>NC_092740.1:11218396-11537293 GCF_047496795.1 Chiloscyllium punctatum | reverse complement strand
AATACCCATAAAGAGGGAGAGTCCACTACTGCTACTGGCAGGGCATTCCATGAACTCACGACTCGCTGAGTAAAGAACCTACCCCTAACATCTGTCCTATACCTACCACCCCTTAATTTAAAGCCATGCCCCCTCGTAATAGCTGACTCCATACGGGGAAAAAGGTTCTCATGCTCAACCCTATCTAAACCCCTAATCATCTTGTACGCCTCTATCAAGTCACCCCTAAACCTTCTTTTCTCCAATGAAAACAGCCCCAAGTGCCTCAGCCTTTCCTCATACGATCTTCCTACCATACCAGGCAACATCCTGGTAAACCTCCTCTGTACCCGTTCCAGTGCCTCCACATCCTTCCTATAGTATGGTGACCAAAACTGCACACAATACTCCAGATGCAGCCGCACCAGAGTCTTATACAACTGCAACATAATGTCAGGACTCCGGACCTCAATTCCTCTACCAATAAAAGCCAGTACACCATATGCCTTCTTCACAGCACTATTTACCTGGGTGGCAACTTTCAGAGATCTAAATACATGGACACCAAGATCTTTCTGCTCATCCAAACTACCAAGTATCCAACCATTAGCCCAGTACCCCATCTTCTTGTTACTCTTACCAAAGTGAATCATCTCACACTTACCTACATTGAACTCCATTTGCCACCTTTCTGCCCAGCTCTGCAGCTTATCTATATCCCACTGTAACCTACCACATCCTTCCTCACTGTCAACAACTCCACCGACTTTTGTATCATCCGCAAACTTGCTCACCCAACCTTCTCGCCCCTCCTCCAGGTCATTTATAAAAATGACAAACAGCAATGGTCCCAAAACAGATCCTTGCGGAACACCGCAAGTAACTGCACTCCAAGATGAACCTTTACCATCAACTACGACCCTCTGTCTTCTTCCAGCCAGCCAATTCCTAATCCAAACCTCCAACTCACCCTCAATGCCATACCTCCGTATTTTTTGCAGTAGCCTACCATGGGGAACCTTCTCAAACGCCTTACTAAAATCCATATACACCACATCTACTGCTTTACACTTGTCCACCTCCTTAGTCACCTTCTCAAAGAATTCAACAAGGTTTGTGAGGCACGACCTGCCCTTCACAAAACCATGCTGACTATCCTTGATCACATTATTCCTATCCAGATGTTCATAAATCCTATCCCTTACAATTCTCTCTAAGACTTTGCCCACAACAGAAGTGAGACTCACCGGCCTATAGTTACTAGGGCTATCCCTACTCCCCTTCTTGAACAAGGGAACTACATTTGCTATCCTCCAGTCTTCTGGCACTATTCCTGTAGACAAGGACGACATAAAAATTAAGGGCAATGACTCTGCAATCTCATCCCTTGCTTCCCAGAGAATCCTAGGATAAATGCCATCAGGCCCAGGGGACTTATCTGTTTTCAACCTTTCCAGAATTTCCAACACCTCTTCCCTACATACCTCAAAGCAATCCATTCTAATTAATTGTGACTCAATATTCACATCGGCAACAATGTCCTGTTCCTAAGTGAATACTGACGAAAAGTATTCATTCAGTGTCTCCCCAATCTCTCCAGCCTCCACACACAACTTCCCACTGCTATCCTTGACTGGACCTATTCCTACCCTAGTCATTCTTTGATTCCTGACATACCTATAGAAAGCCTTTGGGTTTTCCCTAATCCTACCAACCAAGGACTTTTCATGTCCCCTCCTTGCTGCTCTTAGCTCTCTGTTTAGATCGTTCCTGGCTACCTTATAACTCTCAATCGCCCAATTGAACCTTCACGCCTCACCTTTGCATAGGCCGCCCTCTTCCCTTTAACAAGTGATTCCAATTCCTTATTAAACCACGGCTCCCTCACACGAACCTTTCCTCCCTGCCTGACAGGTGCATACTTATCAAGGACACTCAATAGTTGCTCCTTGAACAATCTCCACATATCAATTGAGTCCTTGCCTTGAAGCCTACTTTTCCAAGCCACGCATCCTAAGTCATGCCTCACCGCATCATAATTTCCCTGCCCCCAGCTATAACTCTTGCCCTGCAGTGCACACTTATCCCTCTCCATCACTAGAGTAAAAGTCACCGAATTGTGGTCACTGTCCCCAAAGTGCTCACCTACCTCCAATTCTAACATCTGGCCTGGTTCATTACCCAGAACCAAATCCAGAATGGTCTCACCTCTTGTTGGCCTGTCTATATATTGTGTGAGGAAACCCTCCTGCACACATTGGACAAACACCGACCCATCTAACGAACTCAAGCTATAGCTTTCCCAGTCAACATCTGGAAAGTTAAAGTCTGCCATAACAACCACCTTATTACTTTCACTTTTACAATCAATGAAGTTTGGGCTTAGGTGATCGATATTAATTAGATTGCCTTATAGTTTTGGATATTGGTTTTCCCTGAGAACAAATCTACATCCAGAACCTCAACCCGAACGACAAATTGACTCAAAACCTTCCATTGCCTTATAGTTTATCTGTGCTCAGTTTTGTTCTTCAGAATGAATTGTTAATTTTCGTTAAAACTGTAGACTTGGTGTCCAAGATGTGTTCTTTGCCATGCCTCATTCAGAATCATTCAGTAATTTTGAGGATCGTTGAATGTTTTCTTATCATTGTGTTGTGTATCCAGTGATAGTGAGGTGGATTTGGTTTGGCTTGCTATCCCTGTTTCATAACATTCCAGAAAGGGATCTGATTGGTTTCTTTAGATTATTATCTGAGCAATGAAGATTAAAACTCCTTTCCTCGGTCACTGTCTCTAAATGAATTCTTGAACAATAACCATTTCTGATTTTCTGAATCGCCAGGCCCGTTCCTTGCTGTTTCGAACTGTTTATGGCCGGTCTGTATGGATCCAGGAAAAGAGTCCAGTCACACATTCCCAAATGACTCCCATAGCTGGGCTGTTGAGGGGGCCCTGAAGATCAGATTTACGCTCTGGGGAAATGGGGTTCAATTGTCACCAAAGCAACTTGTGGAATTTAATTAATAAATCTGGAATTGAAGCCTTGTTCTTCCTGATGGTGGCCATCTGAATTATCACCACTTGTTGCTCAAAAAAACCCCTGTTTCACTAATGTCCTTCAGGGAAGCAAATCCACCATCTTTCCCCCATCTGCCCTCCAGGTGACTTCAGATCCCACTTCAAACTTCAGTGTGACCTTTTCGGACAGATTGAATGCAATGTATCTGACTCTGTCCTTGTCTCTGAAATGGCCAAGCAAGCCTCTCAGTTCAAGGACACTTAGGGATGGGGAACAAATACTGGCCTTGCCAGCGAGACCCACGTGGCTTGAATGAATTTTAAAAATCAACCTAATCTGTTCTCACTCTCTGCTCAGTCCCTGCACCCTCTAACACCTGGCCCTGACTCACTTCACTCTCTCTACCCTTATTTCCCTTTGACCCTCCCCGAGCAACCAATATCCCACCTGCTCCAATCTCATCTCTGCAAGTACAGGAAGTCTGCTTTGTTGACATTGCCTTTGCCAAGTGTGTGCTTATGTGATGCTGCTGGACTGGGGCGGTTAATGGGCGGTTGTTAAATAATCTATTATTTTGTTAAGTATTTTATTGAAGGTAAAGTAATGCCAATTCTTTTTCTCATTTGTGTTTAAGTTGTGATGTCTGAATAAATTGAGCTTTGGTTAAAGGTGAATAGTTTGACCAATGGAATCACATCTCGAGTGCAATGCCTTGAACTTGCATTTAAACAAGAAAGAAATTAGGATCGAAGCTATCTCCTTGATATGTTTTGAGGTGGTTTGATCTGGTCCATTACACTACACTTTGGATCTTCATATTCCCTGCAAGTACTGAAATTCTGTCCTGTCCACTTGAGTCCAGGTCATACACATAGCTCAAAAAGAACCTTGTTTCAGCACACGTCCCTCCAGTCTGAAATACAAACACTCACCGCAGTGAATCGAAAAATTACAAAGAACGGTGGATCCTGGAAATCAGAAACAAAAACAGAAATTGCTGGTGAAACCCAGCCCAGCACCTTCTGCAGGTGGGGTACACAGAGTGAGCACATGCTCCAGGATGGTCTAATCTGGTTAGTGAATACTTTGGAACACACACAGCCACACCAACATCTGACATCTTTTCTCTCAGACAGAAAGGAAAGCATTTGCTTCCACAGGGAAAGGACAACGATATTCGTATCCTGGTAAAAGGAGTGACAGTCACATGTCTGTTTGGAGTTTCCTGTTTGTGAATCTTTCCCATTTCATATCCTCCCAACCCCTCCGTCACAGCAGCACTGTACCTGCGAGACCCTGATGGGATGAATGGCCCACTTCAGTTCCTGTGTCTTATGGTCTTCTTCCTGAACAACTTACTCAACTCCATCACAGCTGGCCTTCAAGAGCCACGCTGAGATGAAATCAAATAAAACTCAAAGTATCTGTTGTTGGCTTCACCATATAAAAACCCTCTCATTCACACAAATCGCTCATTAAATCTACATCACATCAAGCACTGAAGACTTTATTAAATAACCATTTTGTATATGTCTGTCTGGAGGCCCCAGGGAGTTCACACGGGGGAGAGACCTTCTCAATATTCAGGATGTAGGCAATGCTGGAAACGTCCTGGAGAACTGATGTCCCATTAATGTGTGTTCACTGATGGGGATGATTCAGGAGACCATTCAAGTGTTCTCACTGTGGAACTGGGTTCAGGTGATCATCCCAGCTGACTGTACATCAGTGAGTTCACACGGGGGAGAGGCTGTCCACCCACACAGAGTGTGGCAAGGGACACACTCAATCATCCCAGCTGCTGAGACACCAGCATGTTCACTACGTTAAGAAGCTTTTAAAAGTTCAGACTGTGGGAAAAGCAATAAACGTATTCAACATCAGATGATCCATCACCACGTTCGCACTGGGGAGAGACCGCTCTGGTGGTCTCACTGTGGGACTGGGTTCAGGCAATCATCTCACCTCACTGCACACCAACATGTTCTCAATGGGGAGAGACCATTCACTTGCTCGGAGTGTTGGAATGGATTCAATCACTTTTGACGCACCAGTGGGTTCACTCTGATGAAAGACCCACCTCACATCCACCAAATTAAAAGTCATTTTGGACCAGTACATAGTTCGGAAAGGGTGAGAGAGATATGGGTCAAACACAGGAAAATGGGGCTGGTTCAGTTTAGGAAAACTTACTGGAATGGACATGTTAGGCTCAAGCTGAAAAATTTGTTGCTGGAAAAGTGCAGCAACACAGTTTTTAGCTCTGATCTCTAGCATCTGCAGACCTCACTTTCTCCATGTTAGGCAAAAGGCCTGTTTCTGTGCTGTATGACTCTGTGACACTAAGTACCAATTAATTTTGTCCCAGATCATTGCATTTAATGTTCTTCTTTTCTATAATTACCCTCACAGTGAAAGGGGTTGATGATGGGGTAAATGCTCCCCTCAGAGTAATTACCCACACACTGAAGGGAAGGATGTTGGGGTTAATGCTCTCCCTCACAGTAATTACCCTCACACTGAAGGGAAGTATTTTGGGGTAAATGCTCCCCTCAGAGTAACTACCCTCACACTGAAGGGAAGAATGTTGGGGTAAATGTTTCCCTCACAGTAATTACCCACACACTGAAGGGAAGGATGTTGGGGTAAATGTTTCCCTCACAGTAATTACCCTCACACTAAAGGGAAGTATTTTGGGGTAAATGTTTCCCTCACAGTAATTACCCTCACACTGAAGGGAAGGATGTTGGGGTAAATGTTTCCCTCAGAGTAATTACCCTCACACTGAAGGGAAGGATGTTGGGGGAAATGTTTCCCTCACAGTAATTACCCTCACACTGAAGGGAAGGATGTTGGGTAAATGTTTCCCTTTCCTGCATTTCTCCTCACACTGAACAGGCTGGAAAGGGAAGGCACAGGAGCAGATAACGGTAAGTGACGATAATTGTTCTTCAGCATATTTTATATCTTGTTCCATTTTGTGATGAATCTGAATGTTAAAAGTAATCCTCCTCAATAACAGACAATTTTCCTTCAGTTCAAGCAGCAAAACTCTCTGAGTTGCTTATTCAGACGTGAGTGAATCAGTCTTTCCTTTCAACACCAGTTCTAATTTTCCCTCCCTTTCTCCCTGACACTCTATCTGCTCCCAGGCTCCAGAATCCCACTCTCCATGTACTGGATAGAATCAGTTGGGGCTGTGTGATATAGCTCCTTGTTCCTGGCATCTCTAATGCTGTTCAGTCAGATCATTGGGGTTTGATCCCATGACTTCCAAGCCCCAACTCCTCATCCCAGTGCTCTAGCATTGGTCTGGCAACCTGCCCATCTTCATTGGGGTGTTGGTTTTCTGCACTAATCAGAAGGCAAACAGATTCTCCCCTCTCATAATAGATGGTACTTGACCATCGGTCAACAGTTTGTCTCTCCCAGTATGTTTATCCTGGTCAGGAAAACAATGAGGGAAAAGAGGATGTGAGGACATCATGGTAAATTGGTTGGATGGTTAATCCAGAGAACCAGGAAATGTTCTGGGGAACTGGATTTGAATCACACCACAGGGGATGGTGGAATTTATATACAAAACAATCTGGAATTAAGAGTCTTATAGTGACTACAAACTCATTCCCACTTGTGAGGAAATACCCATCTGGGTCAGTAATGTCCTTATGGACAGTAAATGTCATCCTTACAGGGACCGGCCTCTATGTGACTCCTGATGAATTCCTGGTGAAAGGCTTTTTCCTGCTTTTCAGATGCTGCCTGACCTGCTGTGATTTTCCAGCACCACTCTAATCTTGACTCTAATCTCCAGTATCTGCAGTACCCACTTCTGCCGACATGTAACTCCAGACCCACCGCGGTATGGTTTGGTTGCTCTCTGGGCAACTATGGATGGGCAATAAATGATGGCCTGGCCAGTGATACACTCATTCTATCAATGAATAAAATAACTGTACAATTGTTGAGGTAAATGTTCCCCTTTCAGGTAATTCCCCTCAAACTGAAATTATAATTCTGAGCTGCTCTGATTTCTGTTTATTGCAGACTTTCAAAAAACATTATTACAGATATCACCGACCTGGAGAAGGAAGAGCAAGGATCAGCATTCTGATCAGCACAAGAATCATCTCAGCAGGTCTTGTGAACAGAGAACCATTGAAACTGTTTTATGTGGTTCCCCCCCCTCCCCAAAGACCAGAGCTTAGTTTGTGTGTGTGTGTCTGTGTGTGTCTGTGTGTGTGTGTGTGTCTGTGTGCTTGTGTATGTGTGTTTGTGTGTGTGTCTGTGTGGGGGTGTGCGTATGCATGTGTCTGTTGATGTGTTTGTGTGTCTGTGTGTGTGTGGGTGTGTCTGTGTGCGTGTGGGTGTGTGTCTCTGTGTGTGATGGTCTGTGTCTGTAAACCAGGGGATTACTCCAGTTTAACTGGAGAGTGCAGGAGGGCATGTCACAAGCAGCAACAGCCACACCTAAAACTGAGGTGTTAGTCTGGAGAAGTGACCATACAGGTGTACTTGTGTACCAAACAGGACAAGCAGCAAATGGTAGGTGGAGCTAAGCGATCCCACAACCAATGGGTTTCCATGAAGGGAGCTGACCAGGCTCTTTAAATTATTATCTGAGCGATGGAGATGGAAATCCACCTTTAAATTATTATCTGAGCGATGGAGATAGAAATCCACCTTTAAATTATTATCTGAGCGATGGAGATGGAAATCCACCTTTAAATTATTATCTGAGCGATGGAGATGGAAATCTTCTCCTCAGTCACTAACCCTAGATGGATTCTTGGACAATGACCATTTCCGATTCCCTGAATCATCTGGCTGAGTAACTGGCTCGGCCCGGTCCTTGCTGCCTTGAGCTGTTCACGGCTAGTCTGTCTGCTGCTTCGGTATGGGACAAGGAAAACAGTCCAGTTGGGTTTCACACATCTCAAATGACTCCCAGTAGCTGGGCTGCTGTGGGGAACCTGAGGGTCGGGTTCATGCTCTGGGGAGAGAGGTTCAATTTTCACCATGGCAACTTGTAAAATTTACATTTAATTATTTAATCTGGAATTGTAAACTCATCTCTGTGATGGTGACCATCTGAATTAACATCAATTGTTGTTTAAAGATAGAAACTGTTTCACTAATGTCCTTCAGGGAAGCAAATCTACCATCTTCACCCAAACTCCCGACAGGTGACTTCAGATCCCCATTTCAAACCTCAGTTGTCCTTTTAGGAGCGATTGAATGCAATGTGTCTGACTCTGACCTGCTGCCCTCTGAAATGGCCAAGCAAGCATCTCACTTCAAGGGTGTTCAGGGATGGGCAACAAACGCTGGGCTTGCCTGTGAGACCCATGTGCCTTGCAAGCATATGAAAACTACCTAATCTGTTCTCACAGTCTTCTCACTCCCTGCACCCTCTAATATTTGCTCCTGCCTCACCTCAACTCTCTCCTATCGTCCAATATCCTTCCTGCTCCAATCACATCTCTCATGAATGTTTTAGACAGTCTGTGTGCTCCTACCCAGAATGAAACACATGACCAGAAGAAATTAGGGCAGAGGTAGACCATTCAGCCCCTAAAGCCTGCTCCAACATTCAGGAAGATCTTGGCTGATTTGTTTGTGCTTCATATTCCACGTTTTCACCTTGATTCCCTGGATTCACAAGAATCTGTCCATCACTACCTTTAAAAATATTCCATGACCCTACCTCCACGGCTTCCTGAGGCAAAAAATTCCAACATCACACAACTGTCTGAGAAAACTGGACACCAAACATTGGTGGTGGAGTGGACAGTGAAGAAGGTTATCTCAGAGTATAATGGGAACTTGATCAGTGGAATGATGGGCCGAGGAACGGCAGATGGAGTTTAATCGAGACAAATGTGAGGTGTTACATTTTGGAAAGGCAAATCAGGGTAGGACCTACATACTTAATGGTTAGGTTCTGGGGAGTGTTGCCAAGCAAAGAGACTTTAGAGTGCAGACTCACAGTCCCCGAATGATGGAGTTGCAAGTAGAGCTGGTTAGTGATGAAGGTATTTGGTATGCTTTCCATTATTGGGCAGTGCATTAGGGATAGGAGTTGGGATGTCATACTGTGGCTATATAGTGCACTGATTTGGCCAATTTTATCATGCTGCATTCAGTTCTGGTCTCCCTGCTAGAGGAAGGATGTCGGGAAACTTGAAAGTGTTCAGAAAAGATTTACAAGGTTGTTGTCAGGGATGGAGGGTTTGAGGTTTCGGAAGAGACTGAGGAGGCCGGGGCTGTTTTCCCTGGACTGTTCAAAGCTGAGGGCTGACCTGAGAGAAGTTAAAATCATGAAGGGCATGGATAGAGCTCCAGCATAGTGGAGTTCAAAACTAAAGGGCATAATTTTAAAGTGAGAGGGGAAAGATTTAAAAGGGGTAACCTTTTCCCACAAAGGGGATTGTGTGTATGTGATGAGCTGCCAGAGGAAGTGATGGAGGCTGGTACAATTACAATATTTGAAAGGCATCTAGATGGGTATATGAACAGGAAGAATTTAGCAGGATATGGATCAAATGCTGGCAGATGGGACCAGATTAATTTAGGATATCTGGCTGGTATGGAAGTGTTGGACTGAAGGGTCTTTGGCCATGTTGTACATCTCTATGACTCTAAAAAACATTTACGATATTATACATTTCAATCAAGTGGTCCCTGTTGTGTGTAAATTACCACAAGCTTCATTTAATTTGGATACATATTAAGAAATCTTTGAGACAATTTAATATTGAACCACCTTCTCAAAGTTTATTGCATATAGCAACAAAATAAGACTCCTTAAAAAACAAGTTAAGCCTCACGATTCAACTTAGCTGGTCCCTGATTTTTGGTGGAATTTAGTCTACGATTCTAACCAATAGCATCTGTCTCTGGATATCCAAGGTCCAAACCTTTTGCTGAATTGTTCTCAGAAGTTCTGCGACTGAAAAATTCTGAAGATGAATTCTTCGAGGATTTTAGTCCTTGTGGAGTTTCTGATGTGACATTATTGAGTATCCGTTAGATCCTTTCATCCACAAAATCCATGAGTGATCAAGTCTGTAACTTGCCTTCTTATCAGGAGTAGCTTCCTTGTTCCTTGATACATTTGGTGTTAACTATCTCCTGTCTCCAGGAACAACATGTTGATGTTGCTTTGACTCTTTCTTCCTGGGGATGGATAATTATCATGTTGCTTTTAACTCCTTGATAACAGTTCCTCCTTGTCTCTTTCATCTCAGGACCATTTTATTCCAGAGAGAGTCATTGTTTATTCTTTCAACCCCTGAACCGTTATTAAAGTTTGAAGTTTATAGTCTCACAGTCCCTCATTATTCTAAACTCCAGGGGAAACAAACCCAGCCCGTCCTCCCTCTCCTCATGAGACAACCTGCTTCTCAATCTCAGAAACCTCCTTTGAGCCAGCACCAATATCCTTCATTATGTACAGCATTTGAGATATGGTCACAGAAATACTCTGTACAACTGAAACAAAACATTGATACACTTATATCCAATTCCTCCTTTATTCTAGGATAGAATGCTGTTAACCTCCCTGATGACATGGTGCAAGTAAGGACTGCAGGACTTGATTCTCCTGCTCCTCGGATGCTGCCTGACCTGCTGTGCTTTTCCAGCATCAGACTCTTGACTCTGATTACAATGGGGCATCTGTTGACTAACCTTTTGTGATCTATCTCCCACCACACCTCAGAATTCTGCAGTCCTTCTTATTTGAATAATTCTCTACTTTTCCCCTTGTTTAGTGTGTCTGCCCTGCCCAATGTCTGTACTCTGTGATCAATACAGGCGAATCCAACTCTCCTGTTCAATCCTTTCACCAGATTATGGCAACATTATCACATTGTCTGTGACACCTTGCAGTAATGAATTAGTTGCCTACCAATATAAAAATAATGATGTGGAGATGCCGGTGTTGGACTGGGGTGTACAAAGTTAAAAATCACACAACACCAGGTTATAGTCCAACAGGTTTAATTGGAAGCACACTAGCTTTCGGAGCGACGTTCTTAATCACCTGATGAAGGAGCGTCGCTCCGAAAGCTAGTGTTCTTCCAATTAAACCTGTTGGACTATAATCTGGGGTTGTGTGATTTTTAACAATATAAAAATAGAGTGCTTCATCTGCTGTAAGGGATTAGTGAGTTTGGAAGATTTGTAGCTCAGGCTGAGGACAGAGGACTCCTGCCCAAAGAAATGGGCACAGAGGCAAAGGCAACGGAAGAAGAGATCAACATCATGTCGTGTCTGATCTTTGGTGAGGTGGGAGTGCAAAGTGATTAAAACTGAGACCTTTGCTGAGTTCAGAATATTCAGCATCGGAGAAGGGATAGTGAATGTCCAACAAGAGGTGGAGGTGGGAGAATGGAGAGAGACAAGTGGGACAGTGGGTGGAGGAAGGTTCCAGAGGGGTGGGGGTAACTCTGAGTTGTTGCAGCTTGTGTTAATGCCTGAAAGGAAGAGAAAAAGTTTCATGTATCTGTTGAATGAGCCAGAGAATGAAGTCAAACCTGGGGCTGAGGACAGCTTTGAGACAATGTGAAGGTGTGCTGATGGAGAGAGAGGTCAAGAGTGTGTATATGATGGCACATAGCACTGAGTGTGGGTCTCAGGATGTGGTGAGAGCAGCTGTCTGAGGAGTGATGGACATCATGGAGAGAGCTGTGATCCTGGGTGGATTCAAAACATAAAGGATGAAACTCTTTCACTATTTGTGTCAACGAATGATTCCGTCCCCTCCCACCAATCCCTCTCATCCCTATAGCCTCGGTGCTAACACATGCTGTCTGACGACCAGCCTTTGGCCTTATCGAGAGTAGTGGGGACAAGGTAGGAGAGCAGAACTGAACCAGAACCACATCAACGAGGAAAAAACAATGACTGCAAATGCTGCAAACCAGATTCTGGATTAGTGGTGCTGGAAGAGCACAGCAGTTCAGGCAGCATCCAAGTCGCTACGAAGCTGCTTGGATGCTGCCTGAATTGCTGTGCTCTTCGAGCACCACTAATCCAGAACCAGAACCAGATCAGTTCTGGTCTTAATGAATTGTGGAGAAAACTCGATGGGCCATAGGGCTTGCTCCTGCTGTGAAGCACAATGTACATATCTTCTTTAAATTGAAGCAGATGACATTCAAAGTTACTGGCTGTGTGGTTTGGAAATTGGCTTTGGGCCAGGAAGCAGAGCGCTGTGGTCTGTGGTTTTATTTCAGACTGGAGGCAAGTGTGCAGAGCTGGTGATATAATTCTCTTCTTGATCTTTGTGAATGATCTGCACTCAGGGATACAGGACAAACTCCAAAGTTTGCAGATGACACAAAATTCAAAAACACAGTGAAGAGTGAGGAAAGTGCTCACAGGCTCTGGGCCATATAGGCTGGTGAAATGGCCAGCCAAATGAAAGTTAACACTGGGAAGAGTGAAGTGACACATCATGATAGGAAGAACAAAGAGAGGTGTGATAAATGGTGTAATTTTACAGTGGTTACAGGAACAGAAAGTTAGCAGAAATGCACATTGAGAAGTCTTAGAAGCTTGGAGGTTTAATGAAATGGACTAAAATAGGCAAAAGAAATGTTTGTTTTTATTGAATGGCACATAGAGTAGAAAAGCAAGGATGGACATTTCCAAAACATCAGTTCGAACCCAGCTGGAGACACATGACCAATTCTGAGCACTATCCTTGAAGGAAGATGTTTTTGTGCAAAGCAGATGAATCAAATGGCTCCAGGGAAGAGAGACTTCAGTTCTTTGGAGGAACTGGTGTTGTCTTTACAACAGAGAAGATTCAGGGTAGATTTGGTTGGACTGTGCCAATTCAAGAACAGTCTTTCGAAAGCAAGTCATTAGAAACTGTTTCTAATGGCAATCTTTCTGTTCATTGGTAAAAAAGAAGGAAGAGAGGGGACCTATTTGAGGTGTACAAGATAATGAGAGGCATAGATAGAGTTGATAGCCAGACACTTTTTCCCAGTGCAGAAATTGTTAACACGAGGGGTCATAGTTTTAATCAGTTTGGCGGAAAGTATAGAGAGGATGTCAGAGGCGGGTTCTTTACGCAGAGAGTTGTGAGGGCATGGAATGCGTTGCCAGCAGCAGTTGTGAAAGCGAGGTCATTGGGGATATTTAAGAGACTGCTGAACATGCATATGGTCACAGAAATTTGAGGGTTTGTACATTAGGTTTACCTTACACGAGGATCAAAGGTTGGCACAACATTGTGGGCTGAAGGGCCTGTTCTGTGCTGTACTGTTAAAAAAAATCATATTCTTGAGATAACTTACAGTTTTACATTAAAATGTAACCTCTTAGTTCAGTCAATGCATTAAAGGTGTGAGGTTAGAGTCTGTCTGTATTCCAATCTTGAGTCAGAATGATTCTATTTCCAAAGTAGGAATTTATAAAATGTTACATTGATTGGCTGCCTGCATTGACTGCCTGCAGGTTGTGGACTTTTTGAAAAAATGGAATGTCCCTGCACTTTTGCAAATTCACATTCACCCAATATCAATGTGAGTGAGGATGTGAGGGACAGAGAGAGAGTGGGTGACTGTATGTGAGTGAGGGAGCGAGAGAGTATGAGTGTTTGCACTTGAGTGTGTATGTATGGATGTGAATGTGAGTGCTGAGAGTGTGTGTTTGCATGTGTGCGTACTGGGTAGTGTGTGTGTGTGTGTGTGAGTGTGACGGCGTATAAGCCTGTGAGAGGATTTGTGCTTGGGTGTGAGCGTGGGGAGTGTATGTGTGTGTGTCTGAGAGAGAGCGGGTGTATGAGAAAGGGCCCTTTGGTCGTCTCCCTGCACTAACTGGTTTTTACTTGAATAAACATTGGCCACGTGCCTGAATCCTGTCTGCCTCCTGAGTCTTTGTACCCATTCGGGGGGACAATGTCAAGGTGCTTTCCTTCTGGTTAATTTCAATGTGAAAAAGTAGAAGTAGTTTTACTCTGGATCCAACCCCGAGCTGTGGCTGTCCTGGGAGTGTTTGATGGAGATGGTGTTGAAAGTCCTTTCCTCTGGGATACAGGACAAACTCCAATGTTTGCAGATGACACAAAATTCAAAAACACAGTGAAGAGTGAGGAAAGTGCTCACAGGCTCTGGGCCATATCGGCTGGTGAAATGGCCAGCCAAATGAAAGTTAACACTGGGAAGAGTGAATTGACACATCATGACAGGAAGAACAAAGAGAGGTGTGATAAATGGTGTAATTTTACAATGGTTACAGGAACAGAAAGTTAGCAGAAATGCACATTGAGAAGTCTTTGAAGCTTGGAGGTTTCATTGAAATGGATCAAAAAAGGCAAATGAAATGTTTGTTTTTATTGAATAGCACATAGAGTAGAAAAGCAAGGATGGACATTTCCAAAACATCAGTTCGAACCCAGCTGGAGACACATGACCAATTCTGAGCACTATCCTTGAAGGAAGATGTTTTTGTGCAAAGCAGATGAATCAAATGGTTCCAGGGAAGAGAGACTTCAGTTCTTTGGAGGAACTGGTGTTGTCTTTACAGCAGAGAAGATTCAGGGGAGATTTGGTTGGACTGTGCCAATTCAAGAACAGTCTTTCGAAAGCAAGTCATGAGAAGCTGTTTCTAATGGCAATCTTTCTGTTCATTGGAAAAAAAGAAGGAAGAGAGGGGACCAAAGTGAGGTGTACAAGATAATGAGAGGCATAGATAGAGTTGATAGCCAGAGACTTTTTCCCAGAGCAGAAATTTTTAACACGAGGGATCATAGTTTTAAGCTGTTTGGCGGAAAGTATAGAGGGGATGTCAGAGGCGGGTTCTTTATGCAGAGAGTTGTGAGAGCATGGAATGTGTTGCCAGCAGCAGTTGTGTAAGCGAGGTCATTGGGGATATTTAAGAGACTGCTGGACATGCATATGGTCACAGAAATTTGAGGGTTCGTACATTAGGTTTCCCTTACATGAGGATCAATGGTTGGCACAACATTGTGGGCTGAAGGGCCTGTTCTGTGCTGTACTGTTAAAAAAAATCATATTCTTGAGATAACTTACAGTTTTACAATAAAACGTGGCCTCTTAGTTCAGTCAATGCATTAATGGTGTGACTGTATTCCAATCTTGAGTCAGACTGGTTCTATTTCCAAAGTAGGTATTTATAAAATGTTACATTGATTGGCTGCCTGCATTGACTGCCTGCAGGTTGTGGACTTTTTGACAAAATGGAATGTCCCTGCACTTTTGCAAATTCACATTCACCCAATATCAATGTGAGTGAGCATGTGAGGGAGAGAGAGAGTGGGTGACTGTATGTAAGTGAGGGAGCGAGAGAGTGTGAGTGTTTGCACTTGAGTGTGTATGTGTGGATGTGAATGTGAGTGCTTGAGGGTGTGTGTTTGCGTGTGTGCGTACTGAGTAGTGTGTGTGTGTGAATGTGACAGTGCATAAGCCTGTGAGAGGATTTGTGCTTGGGTGTGAGTGTGAGGAGTGTATGTGTGTGTGTCTGAGAGAGAGCGGGTGTATGAGAAAGGGCCCTTTGGTCGTCTCCCTGCACTAACTGGTTTTTACTTGAATAAACATTGGCCACGTGCCTGAATCCTGTCTGCCTCCTGAGTCTTTGTACCCATTCGTGGGGATAATGTCAAGGTGCTTTCCTTCTGGTTAATTTCAGAGTTAAAAAGTAGAAGGAGTTTTACTCTGGATCCAACCCCGAGCTGTGGCTGCCCTGGGAGTGTTTGATGGAGACTCTGTCTCTAACACTGTCCTGCCCCAGCTCTCAGAGTGATTGATGCTGAAGCTGTTGATTTAGAGATTTGTGTTGGAAGCTGATGGAACATCTCCCTTTCTCAACGGTTGCTGTGGTTGGTGCCTCAGTTTTATAATAGCTTTGTCATTCTCTCAGCTCCTACTGACCGTACACAGACTTCCCGTTTGTTGGTCGTATCGTGTATGATTGCCTCACATTTATTTGGCAGGAAGTCAAGTAACTTCTGTATTTTTCTGTAAAACGACAAGAGTAAGCGAGTGAGAATGATGAAATGGTGAAGTATTAACGATGAGGTCTCTCTGTGTTTGTCTTTCTGCAGTCCTGCTGTCAGTCTCAGTACGGGGTCACAGTAAGTACTTTCTAATACTGACCTTTCAAATCCACTTTGTTCATCATAGAATTGCCTCCTCCTTGATGGTCTGTTTACTGTCTGGTATTTAGTTCCCAAACTGTTCCTGCTCAGCACGATGTGCCTTTTCCTTCACTGCGGTTTCTACATCAGGGAGAAATCATTTGTTTTATCAAAAATGAAAGCAGTGACAATTGCTATTCCGAGTGTGATGATTTATTCCTTCATGTTTTCCTTGTAGATTCATGAATCTTAGACATTTACAGTGTCGAAGGAGGCCATTTTGGGTGATCATGTCTGTATCAGTCAACAATGATCTCACTCTACTTCTCCCATTTTGCAGCTCTCCATCTAAAAGCCTTCTTAACCAACTGATTGAGGGATTTAATGTAATTAGTGGGGTGGAGATCGCGGTGGGAGGTGGGATTCAGTTGGAGGAAAGTTTGAAAATCAAAAAGGGATGTTGTTCAGAGGGTCAATGTGGATTTGTTGGGTCAAATTTCCTGTTTTCACACTGCAGGGATTCGGAAAAATAGAAATGACAGAGCAGAGGTGCAGGCTACTGAAGAGGCAAACAGAAATGCAAATGAACATCGAAGTACAAATGTTACCAGTGTTTATAACTCAACCGCCCTTTCAGGCAGTGTGTTCCAGAGTCGTATTAACCTCGACCTGAGGAAGAATCTGTTCAAGTCTCCTCTCACCCTCTATCTCCGACCTTAAATATTTATTCCCCGTTTACTGACCACAGTATGAATAAAGAAAGGACCTTCTTGCCTATCCTATCTGAGCACTCATAATTATCCATATTTTATTAGTTTTCCTGTCAACCAATCAAAAAAAAAAGAGAGAGCAGAGAATGCAGGGTAGTGAAGAGGTGAATGATAATCAAAGTGTGATGGGAAGGGGTTGGAGATGTACGGACAAAGATACAAGAGGTGAGGCCACATTGGATTTGGTACAAAAGAGTCATGTATTAGGTGTAGACAACTGGGATCAAGTGAATCTCTTGAAGAGTGTAAGGGCTGTTGGGGCATTCTTATGAGGGATATCAGGAGGGCAAAAAGTGGACATCAGATAACCTCAGCAGAGAAGGCTGAGGATAAGCCAAAGATATTCTAGAAAGTCATTAGAAGCCAGAGAGCAACCAGGGAGGGAATAGGGCCTCTTCAAGATCAATGAGGTCATCTATGTGTGGAACCAGAGGAGAGGGGGGAGATATCCTAAACAAATATTTTGCATCAGGTTTTACTGTGGAGAAAGAAATTGACGCAAGGGAACTCAGGCAAATAAATATTAATGTCTTGAAAGCAACTCACTTTACTGAAGAGGAAGTGTTGGAGGTCTTGAAAAACATAGAAGTGGCTTTGTGCAGGGAAATCATGTGTCACAAACTTGACTGAGCTTTTTGAAAATGTTACCAAAAGACCAGTGAGGGCAGAAGGGGAGATATTGTTTCCATGAACTTGTGTAAAGCTGTTGTCAAAGTTCCACATGGTGGACTAATTAGTGAAGTTAGGTGGCATGGGATTCAGGGAGAGAATGCCAGTTGGATACAAAATTTGCTTGATGGTAAGAGACAGAGTGTAGTGATGGTGGTTTGTTTTTACATTGGACCATGTGACCTCATTTGAGGAACATTCTAAGATATCATACATTTTATGTCAGTGATTAACTCCTTCATCGATGTTGCAACACCCCTTCCTCTTTGACATTCCCCCTACCCCTACATGTCTTATCTCACAGTTCGATAGCCCAGAACATTGTGCTGTCAATCCTGTCACACCCTCAACCATGTCTCTGTGATAACAACAATATCTCATCCCCACTCATTAATCTACACCTTCAGCTCGTCTGCCTTACTCACAAGTAAATGCCATCCAGCCATGCCACACTCCCTTATGCCCTCACTTGACGATATTCACACTGCCTTCTGGATTTACTTGGATTGCCTTCTCAACGTCAGTTAGCTCAGTTGGCTGGACAGTTGGTCTGTGATGTGGACTGATGCCAACAAGGGATGTTTAATTCCCATATTGTCTGAGGTGACCATGAAGTTCCAATCTTCTCAACCTTGCTCCTTGTCTGAGGAAGAGTGACCCTCAGGTTAAATCATTACCAGTCATAACTTCCTTTAACGAGACAGGAGTTCTCTCGCACAATGATGAGTTTACTTTTTTACTTCAGTTTACTTTTTTCCATCTTCATGTCTCTCTGTATCCACCCCCCACCCCTCGCCCCCACAATACTTCCACAGCATCCCCCATCCCTCTGCTATGACTGATGAATGAGTCAGGTTGCTGAAGGCTGGCTGGGTAATAGAGTAGAAAGTGATGGGAAATAGAAAAGGTTCTGCAGGGAGGGCCCTGAGTCCTGCTCTTCAGATCACTCTGGGTCTCCTGGAACAATGGAGAGTTCAGATAACTCTCAGGCGTCGAACCCTCTCTTCAACCAACAGCGATAAACACCCACAGTCTAACCTCAGGATGTTTACAAACCACCCGAAGCCCTCTGTTGTATCCAGCCCGGAGCTCATTCCACACTGTCACCAGTCTGTTCATATTATATCTTTTCTCACTAAATAACAGATTCAATGTTTTACCTCACTGTTTTGTGTCTTTGCTGTGTTCATATCCTCTCTCTCTCTCTCCCCTCACAGCGGATTCTGCTAATGGTTGGTCAATGACAATCGCGGATGGAGTGAGGGCTGAGGAAGGAGGCTCCGCTGTCTTACCCTGCAGCTTCACCCACCCTGACACTAACCTCACACTCACCGGCTCCATCTTATGGTACAAGGGGAAATCACGAGCTTTAATCTTAAAGTGGACATATCCTGGTCCAGACCATTCCCAGGGTGAGCTGTGTGAGAATGTGATACAGTGGGACGGTGGGAATCGATTCAGATTCGTGGGGAACCTCAGCAACAAAGATGCCTCAATAATGATGGAGGGACTGAGCCGGGAGGATGCTGGTTCCTATCGGTGTCGTGTGGAGCTCAATATCGGCAAGTTTGGATCTGGAAAAGGAACAAGCCTGGAAGTGGAAGGTGAGGAATAATGTTCTGATGTGTCACTGACCTGACAGCTCAATGGGGAGAGGCTCCACCTGGTCTGGGAGCTCTTGGGTTGGCTCCTTCTCCTGGGCTTTTCCAGTTGGTCTAAGGCAGGAGGCAGTGAGAAGGACAGAGACAGAGAGGCACAAAGAGAGAGAGAGAGAGAAAGAGAGAGAGAGACAGAGAAAGAGAGACATGACTGGGATTTAGAGACCATTCCATCACCACCTTTGAAACCTCCCACAGTCACATTCATTCATTATCACGTTCAAACTTGCTTCACTGCTCTGGGATGGGGAACAGAGAAAACATCACTGACAATCCAAGCTCCAAGATCCCCACCAATGAGGGTCCAGCGATATCAGCATTGGGTGAGGACAAGAGAGACCTGGCACCTCCTGAACCCTCATTGGATGAGCTCATCTCAGGGTGAAGGAACCCTCAGTTCACATGAGCTGAGAACCTCACTGTTGCTATCCTCCACCTCTATTGGCTGAGGAGAAAATGGGGGGAGCTGTCCTTGCCAGAGGCTAATGTCCTGGGGATTGTGACAGATTGTGAAATTTGAATTTGAAAATATCTCGAACTGAAAACTAGTCTAATAATGACTGTGTAATCGTCACCATTAAAAAAGAATCTGGGTTAATCATGTCCTTTTGGGAGGGAAATCTGCTATCCTTACCCGATCTGACCTACATGTGACTCCATACCCACAGTTATGTGTTTGACTCTTAACTGGCCCTCAGTTGTGGATAAGGAGTGAACCCAGGAGTGCAAATGAAACTGTGGCTGCAAGAGCAGGTCACAGGCTAAGAATCCTATGAATTAACACACCTCCTGACTCCGAGGCCTATTGGCCAGTCAGGAGTGTGATGAAATACTTCCCACTTGCCTGGAACAGTGCAGGAAAATATATCACTGCTCTGTCATTATTACTGGGTCAAAGTCCTGGAAATCCCACCCTACCATCATTGTGGGAATAAAAATAACTATAAAATGCACTGCAGCAAGACAGCAACATTTCCTCCACCAACAACTTCCAAAGTAGGGACCTTGAAGAGCTCAGTGAACAATGACGTCAGATACAGACCATCCTGACTTGGAACTATCTTTTCATTGTCCAAGGGGATGTGGGTGTCCCATGCACAGTCAGCCTTTATTGGCCAGCCCTGGAGAAGGAATGGTGAGCTGCCTTCTTGAACTGCTGTATTCCCTCAGCTGCAGAGACATTCACGATACGGTTGGGAAAGGATTTCCAAGGCTTTGTTCCAGTGACACTGAAGGAATGATGAACTATTCCCAAGTCAGGAAGGTGAGTGTCTTGGAGGGAAGCTTGTAGGTGGAGATGTTCTCCTGTATCCCATGTTCATCAGTGAACAACCATCCCCACTTCTGACCTTATGGTGGAGGGAGGGTCATTGATGATGCAGCTAAAGATGGTTAGACTAAGGACACACTAACCTGAGGAACTCCTGCAGAGATGTGCTCTGGAGCTGAGATGACTGATCTCCAAGAACAACAACCAGCTTCCTCTGTGCCAGGTCTGACTGAAACCCATGGAGGTTCCTCCCTCAGCTTCCCACTGGATTCAGTTTTGCTCAGGTTCCTTGATGCTACACTCGCTCAAATACAGCCTTGATGTTAACAACAGGCACATTCGCCTGTACCTGTCTTTTTGTTTTTTCCGTTGTTTCCCTATTATTTACTATCTATGCTACTTAACTCTGTGATCTGCCTGTACTGCTCGCAAGACAAAGCTTTTTGCCGTGCCTCGGTACATGCGACAATAAATTCAATTCAATTCAATTCAATTCGATTCGATTCCATTCGATTCGATTCAATTCAATTCAATTCAATTCAATTCAGTCACTGACAGCTTCCAGCAGTTTAATTGGCCAAATTGAAAATATGTAACATTTCACTGCAAATGAGATACCTTTGTTGTTTTGAGCATGATTTGAATCTAAACAATCAGATTAAATTATCCCCCAGAATACGAAAATCCAATCGAGTTTGAATTTATTGTTTTTGCCAACCTCAAACTAATGAGACAATCTGACGTTTGGGGTTTAAAAAAAAAGCAGATATTTTGAAAGTTAGACAGAGAGTAACTGCCATTGAAAGACTGCCGTACAAAACACTCTCAATCAAAGGGACCTTCTTCATATGAAACATCTTTGCAGTGAAAGACAGAAGTCGACCCAGGAGATCTTTAGCTGAAAGAAGAAACACACTGACAATGACAGCCACTGTGTGGTTTTGTAATGAGGCTGATGTAATTTTAATACAGGTGGTTATTGGAACAGTATATTGTTATAGAGTTGGAAGCAGATAGCAAGCAGTTAAGGGAAAGTTTAAAATCACACAACACCAGGTTATAGTCCAACAGGTTTAATTGGAAGCACACTAGCTTTTGGAGCGACGCTCCTTCATCAGGTGATTGTGGAGGGCTTGATCATAACACAGAATTTATAGCAAAAATTTGCCGTGTGATGTAACTGAAATTATACATTGAAAAATTGATTGTCTGTTAAGCCTTTCATCTGTTAGTATACAGTGATAGTTTCACTTCTTTCATGTGTAAAAAACCTTTTTTTTTAAAGGGCATTCTCGGGTTAGCTGTTAACAATGGTGATAGCTAGACAATATGTTGAAGGTGTTCGCCCCCTGTGTTCTCTGTCTATGACCTGATGTTTAGATTGATTCTAATCTAAAAAGTGAGATAACAGAGTTTTACATAAATTCATGCAGTCTTTGAACTCAGAGTTCTCCATGAATGTATGCAGTCTTTGAGCAAAGTGAAATGTAACTCTGCAAGTACAAATTCACCACACAAAATACATGTGTGCATGTGGGTCTTTGTCTGTCTGTGTGTGTGTGTCTGTCTGGGGTGGGGGTTGTGAGTGTGAGAAACTGTGTGTGTTGAAATCAGTTAAGGGAAAGGAGGCTTCGAGTTGGAAATATTTGTTGTTTAATGTTCACTTTGGGACTTAAAGAATAATTTGATTTTTTTGTTTAAGTTGTGGAATTTGGGAGTTCTCTCTCACTCAGACTTTAACAGATTACGATGTGAGGTGAGCTTTTCTGGGTGTTTGGTTTAATTAGCAGAGGGGTTCACCACCATGTCGTTACAGTTTGGGGGCTCATCTGCGATTTGGACGGGTTTAGACAGATCCAGTCTGAGATTTGGAAAGATTTGGGTACAAAAGATCCCAGCAGATTAAAACACTTGCCGATTAGTGTCTGAGGTTTTTAAAGAAAATGCAGGTGAGAGAATTGATTTATTTTTGGTTATTTGTGGTTGGTTAAATTAAAAGTGAGAGAAATGTCTCTTAAAATTGCTGAAGATGTTCTTCAGTTTGAAAATGGTTCCAAATTTGCCAAGAAAGTTTTAGAAAGACAGCAAAAGGCCATACTTTTAGAATTAGCATTGAGGTTAGATCATAGAACATAAAACATAGAACAATACAACACAGAACAGGCCCTTCGGCCCTCGATGTTGTGCCGACCTGTGAACTATTCTCAGATCATCCCCCTACACTATCCCATCATCATCCATGTGCTTATCAAAGGATTGTTTAAATCTCCCTTAGAATTGGATCGAACCAGGGACATGGGAAAGCTGAAATTGTAAGGGAGTTAATCAAGCACTTTGGTGTGTCAGAGAAACAGACAAGTGCAGGAGAGTTAGAAAAATTTAGTTTACAAGTGAGGAAAATGGAGTTTCAAGATAAAGAAAAGGAAAGAAGAGCCATGAGAGAAGAAAAGAAGAGAGAGAGGGAGAGTCAAAGAGAGATAGAATAAATGGAGGGAAAGAGACAGAGATAGAGAAAAAGAGACTAAAGGGAGAGAAAAAGAGAGAAGAAAGTGAAAGGAAAAAGAAAGAGAGAGAGAGAAAAAGAGAGAGAATGTTGTTAGCAGAGCAAAGAGAGAGCGAAGAAAGAGAAAGAGAAAGGGAGAGAGAATTTGAACTTCGGAAGTTGTGAATTAGTCAGGAAAGCCAAGTTAACAGGAAGGAGATGAAGAGTGAAGGTCGTGATATATACAAATACATCAAAGCTCTGCTACATTTTGATGAGAAAGATGTTGAAGCGTTTTTTTATTTCATTAGACAATTTGGCTCAGCATATGGAGTGGTCAGGGAACCTCTGTGTAATGCTAGTTCGGAATAAGCTTGAACTACCAGTAGGAGGTCACCTCAGTGTAAGGAAGACTCAGATTAAGGTACAAAAGCAGGTGTATTGGCCTGGGATGCACAAAGATGTTGTTAACTTTTGCCGTGTGTGTCATACTGGCCAAGTGGTCGGTGAGCCAAAGCAGTAAACCCAACACCTTTGTTGCCAGTTCCCACATTCGAAGAACCTTTCACGTGGGTTATGATGATTGTGTAGGTTCCCTGCCTATAACTATAAGTGGGAACCAGTACTTGCTAACCATAATGCGTGTGTCTCCCAGATTTCCGGATGCAATTCCATTATGGAGCATTAAGACAAAATGGGTGGTAGAGGAGTTAGTAGCTTTCTTCACTTGGTATGAGCTACCCAGAGAGATTCAGTCAGACCATTGTCTAATTTTATTGCTCAGCTGTTTAAAGAAGTCATGGATAGATGAGGCATACAGCACATTAAACCAAGTGCAGATCATCCTGAAACTCAGGGAGCTTTGGAAAGGTGGCATCAGACCCTGAAGACCATGTTAAGAGTGTGCTGTCAGGATTACCTGAATAGAACATAGAACATAGAACATAGAACAATACAGCACAGAACAGGCCCTTCGGCCCACGATGTTGTGCCGAACTTCTATCCTAGATTAAGCACCCATCCATGTACCTATCCAAATGCCGCTTAAAGGTCGCCAATGAATCTGACTCTACCACTCCCACGGGCAGCGCATTCCATGCCCCCACCACTCTCTGGGTGAAGAACCCACCCCTGACATCTCCCCTATACCTTCCACCCTTCACCTTAAATTTATGTCCCCTTGTAACACTCTGTTGTACCCGGGGAAACAGTTTCTGACTGTCTACTCTATCTATTCCTCTGATCATCTTATAAACCTCTATCAAGTCACCCCTCATCCTTCGCCGTTCCAACGAGAAAAGGCCGAGAACTCTCAACCTATCCTCGTACGACCTACTCTCCATTCCAGGCAACATCCTGGTAAATCTTCTCTGCACCCTCTCCAAAGCTTCCACATCTTTCCTAAAGTGAGGCGACCAGAACTGCACACAGTACTCCAAATGTGGCCTAACCAAAGTCCTGTACAGCTGCAACATCACCTCACGACTCTTGAATTCAATCCCTCTGCTAATGAACGATAATACTCCATAGGCCTTCTTACAAACTCTATCCACCTGAGTGGCAACCTTCAAAGATCTATGTACATAGACCCCAAGATCCCTCTGTTCCTCCACCTGACCAAGAACCCTACCATTAACCCTGTATTCCGCATTCTTATTTGTTCTTCCAAAATGGACAACCTCACACTTGGCAGGGTTGAACTCCATCTGCCACTCCTCAGCCCAGCTCTGCATCATATATAAGTCCCTCTGCAGCCGACAACAGCCCTCCTCACTGTCCACAACTCCACCTATCTTTGTATCATCTGCAAATTTACTGACCCACCCTTCGACTCCCTCATCTAAGTCATTAATAAAAATTACAAACAGCAGAGGACCCAGAACTGATCCCTGCGGAACTCCACTTGTAACTGGACTCCATGCTGAATATTTACCATCTACTACCACTCTCTGACTTCGTCCGGTTAGCCAGTTTTCTATCCAATTGGCCAAATTTCCCTCTATCCCATGCCTCCTGACTTTCCGCATAAGCCTACCATGGGGAACCTTATCAAATGCCTTACTAATGATTGGGATGAAGGTATCCCATTCATATTGTTTGCCATTAGAGATGGCTCAAATGAATCTACTCAGTTCACTCCCTTTGAGTTAATATTCGGACATGAAGTGAGAGGTACTTTGAAATTAATTAAAGAGAAATTGACAGGACTGAAGTCGGAGGTCACACACTTGGATTATGTATCAGAGGTGAGAGAGAGATTAAATCAGGCAGGTGAGTTAGCTGAACAGCACTGAAAGAGGGTGCAGTGTAGATTGAAGCAGGTGGCAGATAAAAACTCTGGAATTCAGACATTTTCCCGTGGGGATGATGTGTTAGTATTGTTACCAATGACAGGATATCCTTTCAAAGTCAGGTTCTGTGGTCCCTGACAAATTGAGAAAAAAGTTGAGTCAGGTAAACTATCTCGTAAAGATGCTGGACAGGAAAAAACTGTATTGGGTATGTCTTATGAATATGTTGAAACATTATTATAATAGAGAGGGGGAACTGGAGGAACAGTGTTAGTTACTGGCCCACAGAGTGAGGAATCAAATCTCATGCTGTGCAGTTTGATTGCCTTAAAATACATTAAACAATGAAGAAGTCCTTGAGGAGTGGGATAGGTTAGTGAACAATCTGTCCCTGGAACAATGAACCAGTTGAAAGGATTGTTGCAGCAGTACAAGGACATATGCAGGAATAAGATGGAGAGGCCTGATCCTCTTGTGCATGAGGTAGAAGTAGGGAATGCTGTTCCAATACAACAACACACCTAAAGGCTTAATCCTTTCAACGTCACACAGGTCCAGAAGGAAGTGGATGCAATGCTCAATGAAGCTATCATCGAACTGAGTCAAAGCAAGTGGAGTTCGATGATCGTGTTAGTTGTCAAACCTGACGGGATTCAACAATTTTGCGTGGACCATTGGAAGGTTAACACAGTTACAAAATCAAACTCAGATCAATACTAAAATTGGAGAAAGTTGGACAAGCCCCTTACATCACAAAGTTGGACTTACTGTTTGGGTATTGTCATCCCTTTATCAGAGAAAGTGAAATAAATTTCTGCGTTTGTCACCCCAAATGGGTTATGTCAATTCAAAGTGCTGCCCTTTTGAATGAAGAACACACCAGCCACATTTAAAAGGCTCGTTAACAGAGGTGTGGCTGTGTTAACAAACTGTGCAGTATATCTGGATGATGCAGTGATCTTTAGTGAGTCATGGAAAGATCACATGGTACAGTTGGCACACAGCTCTTTGAATGATTAAGAGAAGCAAAGCGGTAATAAAATTGAAGAAAACACAATTTGTGAAGGCAGAGGAGACATTATTGGGACAATACATCGGGCATGAAATGTTGATCCTCAGGAATGCAAAGACAAAGACCATCGAGGAATTTCCACAAACAACCTCAAAGAAAGAAGTGCTTTGATTTTGGGGACTAAGTGGATTCTACTGGGAGTTTGTTCCAAATGTCAGCAGGGTAGTGACTCACTCACGGATTTCCTGAAGAAGACCACAACATTTCGGTGGATGGAACAATGCCAGGAGGCACTTGACGATGTAAGCGTTGTACTAACCATGGCACCAGTTTTAGCTGCACCAAATGTTGCAATCAAAGTTGCAATCGATGCTCATGATATTGGTCTTGAGGCTGTACTGCTACAGGAAGATGATGATGGAATCGAATAGCCAGTTGGTTACTTTTCAAAGAAACCCAACACCCACCAGAGAAAAATATTCGACCATCGAAAAGGAATTATTGAGTTTGGTACTGGCCGAACAACATTATCGCAAATTTAATGGAGAAATATTAAATAAGGTTGAACAGATAACAATATTATACGTATGTGTGCGGAAATTAATATGAACTTAAATTAATATCCTATGCATTTCATTGTCATGGGGTTCAGAATGAGGCAAAAAATGGAGACATCTTTTCATTATGTTGGTCCTTTTTTTGATTCGGGGGGGTTGTTATGAAGTTGAAGGTGTGTACTGTACCTTTAAGCATTTGTGAAAGCTGTTCTGCACTGAGAACGTGCAGGCACCTGTCACGTGACTGACGAGCAGTCTCAGAGTGTACTGGAAAATTGAAAATATGTAACATTTAGCTGTAAACTAGATACTAGTTGCTTTGACCAAAATTTAAATCTAACCAATCAGTTTAAATTATTCCCCAGGATACTAAAACCCAATCGAGTTTGAATTTATTGTTTTTGCCAACTTCAAAACAATGAAACTACCTGATGTTTGGGGTATAAAAAAAGCAGACATTTTGAAAGTTTGACAGAGAGTAACTGCCATTGAGAAACTGCGATTCAAATTATTCTCTATCAAAGGTACCTTTCTCATATGAAACATCTTTACAGTGAAAGACAGAAGACAACTCAGGGAGATCTTGAGCTGAAAGAAGAAGCACACCAATAATAACAGCCACTGTGTGGTTTTGTAATGAAGCTGATGTAACTTTAATACAGGTGGTTCTTGGAACAGTAGATTGTTATAGAGTTGGAGACAGATAGCAAGCAGTTTAGGGAAAGGAGGCTAAGAGTTGGAAATAGTTGTTGTTTGATGTTCACTTTGAGAGTTAAAGAATAAATTGATTTTTAATATAAAAGTGAATTTTGGGAGTTCTCTGTTCCTCATACTTTAACAGATGGCGATGCGAGGTGAGCTTTTCTGGGGGTTTGGTTTAATTAGCAGAAGGCTTCACCGCCGTCTCGTAACAGCAGCTTCACCTGGGCAATCAGGATGGACAATACATGTACATCATCTGGGCCAGCGATACCCATGATGGAATAAAACAAAAGTAGAAATTAATGAAACAAAGAACATCCTGAGGAAAAACCAAAAACAAAGCTGCAGATGCTGCAAATCAGAAACAAAAATGGAAATTGTCAGAAAAGCTCAGCAGGTCTGGGAGCACCTGTGGAGAGAAATCAGAGTTAATGTTTCAGGCAGAGTGACCCTTCCTCAAGATGCTGAGATGTTTGACAAGACAGATTCTGAGAGGATATTTGTTCTTGTGAACAGAAGTCAAACAGGGGAACAATTGCAAAATAACGGATTTTCTCTGTAAATTGAAATGAGGAAACATTTAATCTCTCAGCTTCTCTTTTAAGTTGATGAAGCAAAGAACCACATGGCTGATTATGCCCCTCCTCCTGCACCCAAATATCTTACTTAATGTAGAAAAGTTTAATCTGGACTCTGAGTTTAAATTAACCTGTGCTCATTTCAAAGGTCACAGGTTGGAGCTGGTGAATGGTTACATTAGGAATGACACCAGGGGGTTCTCCTTCACACAGAGTGTGGTCAATACTTTGAATGTGTTTGCTGGACAGAGTGAGGGGGAAGGCTGTAAAATCCTTGACCTCATTTAAAGAAAATTAACTTTGAGCAATGGGTGGAGGGTTCTGCATGAATGAATTCAGGAGGGTTCAATGGATCCAATCTGTTAGTACCTTCAGCAGGCACATGGCACCAGGTTATAGTCCAACAGGTTTATTTGAAATAACAAGGTTCAGAGTACTGCTCCTGCATCAGGTGAAGTCCTGGTGTAGTGTGACTTCTGACTTTGTCCACCTCAGTGCAACACTGACATCTCCACATCATGGAAATATCTTGTAATCAAGATATGGAGATGCTGGTGTTGGACTGGGATGTACAAAGTTAAAAATCACACAACACCAGGTTATAGTCCAACAGGCTTATTTGGAAGCACTAGCTTTTGGAGCGCTGCTCCTTCATCAGGTGGTTGTGGAGCGTAAGATTGTAAGACACAGAATTTATAGCAAAGGTTTACAGTGTGATGTAACTGAAATTATATATTGAAAAAGACCTGGATTACTTGTTAAATCTCTCATCCATTAGATTGACCATGTTGGCTTTCATTTTTTTAAAATGAAAATCACAAAACTTTTTTTTAAATGTTCCATTCTCAAGTGAACTTTATCAATTGGTGTCTATCAGCCCAGATAATGTATTGAAGGTGTGAGCTTCCCTGGGTGATACTGTCTGTGCCACAATGTTTAGACTGATTCTAATCTAAGAAAATGAATTTGTAGAATCTTACATGGATTTTTGAGCAAAGTAAAATGTAACTCTACAAGTACAAATTCACCCCCACAAACCTATATGTGCATGTGTGTGTGTGTGTGTGTGTGCGTGTGTGTGTGTGGGGGGGGGGGGGGGAGGGGGGGGGGCGGGGGTGGGGAAGGGGTGAGGGGGGTGGTTGTGAATGTCTGTGAGGAGTGTGTGCCTGTGTGTGAGTGTAAGTATAAAGTCTGTGAGAGGGTGAATGCGTGAGTGTGGCAGTGAATGTGTGAGCATATGAGTGAGGGTCTGCATCAGTGTGTGCATCCATAGGAGAGTGTGTGTAACCGTAGGAGTGTGTGTGTGTGTGTGTGTGTGTATAGGAGTGTCTGTGTGTGTGTGTGTGTAGGAGTGTCTCTGTGTGTAGGAGTGTCTGTGTGTGTGTGTGTGTGTGTGTGTGTGTCTGTGTCTGTGTGTGTGTGTGTCTGTGTCTGTGTGTAGCGTGATGGGGTCACCTGTAGTGTGACATGAACCCAAGATCCCAGTTGAGGCCATCCCCATGGGTACCGAACTTGGCCAAGAGCCTCTGCTCGGCCACTTTTTGTTGCTGCCTGTCCCGAAGTCCGCCTTGGAGGATGGTCACCTGAAAGTCCAAGGTTGAATGTCCCAGACTGCTGTATGTGGCAGGTACTCATGCAACTCAGCCAACGTTGTCTATCCCATTCGCTGCAGGCAAGGATACCCTGAGGCATGCTACATTGGTGAGAGCAAGCAGAGGCTACGGCAACGGATGGATGGGCACCGTACAACAATCAACAGACAGGAGTGTTCCCCACCCCCCACCCCCCACGCCCCCCCCCCCGCCCCTCAACCAGTCAGAGAACACTTCAATGGTCCTGCACTCACAGACATACATATACACACACAAACACACACATGTGCGTACACACACACACACATGCGCGTGCCCACACACACTCAGACACTCCCAAATACACACTCCTCCAGACACACATACTGGCGCAGATGCTCTTTCATACGCTCACAAATACACTCCCACAATCACACATGCTCCATCTTACAGACTTAGACCCCTTTATACTCATACTCACACACATGCGCACACTCTTTCAAAGACACTCACAGCCACCCCCCAACAAACACACACACACACACAAACACACACACTTATACGTTTGTGGGGTGAATTTGTACTTTCAGAGTTTCATCATACTTTGCTCCAAAAACTGCATGAATCCATGTAAGTTTCTAGAAAGTCATTTTTTAGATTAGAATCAGTCTAAACATTGTGGCACAGACAGTATCACCCAGGGGAGCTCACACCTTCAATACATTATCTGGGCTGACAAACACCAATTGTTAAAGTTCACTCGTGAATGTAACTTTTAAAAGAAAATTGTGATTTACATCTAAAAGAACTGAAACCAACATGGTCACTCTAACGGACGAGAGACTTAACAAACTATCCTGGTCTTTTTCAAAATATAATTTCAGTTACATCACACTGTAAACATTTGCTGTCAATTCTGTGTCTTACAATCTTATACTCCACAATCACCTGATGAAGGAGCAGCATTCCGGAAGCTAGTGCTTCAAATTAAACCTGTCGGACTATAACCTGGTGATGTCTGATTCTGAATCTTGTAATCAAGGTTTTCAAATTGAGTGGCGAGGAGACATTTTGATCAGGGTGACTCTTCTTGGGGAATGTCCAGCACAGACCTGTTAGAGATATGAGTGGAGTCTTTAATTGTTCATTTTATTGTGAAGTTGAAAGGAATGTAACATATTGAAATAAGACCTTCTGCACACTGACCTCATCCATTCTGATGTTTGTCCTTTCCTCAGCTGCTCAGGGAAATGTCTCAGTGGTGACTGGGACAGAGGGAGATTCAGTTACTTTACCCTGTATCTTCAGGAGCTGGGACTCCCACACCCTGACCACTGTTACCTGGATGAGGAAGGAGCCCTACCAACACATCGTTACATTTACAGCCCAATCACAGGGAAATTGGACAACTGGACATGGTGGAAATCGGTACGAGCTCATCGGGAACCCAGAGGAGGGAAACGCCTCGACCAGGATAAACCAGCTGAGGGTGAGGGACAATCACACTTACCTGTGTCTGGTGGAATACAGGTCAAGACACAATCTTTTGTATCTGATCCAGAAAGAGACTCGGTTGCAGGTACACGGTAAGAAACCATTCACACATTCTTTAGCCTGTAGAAGGTGCACAATGAGAGTGGAACAGATTCTGTGAATGTTTTGTGATTTGATTTTCTGCTGAAAGGACATGGAACTAAAACATTAACCCTGTTTCTCTCCATCGGTATTGTCTGCCCTGCTGAGTGTTTGCAGCATTTTGATGTTTATTTAAAATGTCCAGCATCTGTAGTGTTTTAGCTTTTGGTTTCAAATTTTTAAAAATATTTAATGTACTATGATGTGCTGGTATTTTTAGGTGCTTCTGATGTCAGTATTGAAAGACATTGACACACTCAGAATATTTAGTTCAATCTCCAAATGACCCAAAGTTATACTGACATTAAGATCATCTCCTTGAACAGGAAGGTGCTACAGACTCATGTGTCCCTCTTGGTTCCAACCTTCATCAGGAATAGTTCCATCAATGCAAGTACATTCCCCCAGTGTCCATCTGACTGTGTGAGAAATCCCAGCCATGTGGGACCTATCCTAGCCCTGCATTCAGCCTTGGGTTATACCAGGAGTTGGTGGTGCACTGTTACTGTCACTGGGTGACAAATCCAGACACCCAATGCTGGGGCCATGGGTTCAAATCCCACCGCAGCAGGTGGATTTTTTAAAATCAAGATTTTAAAAAAAAACTAACCTAATGGTTGCATGTGACCATTGTTGAGATTTGGAAAAGCCGATCTGATTCAATCATACACTTTCGGGAATCTGGGTTTTGGTTCAGTTAGCTGGACGGTTGGTTTGCAAAGCAGTGTGATGCCAACAGTGTGGGTTCAATCCCCACATTGGCTCAGGTGACCATGAAGGACCCTCCTTCTCAACTCTCCCCTCACTGAGGTGTGGTGGCCCTCAGGTTAAACCACCACCAGTTGTCTCTCTCTCTCTCTCTCTCTCTATCGCTCTCTCAAGAGAAAGCAGCCCATGGTCTGGTAATAATATAGCAACTTGATTTAGAGAATGAAATCTGCCATACACACTCAGTGTCATGTGTTGCCATATGCACAATCTTGAGCCCTCTCTCTCCATCAGCACCACCTCACACAGACTCAGGGCTGCTCATAATCCACCAACTCTGCACAGTCCACTTCTAACTCTGTATTGGGAAAACAAAACACAGACTGGGTGATTACTTTGCAGAACAGAAATGTTCTGCCCACAAAAATGATTATCAGCATCCAGTTGCCTGCCATTTCCACACACCACGTTTTGGGACCCAGTGACCTTCTGGACTCAATATTGAGGTGAATAATTTTACGGCCTCAGCACCTTTTCCTACCTCCTTCCCCCAACCCCCACACACCAGGCCTTGTCATCACATGGGCTACTACCAAAACAATCCATTGTCAGTGACGATTGGTCCCCATCAGCAGCTGTTCATTCTCCCAGGCTGACCTTTCCCCTTTTGTTTGTCTGTCCAATTGCTTTTCTCTCTGTCTGGGGTCTGTTTCCACTGAGTGTTTACTCCTGCCCCCTCACCCCCCTCCCCATCTTCAGCATCTACACCAACCTTTTCCCAGCTATAATCAGTTATAGAATCATACAGCACAGGAGCAGACCCTTCAGTTCAACGAGTCCATGCTGACCATAATCCCAAACTAAAGTAGTCCCATCTGCCTGCGCTTTGTACATATCCCTCCAAACATTTCTTTTTCATGAAATTATCTAAATGCTTTTTAAACGTTGTAACTGTCCCCACATCCACCATTTCCTGTGGAAGTTCATTCCACATAAACCACTCTCTGTGTAAAATAAAACTGCCCCTTCGAGGCATAGAGTCATAGAGATGTGCAGCATGGAAACAGACCCTTCGGTCCAACCCGTCCATGCCGACCAGATATCCCAACCCAATCTCGTTCCACCTGTCAGCACCCGGCCCATATCCCTCCAAACCCTTCCTATTCATATACCCATCCAAATGCCTCTTAAATGTTGCAATTGTACCAGCCTCCACCACTCCCTCCGGCAGATCATTCCATACACATACCACCCTCTGCGGGAAAAAGTTGCCCCTTAGGTCTGTTTTATATCTTTCCCCTCTCATCCTAAACCTATGCCCTCTAGTTCTGGACTCTCTGACCCCAGGGAAAAGATTTTGCCGATTTATCCGATCCATGCCTCTAGTAATTTTGTAAACCTCTATAATTCACCCCTCAGCCTCCTTCCTTATGTCTTTTTAAAATCTTTCTCCTCTCACCTTAAAGATATGCCTCAGTCTTGAAATCTCCCACCTGAGCAAAAAGACACCTGCCATTCACCTTATCTATATTCCTCATGCTTTTATCGATCTTGATAAGGTCACCTCTCAACCTTGTACGCTCCAGTGAGAAATGTCCTAGTCGCTCCGGACTCTTCCGATAACTCAAGGCCTGCTTTATTTGCAACATCCTGGTAAATCTCTTCTCCAGCTAAATGATATCCTTGCAATAACAGGGTGACCAGAACTGGACACAATAGAGGCCTCACCAGCATCCTGTCCAACCTGAACATAACATCCCAACTCCGATTATCAAAGGTCTGAGCAATGAAGGCAAGTGTGCTGAACCACCGTATATATAGATGATGCAAATTTGGAAGAATTCTGTACCTGAATCCCTCGGTCTCTGTTCTACAGCACTACCCAAGGCCCTACTTTTAATTGTGTAAGTCTTCCCTTTGTTTGTTTTCCCAAAGTGCAACACCTCACACTTATCTTAAATTCCATCTGTCACTCTTCACCCCATTGACCCATTTGATTAAGATCTTTTTGTATTCTAAGATAACCTTCTTCACTGTTCAATATTCTATCAATTTTGGTATCAACCACAAACTTGCAAAACATGCTTTTTGTAGTCTCATCGAAATTGTTCATATAAATGACTGACAAAAGTGGGCCCAGCACTGATCCCCGTGGAACACTGCTGGTCACAGGCCTCCAGAACAAAACCCTCCCTCCACCGTCACTCTCTGTCTTCTGCCTTTCAGCCAATTGTGCATCCACTTGCCAAGCTCACCCTGAATCCCATGGGATCCAATTTCACTAATTAGTCTACCATGCGGAGCCTTGTCAAAGGATTTACCAAAGTCTAAGTAAACAATGTTTACCCCTCTGCCCTCATCAATTTTCTTGTTTACTTCTTCAAAAACCTCTATCAAGTTTGTGAGACACGATATCCCTTGCACAAAACCATGCTGACTATCCCGAATCATTCCTTGCCTCTCCAAATGCATATAAATCCAAACTTTCAGAACAACTTACTCACCACCGAAGTCAGACTCCCAGGTCTGAAGTTCCCAGGCTTCTCCTGACATTCCTTCTTGAACATGAGCCACTCTCCAGTCATTCAGCACCTGCCTGTTATTTATGGATGATACAAATGTTCCTGCAGGGGGCCCAGCAATTTCCTCTTCACTTCTGACAAAGTCCTGGGATTGAGTAGATCACGTCTCAGAGATTTATATTTATATTTTCAAAGACCTTGAACAATTCCTCTTCTGTAATACAAGCTGTTTTCAAAATGTCAAGATTTATTTCTCAGAGTTCTCAAGCCTCCACTTCTTTCTCCACAGTAAAAACTGACACAAAATATTCATTTGATTTCTCTCCCATCTCCTGAGGGGTGGCATGATGGCTCAGTGGTTAGCACTGGCACCAGGGTCCTGAGTTCAATTCCAGCCTCAGGCAGCTGGAGTTTGCATGTTCTCCCTGTGTGGTGAGGGTTTCCTCCCACAGTCCAAAGATGTGCAGGTTCGGTGAATTGGCCATGCTACGTTGTCCATAGTGTTAGGTGCATTAGTTAGTGGAAATGGGTCTGGGTGGGTTACTCTTTCGAGGGTCGCTGACGGTTTGTTGGGCTGAAGGGCCTGTTTCCACATTAGATTAGATTAGATTTGTTACAGTGTGGAAACAGGCCCTTTGACCCAACAAGTCGACACCGACCCGCCGCAGTGCAACCCACCCAGACCCATTCACGTACATTTACCCCTTCACCGAGCACTACGGTCAATTTTAGCTTAGCTAATTCACCAAACCTGCACATTTTGTGGACTGTGGGAGGAAACCGGAGCACCTGGAGGAGACCCACGCAGACATGGGGAGAATGTGCAAACTCCACACAGTCGCCCGAGGCATAGAATTGAACCCGAGATTCTGGCGCTGTGAGGCAGCTGTGCTAACCACTGTGCCACTGTGCCACACACATTGTAGGGAATCTAAAACACCAAGGCAATCTCTTTGTTTTTTAAGGAGACTTACACTCTATCTCTTGTTGCTGTCTTGGTCTTAATGTACTTATAGAATCCCTTTGGATTATCCTTAACCTTATTTGCCGAGGCTATCCCATATCCTTTCTTTGACTTCCTGATCTCCCTCTTATGAATGTCCTGACACTCATTATATAATGCAAGAGATCCATTTGGTCCCAGTCGTTTATATTTAGTATATGATTCTTTTTTATCCCTGACAGGAACCTCCATCTCTTTATTCACCTGTTGTTCCCGAAAGCAGTACAGTTGAAACCATCCTTTGTGAATGGTCTTTTCTGTCTCAGAAGAGATCGCAGTGATCCAAGAATCTGAATCCCTGAACATTACTCCACCTCTTCAGCCATTGATTTGTCTCCTTTATCCTTTTGTTCCCTCATCTGAGCTTGGCCCTGGGAGTTAATTAGAGATTACTACTTTTGAGGGTCTGTTTTTTAAATCTTCTCCCTAACCTTTGATATTACTTTGTAAAGCCTTTATTCTTTCCCTAACTATGTCATTCCCATGAATGTGTACAAAAACTTCTAGTATCTCACTCTTCCCTTTAACAGTATGTGTCAAACATTTTGCAATGTCCTTAATCCTAGCACCAAGTAAACAGTATAATATCCTAGATTCATGCTCACTGCTGCGGAACCTCCTGTCTGTGCCCTTGACAGGAGAATCACCGACAACAATTATTCTTTTCAATTTTGTCAAACCCCTCCAAACATCAGATTCACTCTTACAGCCCAAGATCTGACTGTCCCTTCTAATTTCCTCTGAGAGATTATCCTTTCAACAGTACGAGAGATTTCTGAACTACCTTCTTACCTTTCCTGACAGTCATCCTTCTATCTGACTGATCCTGCTGTGTTATCACCTCTCGAAATCTACTGGCCATCTAACTCTGTGTCTCTTGGATGCCCTCAATGTCATTAAGTCTAAAAAGAAACAACTTACACTAACATCTTAACTCTAAAATAAACTACCTTTCTTTATCCAAAGATAAACCTTTCTTTATCCAAAGAGTTAATATTAAGCACAAGTGGTCCAGCCCCAGCTATCAATGTTCTGATTAAAAATAAAATCCCACGTGTCAGCCTGTCCAAGAGGTGTGTAAACACAACTTGGTTTGAAACAAAACATTCCTCAGCAATTTAAAAAAAAATTGCTTCAGTGAGTTTAAAAACATCTCTCTCATAATTTCATAGTGGAAAAAGACTGAACAGTCCACATGTGGGCCTGTCCAAAACTTCCATTCAGAAAACTCCATTTCATAAAAAATTGTGTCAGTTTGTTTTGCTTCTTTTGCATTTTTGACGAGAAAAGAGCTAAAAATGAATCAAATACAAAGCTTTTCTGACTGAAATTTAATAAACGTAAGAAATCTGAAAGTAAATCTGGAAATAAATCCGAATCTCAGGAGCAGCTGCAAGATCCACACTCCTCTCGGTCCACTGTTTTTGATCATTTTATTTCTGAAGAAGTGTCACTGGATCCAAAACATTAACTCTACTTTCTCTCCACAGATGCCCCTATACCTGCTGAGTTTTTCCCGCAATTTCTGTTTTTGTCTCTGCCATCTTTACTTGGTCAGGTCTCCAGGACAGGGGTTGACAGTACATCAGTATTGAAGAAGGGTGTTCACAGTGTCAGGTCAGTGGAAGCGAGTGTGGGTCCTGGAGGTTGGGTCAGGGGCTGTGTGAGGAACAGCACTAGGTCCCATGATTTCTGTCCCTAGCCCTATCTACACGTGAATGCTGACCCACTGAATTATATTTCGCGGCTGGGTAAGGAATCATCTGTGATGCTGGGGACATCTTCTGGGTCAAGTTATTTGTGAATCCTTCAGCCCTGTCATTTGCACTGGTGAGCAGGGCTCCCCCTCATTGAGGATGGGGATATTTGTGGAGACTCATATTCCTGTTAGTTGCTTAATTGTCCTCAACCATTCGTAACTGCATGTGACAGGTCTGCTGAGCTTATATCTGATGCACTGACAGTGGAATCACTTACCCCAGAGCATCAATTGCTGCTCGTGCTGTTTGACACGGAAGTAACCCTGTTTTATAGCTGACATCTCATTTTCAGGTTTGATGGTGCTGTTCCTGGCATCCCCTCCTGCATTGTTCATTGAACCAGGATTGATGTCCTGACTTGATGTTAATGGCTGAGTGGGGGAAATATTACAGGTCATTGCTGTGAAACAACACAAGGACTGTGAGAGAGAGCGATCCTTCCATCTTGTGGTCAGGACTTTTATTTTCAGTGTTCTGTTTAGCCTGTTACCCTGTCTACATTCTTTTTTTCTCTCATGGTAGAAATATATATCATTTATCTTTTGGATAAAATGGGATTTACAGGTATCAACTAATTGAATCTTCTCTGGACTGCCTCCAATGCCAGTTTCACTTTCCTTTGATAAGGGACCAAAACTATCCACAATATTCTAGCTGTGAGCTAACTAGTGTCTGGTAAAACCTCCCCACTTTAAAATTCTATTCCATTTGAAATAAAGGTCAGCATTCCATTGGCCTTCCCTACTCTCTGCTGAATGTTTTTGTGAAACTTCCATATTCTTCTGTTCTGTAACTTTCTGCAGGCTTTCTCTGTTTCACTATATTCAGCCTCTCTATTCTTTGTGCCAAATGTATAACCTTACATTTTCCACATTATATTCCAACTGCAAAGTTTTCCCACTTTTTTAACCTGTCGACATCTCTCTGCAGCTTCTTTATTTCATCCTCATCACTTGCCTTCTCACCTACGTTTTTGTCATCAGCAAACTTGGCTAGAGTACATTCACTGACCTCATCCAAACCATTAATATATATTGTAATAAATGTGGCCCCATCCCAGATTCTGTGATACACCACTAATTACAGTTTGCAGGCTGGATATCACTCCTGTCTTATCCCAACTCTCTGTTTTCTCTCAGTTAGTCAATTCTCTATCCATGTTCGTATACTACCACCAGCACCATAGAATCTAATCGCATTAAGGAGATTAATGTGTTGCACCTTCTGAAATATCTTTTAATCACATATGAAACATCCACCAATTCCCCTTCATCTATCCACCTTGTAACCACCTCAAAGAATTCAAGATAATTTCCTCTTTATGAAATCATGTTGATTCTGCTTGATCGTATTATACATTTCTAAATGTTCTGCTAAGATATCTTAATTTTGATCTCACATTTTCCCAATAAAAGACATTAACTAATTGGTCTACAGAATCATAGAGATGTACAGCATGAAAACAGACCCTTCTGTCCAACCCATCCATGCTGACCAGATTTCCTAAATTAATCTCGTCCCTTTTGCCAGTGCTTGGGCCATGTCTCTCTAAACCCTTCCTATTCATATACCTATCCAGATGCCTTTTAAATTTTGGAATTGTACCTGACTCCACCACTTCCTCTGGCATCTCATTCCATACATGCACCACCTTCAGTGTGAAAAAGTTCCCCCTTATGTCCCTTTTAAATGTTTCCCCTCTCACCCTAAACTTATACCCTCTAGTTCTACACTTTCCCACACCAGGATAAAGGCCTTGTCTATTTCCCTGATGAGATTGCCAGGACTATGCCGTGGAAATGCTTAATTTGCTTCAAACACAACACTTGGAGCAACATATCTGTGCTTTACTCACTGATGGAAAGTTATTGGCCTGAAATGTTAACTCTGTTTCTGACTCCACACAGGATGCCAGACCTGCTGAGTTTCTCCAGCACCTTCTTTTTGTTTCCAATTTTCTGCACCCACATTTTTTCACTTTCATTTTTGCTGATGTCTTTATCTCAAATTACGCCCCCAATTCTCCCTCTCCTTCTCCCAATTTGCAGGGCATTCCATCATGTATTGTACTCAGCTATCCACACAGTGACCTGCAGAAGTCTAACCAGATGCTTGTTACTGTAGTTGATGTAAACCTTGTAGCAATGTGCCAGTAAACTATATCCAGCCTGCTGCCTGATGCAGTCCCTTCTTTTTTCCTGTCATCTTGAAAGGAAACATCCGCCATCCCCAGTGAGACCACATTGCTTCAGAACTCCAAGTGATGGACACTTTGGGTAACTTTGTTTTCTGTCTCTTTTCCTTGAAAAACAAGAGTGTTACTTTGGGAGATTTCCAATTCTCTGGGAACTTTCCAAAGATTCTTGGAAGGTTAACACCTGTGTGCTTATTGTCTCTTCAATAACTTCCTTTAATTCCCTAGATGCATCCAGTCAGGTCCAGGGGACTAATTGGTCTTTAACTCCATCAGTTTCCTTCGCGGGTTTTCTCTCGTGATAGTTATTAGCCGTATAGATATGTACAGCATGGAAACAGACCCTCCAGCCCAACTCGTCCCCAGCAACCAGGTATTCTAATTAATCCTCTTCATGTAAAAGTTCCCTTTTCAAATCTTCCCCTCTCCCATTAAACCTATGCCTTCTTGTTTTGGACTCCCATACCCTGGGGAAAAGACCTTGATGAATCACCCTCTCCATGCCCCTTCTAAAAGCTCAGTCCTCAGCCTCTGATGCACCAGGGAAAATAGCCCAAACCTATTCAGCTTCTCCTTAATACTCAAATACTCCAACCCTGGCAACATCCTCCCATATATTTCCTGGACCCTTTCTGATTTCACAAAACCTTTCCGATAGCAGGGAAACCAGAGGTGAATGCAATATTCCAAAAGTGGCCTTACCAGTGACCTGTTGAGTAACAACATGACCCCCCCAACTGTTATACTCAATGCACTGACCAAGAAAAGCAAGCGTACCAAACACCCTCTTCAGTACCCTGTCTACCTGTGACTCGACTTTCAAAGAACAATGAATTTTCACTCCAAGACCTCTTTGTTCGGCAACACTCCCCAGGACCCGACCATTAAATGTGTAAGCCCTGCACTGATTTGTCCTACTAAAATGGAACATCTCACATTTATCTAAATTAAACTCCATCTGCCATTCCTCAGCCCATCATCTCATCTGATCAAAGTCCTGTTGTCCTCTAAGATAACCTTCTTCGCTGTTCACGACGTCATCGATTTTGCTGTTATCTGCAAACTTACTAAACATAGCTCCTGTCTTCAAATCAAAATTTGTTCCTCTAATGATTGAGTCTCCTGCCACTAGCACTTTTCTCTTCTCCCCCTTCCCTTCTGAGCCACAGATCCAGGCTCAGTGCCAGAGGCCTGGCCACTATGACTTTCCCCTGGTAGGAATGTTATGATGGTTCAACTGCTCATCCAGATACTTTTTAAATGTTGCCAGGTTTTCCGCCTCTATTACCCTCCCAAGGGAGTGCATTCCAAACTCCCATCACCGTTTCTGCAAAGCCCCTCTCATCACACTCGCTTTCACATGAAAATTATGCCCCATCATTCCTGACTTTGCAGTTCAGGGGCCGAACAACTGTGGACATTGTTAAATCTCCAACTATGCCTCAATGAGGGTATTGTGTCCAGATCTGTCACCACCCATTAAGAGGAATGTGAATGTCCTTGAGAGATTGCAGAGTGACCCGAATTATTATAGGGATGGGCTTGGGGTGTTTCAGGGAGGGGATCAGAGACTGGTTTTCATTGTAAGTTTTGAGAAGCAAGGGTCATTCTCCTCGGAGCTAAGGAGATTGAGGGGAGATTTGATTGAGACAGTGACAAGTGAAGAGAAAGTAAACAAGTAAAAGGTCTATCCATTCGCTGTTGGGACAAGGATGCAGGCCTTAAATTTTGGGGCAGAGGTACAGAGAGAATGTGAGAGGGAAAGGTTTACACAGTGAGTGCTGATGACTGACAGTCACCAACAGCAACGAAGGGGCATGTGGAAACAGTCATTGATCTCAGAATTAAACCTGATAGGTCCTTGAAGGAAGTGAACCGGCAGAACTTGGGGGGACTCGAACAGATGGGTGGGTCTCACCTGGATTGTTCCATGTGGAGCTAACCAGGACCCAATGGGTAAAATGACCTCCCTCTTGTAGTCAATCCAATGATTGGCATTGACTGAGGACAAGATAGGGCAAGGATCTTCCAATCCCTCACTGAGTGAGCACATGGTGGAACTTCAGGTCTCATTGGCCGAGAATATGTGAAGAGTCACCTCCCTACCTCCCATTGGCTGAGAATGTCAGAGTGTTGTTACCTGCCCATCCTGATTGGTTCAGAGTCAGATGGGGGCTGCTCGTTGCTGAAGATTGAGAAGTGACTTTATTGAAACTTGCAAGATCTTGAGGGGTCTTGAGGGAGTAGATGCTGAGAGGATGTGGGTGAATCTGAAACTTATTTCAAATTAGGATGGAGATGGGGGAGATTACCTCTTTCATGGGATTTTTAATGTATAAAGGTGGTACAGGGTGGGTCTAACTCCTAACCACTGCCCCACCACACCCCCCCATCCCCCCCTTCCACAGAGTGAAGGAGCACAGACTGAAGTATAGGGCTGTGGAATGAAAAACAAAAGGTTTTAGTGAAGGTGGGAGGGATGTTGGGCCCAGAATGAATGAAGTGATGTGGGTTCAGTCCATTTACTAAGCTGGAACTATCCCACGAATGAGAAACTCAAAATGAGGGGGTGGAGCGTAAGTGATTTTCAACACGGTGCATCCTTCAGGAAACTATAATTGTCTGGTCCAGACACATGAGAAATATGCGTGAGGTATTTAATTACTCATTTCATTGTGAAGTTGAAAGAAATGTAAAAAATTGAATCTGGAACTTCTGGGCACTGACCTCATCCATTCTGATGTTTGTCCTTTCCTCAGCTGCTCAGGGAAATGTCTCAGTGGTGACTGGGACAGAGGGAGATTTAGTCTCTTTACCCTGTATCTTCAGGATCTGGGACTCCCACACACTGACCACTGTTACCTGGATGAGGAAGAAGCCCTATCAGCACGTCATTACATTTAGAGCCCAATCACAGGGAACTTGGACAACTGTACACGGTGGAAATCGGTACGAGCTCAGAGGAGGGAAACGCCTTGACTGGGATAAACCAGCTGAGAGGGAGGGACAATCACACTTACCTGTGTCTAGTGGAATACAGGTCAGAACCTGAGTCTCAGTATCTGATCCTGAAGGAAATCCGGCTACTGGTACATGTTAGAAATCATTCTGCAAAAAAGGCAACAGCTGATGGTATTATTGCTGGACTGTTAATCCAGAGACCCAGGTAATGTTCTGGGGACCAGGGTTCAAATCCCACCTTGGCAGATGGTACAATGTGAAATCAAATAAATTGTCAAAGTAAGAATCTAAAGATGGCTGTGTGACCAATGTTGATTGTTGTAAATCCCCATCTGGATCATTGGTGTCCTTTAGGGAAGGAAACTGCCATTCTAACCTGGCCTGGCCTACATGTGACTCCATACCCCATAGTAATGTGGCTGATTCTTAACTATGAGACATGGGCAATAAAGGCTGACTGAGCCAGTCACACCCTCATAACTTAATGACCATGATGAAGGCTTTAGTCTGTAAAGGGTCGAGAGTGTGGGTGGAACAGATTGTGTGAACTTTTTACAATTTGATTTTCTAGTGAAAGGTCATTGAACTAAAATATGAAACTGTTTCTCTCCACAGGTATTAGCTGGCCTGCTGACTATTTGATTTTTATTTCAAATTCCCAGCATCTGCAATATTTTGCTTTTGTGTTTGAAATGTGATTTTTTTCAATGTTTAGTGTAATTTGATGTGCTGATTCTTTGAGGTTCATTCTGATGTCAGTATTGAAAGACATTGACACACTCAGAACATTCAGTTCAATCTCCAAATGCACCAAAGTTATACTGACACTGAGATCATCTCCTCGAGCAGGAAGGTGCAACAGCCTAATGTGTCCCTCTTGGTGACAATGAAAGTGTTCACACCTTCATCAGGAATAGTTCCATCAATGCTAGTATGTTCCCCCAGTGTCCATCTGACTGTGTGAGGAAGCACAACAATGTAGAACCAATCCTCGTCCTGCATTCACACATGGGTTATAAAGGAAGGTGGTGGTTTTCTGCTACTGTCACAGGGTGACCAATCCAGACACCCAGATCATGGGTTCAAATCCCACCACAGCACATCTCTGGCTTGGTAATGACATGAGTTGCTTTCACCTACTTCCTGGTCCCCATTATCACATTGTCTTTCTCCCTGGAGGGCCATTCAGTGTCCCTTTGTCTATGTGACTGTCTTTCTCACCTTCTGGGTGGGCTCAGTCTCCACCCAGCCTCTCACTCATTTCCCCCCCACTCCCACCCCGGTCCCACAATCCCCTGTCAACAGTTTCCATACCACCTTTCCTTAGCAGCTGTCAGTTCTGATGAAGGATCACTGGATTCAAAACTTTCATTCTGAGTTCTGAGTTCTGTCCACAGATGACTGCCAGATCTGCAGAGTTTCTCCAGCAATATTTGTTATTGATTCCTTCATGACAACATCTGGTGTGCCGAAATCCCGAGGACAGTCACTATTACCAATTCTTCTCACCCTCAGTCCGGGGGTAGCTGGAGCTAAATCTGTCCTTCCCATTATCCAGCTGAGACCGGGCAAGTCAGCACCGGATCCAACAATTGCCCTGTGGAATGATGTGAAATATCCATCTAAACTTCTATTCTGTGTCACAGAATTAAGCAGCTGCCTCCTTCAAGAATTGTCCTGATCTGGAAAGCATTGCCTGACAGGGCGATGGAAACAGATTCAACAGGGGCATCTTTCAGAAACAAGGGATAAGTATTCGGAAAGGAGCAAGTTACAGGGTTATAGGGATGGACAGGGGGAGGGGGATGAACTGGATTGCTCTGTCAAAGAATGCCCAATGTGTACATTTAATCTCACACTCTATCACCCTGCTACAGGTTTCACTGCAGCAACATTGAGATATTCCTAACCAATGTTGTTCTTGCTGTTTTCCAGTGAAGACTCAGCCTGCTCAGTATGTCTCAGTATATTCACTGGTCATTCCACTGCTCATCCTCCTCCTCCTCATCGTCATTGTCATCATCTTCATCACCTTCAGGAAGAAAGGAGGTGGGTTCTGTCGAGAATGAGGTTAATAAAACAATATGGTTCTGTTTTTGAAACAGCAATAAACAATGACCCTGGATTAATTTTCCCTCACCGACTCTCTCCTCTTCAGTACATTCTCTGAAAACGCTGGCTTTGTCTTTGGTGGGTGTTGGAGGGTGGGTGAAGGTGGCCTGTTCAATAGTATCACCCACTGTCTGATGTCTGACTCATGGGTGATTGAAGATTGAGGCTGTTTCACAAGCAAGGCCATTCCACTCCATTCTATTAAACTCTGATGGATTAATCCCCATTCTTCTCCCCATTACTGTCAATTCTCAATGCACCAAAATGTCTTCTCATTCACTTCCATTTGACAGAATCCCAACAGACCACACCTTTTCCATTCATTCCCACTCAGTACAGAATCTCGATGGAACATAAAGGAAGCTGCAATTTGAAACAATTCCTTTTTGTGTTTTTATTGTTAAAATTGATTTGCTGCAAAAAGACAACCTGGTGCCTCAGATAGTCTGAGTAACAGACATCTCGGGGTGGAATGGTAACAATGGCTCCTGTTCGGGCCTGTGCAGTGGGGGCAATGCTCAGGCACTGATCTGTTTTGGGGCTGACCTCGTGACCTACCTGTGCACTGGTTGATCAAATTAAAAACATAGTCTCTTTTTGAACACAGGAGTTACATTTGCTATTGTTGAAGGCAGTGGGACCAGCCCAGAACCTTGGGAATTGTGGGAAGTATAAAGCAATTGTTCAATTTTCCCAGCAGCTCCTCTTTAAAGACCCTGGGATGAAGTCCATCAGGGACTCAGGGAACTGTCAGTCCACAACATCAATGATTTACTCAGGACCACTTCTCTGGTGTTTGGAATTTTCTGGGTTGCTCCTTCCTTTTCATTTCCGGATTTATAATGATCAGGAATGTTATTTTTATCCCTTATCCTGAAGACTAATGCAAAATACCCATTTAATGCAATTGCCATTTCCATGACTAATTCTACAAACTCCTGTTGTTTTTAAACCATCTCAGTGTAACGTTGCCATATTCCCAGAGGACCACAGTGGTGTTCTCTAATCAGAGAGAAAGAGAGAAAAAAACAAATGACTGGTGGTGTGTTTAACCTGATAATCATCTTATCTCAAGGAAGAGTTGAAGTTGAAAAAGTGGGACCTTTGTGGTAAGATCAGCTAATGTGATAATTGAATCCATGCTCAACATCACAAGTCAGCTGTTTCACCAACATACCTGCAAAATGTCTTGAGAAACTCTAACTATCCACTCTTACATTACTGCCTAACTTTCTCTGGACAGTAAGTTTTCCCTCCTTATGAATTTTGTTGCCTTTGATTGATGATTTTTATATCCTGTCCAATCTTCTCACCTGTTCCTTTATTTTGTGTAAATATTTGTGTTTTCTTTCAGTTTGACACTGTCATTAATTTTTTTACAGTTAACTATTACTCCTCGTCAGATATCTGTAACTGTATCTCTTCACCATTCCCTTCACATAATTTATAAGTGAACTTTAGCTCATTGACTGCTTATGATCAAAATTAAATCTCCCAGTGTTTTCGAAACAGGGACCCTGGGGTTAGTCTTGCCCAAGTCGTCTTTCTGGGTATAAAACAAGATGTATTTTTGAGTACTGTACTGGGGATGAGTGCTGGGGTTGACACAGAGCTTTTATTATTTTTAATTTATAAAGAAGTATTTTGGCATTAATACGATAAAGTTTGACTCTATTTTTAAACTTTTTTGAACTTATGTCTTCAGTAGACACATGTTTTATCTTCATTTCTTTTGGGAATGAGCTTCTGCTATAGTATGATGCAAACTCTGCAGCATCGTGCGCTTATCTTTCAGAGAGAGACCATTTCATCAAAAACAAAAACAACTCAAAATATGCTCGAGCAAACCTGTTTCAGTCTGGGACCTGACTTGTCCAGGAATAACATCAACTGGGATCAGAACAATATTAATACCTTTCTCTATTGTTTCTGCTCTTTGACTGAACACGTGGGCACAGCCTCAGAATTAGAGGGGGTAAATTCAGAACAGAAATGTGGAGACATTTCTTCAGCCAGGGAGTGGTGGGCCTGTGGAATTCATTGCCGCAGAGTGCGGTAGAGGCTGGGACGCTAAATGTCTTCAAGGCAGAGATTGATAAATTCTTGATGTCACAAGGAATTTAGGGCTACGGGGAGAATGCAGGTAAGTGGAGTTGACATGCCCATCAGCCATGATTAAATGGTGGAGTGGACTCGATGGGCCGAATGGCCCTACTTCCACTCCTATTGTCTTTTGGTCTTATGGATGGGTATATGAATAGGAAGGGGTTGGAGGGATATGGGCCAGGTGCTTGTGGGTGGGACTAGATTGGTTTGGGATATCTGGTCAGCATGGACAAGTTGGACCGAATGGTCTTTTTCTGTGCTGTACATCTCTATGACTTGTGCTACATCTTCCTTCATCTGATCTCTTGTTCCCACTGATTATTGTAAAACACTCCAATCTGACTTGGTCAACTATCATTTACATCTTACCACTTCCCCTCACCCTATCTTCTGCATTTAAGCCAATATTTTCCGAGCTACCGTCAGTTCTGAGGAAGGGTCACCGGACCTGAAACATTAACTCTGATTTCTCTTCAGAGATGCTGCCAGACCTGCTGAGCTTTTCCAGCAACTTCTGTTTTTGTTGTTGGTCCATTATTGATATTGGACTGGGCTAAGGAGGACACTCCTGAGTAAAGCTTTAGCAATCAGATAAGATTCGAGAGATCACTGTATCTAACTGTGCAAAATATATGTATTGTTGGTCAGGGATGGTTTTGCTTGAGACTCATCCAACTGTGGAGACAATGTGGCAAATTTGTTCATATTTATGAATCATTTTTATCTTTTTAGGGGGTTCACAGCAAATGGATCCGACCACGGTTTTGAAAAGGTAAGGTCATCAGTGACTGATATAAACGTGGTTGTAGAAATGCGCTGGGCCATAGAGTCATATAGATGTACAGCATGGAAACAGACCCTTTGGTCCAACCTGTCCATGCCGACCAGATATCCCAACCCAATCTTGTCCCACCTGCCAGTACCCGGCCCATATCCCTCCAAACCCTTCCGATTCATATACCCATCCAAATGCCTCTTAAATGTTGCAACTGTACCAGCCTCCACCACATCCTCTGGAAGCTCATTCCATACATGTACCACCCTCTGAGTGAAAAAGGTGTCTCTTTTATACCTTTCCCCTCTCACCCTAAACCTACACCCTCTAGTACTGGAATCTCCGACCCCAGGGAAAGGACTTTGTCTATTTATCCTATCCATGCCCCTCATAATTTTGTAAACCTTTATAGGATCACCCCTCAGCCTCCGATGCTGCAGGGAAAACAGCCCCAGCCTGTACAGCCTCTCCCTACAGCTCAAATCCTCCAACCCTGGCAACATCCTTGTAAATCTTTTCTGAACCATTTCAAGTTTCACAACATCTTTCCGATATAAAGGAGAACAGAATTGCACACAATATTCCAACAGTGGCCTAACCAATGTCCTGGACAGCTGCAACATGACCTCCCAACTCCTGTACTCAATACTCTGACCAATAAAGTAAACATACCAAATGCCTTCTTCACTATCCTATCTCACTGCGACTCCATTTTCAAGGAGCAATGAACTTGCACTCCAAGGTCTCTTTTGTTCAGAAACACTCCCTCGGATCTTACTATTAAGTGTATAAGTCCTGCTAAGATTTGCTTTCCCAAAATGCAGCACCTCGCATTTATCTGAATTAAATTCCATCTGCCACTTCTCAGCCCATTGGCCCATCTGGTCCAGATCCTGTTGTAATCTGAGGTAACCCTCTTCGCTGTCCACTACACCTCCAATTTTGATCTCATCTGCAAACTTACAAACTGTACCTCTTATGCTCGCATCCAAATCATTTATGTAAATGACAAAAACTAGAGGACCCAGCACCAATCCCCGTGGCACTCCACTGGTCACAGACCTCCAGTCTGAAAAACAACCCTCCTTCAGCACCCTCTGTCTTCTACCTTTGAGCCAATTTTGTATCCAAGTGGCTAGTTCTCCCTGTATTCCATGAGATCTAACCTTGCTCACCAGTCTCTCGGGGGGAACCTTGTCGATTGCCTTACTGAAGTCCATATAGATCACATCTACTACTCTGCCCTCATCAATCTTCTTTGTTACTTCTTCAAAAAACTCAATCAAGTTTGTGAGACATGATTTCCCACACATAAAGCCATGTCTACTATCCCTAATCAGTCCTTGCCTTTCCAAATACATGTACATCCTGTCCCTCAGGATTCCCTCCAACAACTTGCCCACCACTGAGGTCAGGCTCACTGGTCTACAATTCCCTGGCTTGTCCTTACTGCCTTTCTTAAACAGTGGCACCACGTTTGACAACCTCCAGTCTTCCGGCACCTCACCTGTGACTATCAATGATACAAATATCTCAGCAAGAGGCCCAGCAATCACTTCTTTAGCTTCCCACAGAGTTCTCGGGTACACTTGATCAGGTCCTGGGGATTTATCCACCTTTAACCGTTTCAAGTCATCCAACACTTCCTCCTCTGTAATCTGGACATTTTGTAAGATGTCACCATTTATTTCCCTACAGTCTATATCTTCCTTATCCTTTTCCACAGTAAATACTGATGCAAAATATTCATTTAGTATCTCCCCCATTTTCTGTGGCTCCACACAAAGGCCGCCTTGCTGATCTTTGAGGGGCCCGATTCTCTCCCTAGTTACCCTTTTATCCATAATATATTTGTGAAAGCCCTTTGGATTCTCCTTAACTCTATTTGCCAAAGCTATCTCATGTCCCCTTTTTGCCCTCCTGATTTCCCTCTTCCCTAGTATACTCCTACTTCCTTTATACTCTTCTAAGGATTCACTTGTTCTATCCTGTCTATACCTGACCTATGCTTCCTTCTTTTTCTTAACCAAGCCCTCAATTTCTTGAGTCATCCAGCATTCCCTATACCTACCAGCCTACCCTTTCACCCTGACAGGAATATACGTTCCCTGGATTCTTGTTATCTCATTTCTGAAGGCTTCCCATTTTCCAGCCATCCCTTTACCTGCGAACATCTGCCTCCAACCAGCTCTCGAAAGTTCTTGCCTAATACCATCAAAATTGGCCTTCCTCCAATTCAGAACTTCAACTTTTAGATCTGGTCTATGCTTTTCCATCACTATTTTAAAATGAATAGAATTATGGTCACTGGCCCCAAAGTGCTCCCCCACTGACACCTCAGACACCTGCCCTGCCTTATTTCCCAAGAGTAGGTCAAGTTTTGCACCTTGTCTTGCAGGTACGTCCACATACTGAATCAGAAAATTGTCTTGTACACACTTAAGAAATTCCTCTCCATCTAAACCCTGAACACTATAGCAGTCCCAGTCAATGTTTGAAAAGTTAAAATCCTTACAATAACTACCTTTTTATTCTTACAGATAGCTGAGATGTCCTTACATGTTTATTTCTCAATTTCCCTCTTACTATTGGGGGGTCTATAATACAGTCCCAATAAGGTGATCATCCCTTTCTTATTTCTCAGTTCCATCCAAATCACATCCCTGTTTGTATTTCCGGGAATATCCTCCCTCAGCACAGCTGTAATGCTATCCCTTATCAAAAGTGCCACTCTCCCTCCTCTTTTGCCTCCCTTTCTATCCTTCCTGTAGTATTTGTATCCTGGAACATTAAGCTGCCAGTCCATCCCTGAGCCATGTTTCTGTAACTGCTGTGATATCTGAGTCCCATGTTCCTAACCATGCCCTGAGTTCATCTGCCTCCCCAGTTAAGCCACTTGCAATGGAATAAATGCAGTTTAATTTATTAGTCCGACCTTGTCCCTGCCTGCTCTGACTGTTTGACTCACTTCTGTTCTCAACTGTACCAGTCTCAGATTGATCTCTTTCCTCACTATCTCCCTGGGTTCCACACCCACTCACTGCCACACACCATCACCTCACCCCCCCCCCCCCCCCCCCCCCGCCACCCACCCCCCCAACCTTACTAGTTTAAATCCTCCCAAGCAGTTCTCGCAAATTTCCCTGCCAGTATATCAGTCCCCTTACAATTTAGGTGAAATCCATCTATCTTGTACAGGTCACTTCTACCCCAAAAGAGATTCCAATGATCCAAAAATGTGAATCATTCTCCCATACACCAGCTCCTCAGCCATGCATTCATCTGCTCTATCCTCGTATTCCTGCCCTCCCTAGCTCGTAGCACAGGGAGTAATCCAGATATTACACCGTTGAGGATCTCCTTTTTAAGTTTCTGCATAATTCTCTGTAATCTCCCTTCAGAATCTCAACCATTTCCCTTCCATTTATCGTTGGTTCCAATGTGGACAATGACCTCTTGCTGGCCCCTCTCCCCCGTGAGAACATTCTGCACCCTCTCAGAGACATCCTCGGTCCTGGCACCAGGGAAACAACAAACCATTCGGCTTTTTCTCTGCTGGCCACAGAAACGTCTGTTTGTACCTCGGACCACAGAATCCCCAAACACAATTGATCTCTTGGAAGCCGACAGCCCTCGTTGCATTAGAGCCAGTCTCAATATCAGAGACTTGGCTGTTCGTGCTACGTTCCCCTGAGAATCCATCACACCCTTACATTTTCCTGCACAGAGAACCTGCACAGTTACTGCCTTTGCTGCTTTTGAATTCATGTGTCGCTGGACATCGGAGTGCATTTGGGAAAATTAACAAACAGTGAATTTCACAACTAATCTTGGAAGAACTTTGGGCGAAGTTCACAGCACAGAATCAGATAAGTTAATTGTTGTTTTAGGTCTGTCCAAGAGAAAGGCTGTATTAGTGAGTACAGTGGGTTCTTTCTTGATTATATGTTTTTGGAGATAAGTCTCTTGATTAAACTTAAAATATAAGCCATAGCTATTAATTTAACTTTTGACTTTTTTTCCAAAGTTCCAAAACAATGCAACAGCATATAAACCAGTAATTGCTGCTCCTGGGATTTGAGGAAATCACCTCCAGCACCTAAAATACCTCAAAAAAGGAGCAGCTCTTACAAGTTGAAGTTTTTCCCGTCCTCCATCTTGGATTACCCAGAATCCTGAATATCTCTTGCTCACAGACAGAATGCAGGTCCCTGCTGATGAGCTGCTAATGTGGTTTGTCCTTTTAAAAAGCTGATCGAACACTCAGAGTTGAAAAGTGATCAATGGACTGAGGTAAATGACAGATTAATGATTTCTGAGCAGCAATTTCCAGCAATTGTAAAACTCTTGCTCCTGATTCACTGTCGCCAAATTAACCTGCAATTTATCCTCAATCAAAACTGAAATGTTGCTCATTTTTATCACAGTGGATACTTTGAGTTGTATTGAATGTATATGGTGGGAAAGATTAAACTATTATCACTTGCAGCAAGTGCTGAGGATAAAAAGGATGTTTTTGTGTATCCTACTATTTTCTCCCTTGTTGTCCAAGTAGCTGAATTTCTATTGGATGGGAATGTGATTTCTGATCATCCCCCACTTTCCAAGATTTCCATGCCCTGTAATATCCTCCAAAGTTACAGCAGATGGGAAGCCCCTGCAAGCACTTTCCCCTCAGCTCCAACACCCTCCCTCCCTCCCTGTGACTAGTTGCTCCAAGCTGAGCCAGAGCTGCCTGGAATGATCTGTCACTGTGATTCCTGACAGTGTCTGCACAGCCCTCTCTGTGTTACAGCTGCTGACTACACCTTGGGTTCCCTGGGTGCCAGCCATATTCTGATGCCAAGGCAAAACTGTTTCTCATGACAATTTATTCAAGGATAGCTTTTCTGATTGTGTCGACATCTGAGTATCTGTGATTTCTAGGAAAGTTCATTCTATTAACTGTATTTATCACTCTTTGGAATCTGTTCTCTGTGTAACCAAAGCAAGAGATTGATGTACAGTCAGAATGCTCCTTTCTGTGACCTGGCAGAATGCATTTAGATTCCTTGGAATATTCATCTTCCTTGTGTATTTTCCAGGAATGATCCAGGTTCATCCAGCATTCCCGGGACTGATCAGGCCCCGCAGCTCACTGCTCCAGGTACTGTCTGTACTCGAACTGACCGATCATTGTCCACTTCAGAGACTCGAATGGAGAGAGTGTGGATCCTGGAGAGATATTCAGGGACAGACTGTTACATTGAGTTCAACCGGTCTCCAGCACAGAATAAAGCCCTTCGGCCCATTGAGTCTGCGTCAGTTGAAAACTATCCCCACCCCCATCCTTAACCCTTCACACTTATTGCACAGATTGACGTCTTTGATAGATGAACCTTTTAACTTTCAGACCATTCAATGTAAATGAATGAAAAGCTATGGGTTTCCATTAAGGGAGCTGACCAGACTCTGGATTATTGTTCGGGCAATGGAGATGGAAATCTTCTCCTCAGTCACTGACCCTGGATGGATTCTTGGACAATAACCATTTCCGATTCCCTGAATCATCTGGCTGAGTAACTGACTTGGCCCGGTCCTTGCTGCCTCGAGCTGTTCACGGCCAGTCTGTCTGCTGCTTCGGTTTGGGTCAAGGAAAACAGTCCAGTTGGGTGTCACGCATCTCAAATGACTCCCAGTAGCTGGGCTGCTGTGGGGAACCTGAGGATCAGGTTCATGCTCTGGGGAGAGAGGTTCAATTTTCACCATGGCAACTTGTAAAATTTACATTTAATTATTAAATCTGGAATTGTAAACTCATCTCTGTGATGGGGGCCATCTGAATTAACATTAGTTGTTGTCTTAAAAAAAGTTTCTGTTTGGCAGTCTCCTTCAGGGAAGCAAACTTACCATCTTTACCCAATCTGCCCGACAGGTGACTTCAGATCCCCATTTCAAACCTCAGTTGTCCTTTTAGGACCGATTGAATGCAATGTGTCTGACTCTGACCTGCTGCCCTCTGAAATGGCCAAGCAAGCATCTCACTTCAAGGGTGTTCAGGGATGGGCAACAAACGCTGGCCTTGCCTGTGAGACCCATGTGCCTTGCAAGGATATGAAAACTACTGAATCTGTTCTCACTCTCTTCTCAATCCCTGCATCCTCCAATGATCCCCCCTGCCTCAACTCAACTCTCCACCAGCGTCCAACATTGAACATAGAACATTACAGTGCAGCACAGGCCCTTTGGCCCTCGATGTTGTGACAACCTGTGAAACCAATCTGAAGCCCATCAAACACTATTACATTTTCATCCATATGTTTATCCAATGACCATTAAATGCTCTTCAAGTTGGCGAGTCTACTGCTGTTGCAGGGAGTGTGTACCACTCTTATACGACTCTCTAAGTAAATAAGCTGCCTCTGACATCTGTCCGATATTGATCCCCCCTCAATTTAAAGCTATGCCCCTTCTTTACTAGCCATCACCATCTGAGGAATAAGGCTCTCACTGTCCACTCTATCTAACCCTCTGATTATTTTATGTTTCAATTAAGTCAGCTCTCAGCCTTCTTCTCTCTTATGGAAACAGCCTCAAGTCCCTCAGCCTTTCCTTGTAAGACCTTCCCTCCATAGCAGGCAACATCCTCAAAATCTCCTCTGCACCCTTTCCAAAGCTTCCACATCCTTCCTGTAATACGGTGACCAGATCTGCATTCAATACTCCAAGTGCAGCCACACCAGAGTTTTGTATAGCTGCAGCATGACCTCATGGTTCCAAAACTCAATCCCTTTACAAATGAAAGCTAACACATCGTATGCCTTCTTAGCAACTCTATCAACCTGGGGAGAAACTTTCAGAGAGCTATGTGCATGGACACCGAGAACTCTCTGCTCATCTACACTACTAAGAATCTTACTATTAGCCCAGTACTCTGTACTCCTGTTACTCCTTCCAAAGTGAATCGCCTCACACTTTTCCACATTAAACTCCATTTGCCACCTCTCAGCCCAGCTCTGCAGTTTATCTATGTCTCTCTGTAACCTACAACATCCTTCAACATGATCCACAACTCCACCAACCTGAGTGTCATCTGCAAATTTACTAACCCATCCATCAAAGCCCTCACCTGGGTCATTCACAAACATGACCCAAAACAGTTCCTTGGGTACACCACTAGTAATTGAACTCCCGGATAAACATCTTCCAGCAACTACCACCCTCTGTCTCCTTTCACATAGCCAATTTCTGATCCAAACAACTAAATCACCCTCAATCGCATGCCTTTGTATTTTGTGCAGTAGCCTACCATGGGCAACCTTATCAAATGCCTTATTGAAATCCATATACACCAAATCAACAGCTTTCCCCCCCATCCACCTGTTTGTTCACCTTCTCAAGCAACTCAATAAGGTTTGTGAGGCATGACCTACCCTCCACAAAACCATGTTGACTATCCCAAATCAACTTATTCCTTTCCAGATGATTATAAATCTTATCACTTATAAGCTTTTGCAACACGTTACCCTCGTTACTCACTGGTCTATAATTACCAGGGTTGTCTCTATTCCCCTTCTTGAATAAAGGAACAACATTTTCCCTCCTCCAGTCTTCTGGCTCCATTCCTGTCGACACTGACAACATAAAGGTCAAAGTGAAAGGCTCATCAATCTCCTCCCTGGCTTTCCAGAGAACCCATGGTAAATCCTATCCAACTTATCTATTTTCACACTTTCTCGAATTGCTTACACCTCCTCCTTGTGACCAACAATCCCATTTCGTCTAGTGGCCTGTATCTCAGTATTTTCCTCGACAACATTAGCTTTATCCTGTGTGTATACTGAGGAAAAATATTCATTTACTGCTTCCCCTATCTGCTCTGTCTCGATGGAAAATTTCCCACTACTATCCGTGATTGGCCCTAGTCTTACTCTTGTCATTCTTTTATTCCTGATATCCCTATGGAAAGCCCGAGGGTTTTCCTTGATCCTATCTGACAATGATGTCTTATGTCCCCTCCTGGTTCCTCTTAGCTCTCTCTTTAGGTCTTTCCTGGCTAACTTGTCACTCTCAAGCACCCTAACTGAGCCTTCACATCTCATCTGAATATAAGCCTTCTTCTTCCTCTTGACAAGAGATTCAACTTCCTGAGTAAACCATGGCTCCCGTGCTCAGTAACGTCCTCCCTGCCTGACATGTACATATGTATCAAGGACCCACAGTGGCTGTTCCTTGTATAAGCTGCACATTTCAATTGTGCCCATCCCCTCCAGTTTCCTTGCCCATCCCATGCATCCTAAATCTTGCCTAATCACATCGTAGTTGCCTTTCCTCCAGCTCATAACTCTTGTCCTGCAATATATACCCATCCCTTTCCATTGCTAAAGTAAACTTAACCAATTTGTGGTCACTATCATGAAAGTGCTCAACTACCTCCAAATTGAACACCTGGCCAGGTTCATTACCCAGTACCAAATCTGACGTGGCCTCGTCCCTTGTTGGCCTGTCTGTGTACTGTGTTATGAAACCCTCCTGCACACATTGGACAACAACTGACCCATCTAAAGTACTTGAACTATAGTATTCCTAGTCAATATTTGGAAAGTTAAAGACCCCCATAACAACTTCTGTGTCACTCTTGCTCCTGTCCAGAATCATCTTTGCTATCCTTTCCTCTACATCTCTGGAACTATTTGGAGGCCTATAGAAAACTCCCGACAGGGTGACCTAACCTTCCTGTTTCTAACCTCAGCCCATACTACCTCAGTAGAGAGTCCTCAGATGTCCTTTCAGCAACCATAATACTGTCCTTGACTAACAATGCCACTGCACACCCCCTCCCCCCACCTTACCGTCTTCCCTGTTCTTACTGAAACATCTAAATCCTGGAACTGCAACAACCATTCCTGTCCCGACTCTACCTATATCTCCAAAATGGCCACAACATCGAAGTGGGAGAAAGTGAGGACTGCAGATGCTGGAGATCAGAGCTTAAAAATGTGTTGCTGGAAAAGCACAGCAGGTCAGGCAGCATCAAAGGAACAGGAGAATCGACGATTCAGGCATAAGCCCTTCTTCAGGATGTTTGATTCCTGAAGAAGGGCTTATGCCCAAAACATCGATTCTCCTGTTCCTTTGACGCTGTCTGACCTGCTGCGCTTTTCCAGCAACACATTTTTAAGCACAACATCGAAGTCCCAGGTACCAACCCATGCTGCAAGTCCAATATTTCACTTGCTCCAATCACATCTCTAACTCAGAGAATGATGTGGTGTCCACTGAGCCATTGCTGATATTTAAGGACAAGCCTGTCGATGCATGGTCCCTTATCATTCCTGTTTGTGTTACAGATCAGGACAGTTCCATCCTCTATGCTGAGATTGACAGCAACAGAACAGGTAAATGGCTGCACCTTAAAGGTTTTGAGCAATTGTCTAATTGATAATCAGATTCTATAATCAAACTAAGAGAACATTTTGTCTTTGTTAAAGGTGGCAAGAGATTCACAAACAGTCTGTCAGAAGGCCGTGAGTCAACATTTGTTTCTATATTGAGAAAGTGTATCGTTTGAGATCACTCCCACTCCCCCATATCTTTAAGAGCTGATTTCACTGGGGGTCTGGTTTCCTGAGGAGGAGTTGCAGTGTTGATGTTTGAAGCTGCAGTGGGAAACTGGTCAACTCATAGAATTCGTGCCTGGCCACCGTCAGAGAATCATCCCAAATGAGAACTCCCAGTTCAGTTTTAACTGACCTTGAATTCTCCCCTGATGAGGTCTTCATGATGCGAGTCTGACCCAGTACCATTCCCTCAGAAGACGATTGTTGAAGGGTGGTCGGGTCTGATAAACATGATCGAATTTTTAAGGAGTATTGAAGGATGGTTGATTGGGTGTTTGATATTGTCCATCAATGCGGATGTTAGCAAGGTGTTTGGTGAAGTTCCACAAGGCAGACTGGTCACAAAATCAAAGGTTCATGGGATCCAGGGGAAAGTGGCGAGATTGATCCAAAGCAGGAGACATTGAGTTACTGTGAGTGGGTAGTTTTGTGACTGCGATGCTGTTCCGAGTGCCACTCAGAACCAGTTCCCTCAGTGTTCAGGTTCTATCAAAGTTTGGACATGTCTGTAGGAGTCATGATTGAGAAACAAACAGACAAACTCAGCAGGTCTGGAGAAAAGAAATGGAAGAAAGCTACAACATGAAGGGACATAGGGGTACTTGTGCACAAAACAAAGGTGCAGAAGAGATTGAGCAGGATGTTCCCTGATTTGGTGTGTGTTAACTATCAGGAGAATTTGGTCAAACCTGGATTTATTTTTGCGAGAGTATTGGAGGGTGAGGGGAGACCTAACAGAAATACATAAATTTATGAGAGGCAGGGATAGGGGGGACAGTCCGTTTTCTTTCAAAGAGTGGAGATGTCATATACAAGCGGCATAAATTGAAGGTGAATGAGGAAAAATTTGAGGGTTATTTGTGAGGATAACTTTTAACAAAGAGAATGGTAGACGTCTGGAACAGGCTGAGGTAAAAACAATGACTGCAGATGCTGAAAAGCAAATACTGGATTAGTGGTGCTGGAAGAGAACAGCAGTTCAGGCAGCATCCAACGAGCAGCAAAATCGACGTTTCGGGCAAAAGCCCTTCATCAGGAATAAAGGCAGTGAGCCTGAAGCATGGAGAGATAAGCTAGAGGAGGGTTGGGGTGGGGAGAGAGTAGCATAGAGTACAATGGGTGAGTGGGGGAGGAGATGAAGGTGATAGGTCAAGGAGGAGAGGGTGGAGTGGATAGGTGGAAAAGGAGCGAGGCAGGTCGGACAAGTCCGGACAAGTCAAGGAGACAGTGCTGAGCTGGAAGTTTGAAACTAGGATGAGGTGGGGGAAGGGGAAATGAGGAAACTGTTGAAGTCCACATTGATGCCCTGGGGTTGAAGTGTTCCGAGGCGGAAGATGAGGCGTTCTTCCTCCAGGAGTCTGGTGGTGAGGGAGTGGGGATGGAGGAGGCCCAGGACCTCCATGTCCTCGGCAGAGTGGGAGGGGGAGTTGAAATGTTGGGCCACGGGGCGGTCTGTACTCTGTGATCAATACAAGATAATCCAACTCTCCTGTTCAGTGCTTTAACCAGATTATGACATCATGATCACATTGTGGTTTGTGGCAGCTTGCAGTAAGAAATTAGTTGACTGCAAACATAAAAATAGAGCTTCATCTGCTGTAAGGGGTTATTCAGTGCCCTGAGATCATGAAAAGTTAGGCATAAATGCATTTATTTTCATTCTTGTAATGAGAAATGCAACAACCAGTTTGTGAAGAGTAATGTCCCACAAACAGCCCTGTGCTCAATCAGTTAGCCTGTGTATTTTCATGATGTATTCTGAGGGGTGAGTGATGTTGAGGACACAATGATCTGGGTTGAGGGATGAGTGACAAGGACACAGTAGAGAGCTCCTCTGTTCGTCATTGAAGTAACGCATTTGGAATTGTTCACAACCACCTGAGAGAGCAGACCACTCCAACCTTTAACATCTCAGCCACAAGATAACACTTTAGACATTGTAGCGCTCCATTTGAACTGCTCCGAAGTCTCAGCATTGATCTTACGATGTAGCCACTGGAATGGGGAATTGAACCCACAACCTTCTAACCCCAAGGGGTATGTGGTGTCCACTGAGCTGTTGTTGATACCTAACAACAAACCAACCAATAAATATCCCCTTATCATTCCTGTTTGTGTTACAGATCAGGACAATTCCAGACTCTGTGCCAAGATTGACAGCAACAGAACAGGGAAATGGCTGCACCTTGGTGGTTTTGAGCTTTTGTCTCGATCTGAGATGAGATGAGTGACTGTTGTGGACAGAACAGCCTGAGAGTATTCAGTTCAGTGGGAGATAGGAGTGAATGGAGGAGGGCAGAGAAATACAAAGACCAGTGTCAGTTCTCAATTAAAAAGGTCAAGTGCGGCTTAAAGGCCATAGGGAGGGGTCCAGGTGGAGGAAGAGAGTTAGAGGTGGGTGAAGGGGTCTGTGGGATGGACAGAGGACTCCTCTCCAAAAAAATGGGCACAGAGGCAAAGGCAACGGAAGAAGAGATCAACATCATGTCGTGTCTGAACTTCGGTGAGGTGGGAGTGCAAAGTGATTAAAACTGAGACCTTTGCTGAATGTTCTGTACTCAGTATCGGAGAAGGGAGAGTGAATGTCCAACAAGAGGTGGAGGGAGGAGAATGGGGAGAGACAAGTGGGACAGTGGGTGGAGGAAGGTTCCAGAAGGGTGGGGGTACATGGTATCGGGTGAATGAGCCAGAGAATTAAGTTGAACTGGGGCTCAGGACAGCTTTGAGACAGTGTGAAGGGGTGCTGATGGAGAGAAAGCTCAAGAGTGTGTATATGATGGCACATAGCACTGAGTGTGGGTCTCAGGATGTGGTGAGAGCAGCTGTCTGAGGAGTGATGGACATCATGGAGAGAGCTGTGATCCTGGGTGGATTCAAAACATAAAGGATGAAACTCATTCACTGTTTGTGTCAATGAATGACCCCATGCCGTCCCATCACTCCCTCTCATCCCTATAGCCTTGGTGCTAACACATGCTGTCTGACTACCAGCCTTTGGCCTTATCGAGAGGAGTGGGGACAAGGTAGGAGAGCAAAACTGAGACAGAACCAGATCAGTTGTGGTCTTAATGAATTGTGGAGAGAACTCGATGGGCCATAGGGCTTGCTCCTGCTGTGAAGTACAATGTACATATCTTCTTTAAATTGAAGCTGATGAGGTTCAAAGTTGCTGGTTGTGTGGTTTGGAAATTGGCTTTGGGCCAGGAAGCAGAGCGCTGTGGTCTGTGGTTTTAGTTCAGACTGGAGGGAAGTGTGCAGAGCTGGTGATATAATTGAAATGTGGGCCCGGTGGATCTCATTGATTAGATTAGATTCCCTACAGTGCGGAAACAGGCCCTTCGGCCCAACAAGTCCACACCGACCCTCCGAAGAGCAACTCACCCAGACCCTATCCCCTACATTTACCAATTCACCAAACACTACAGGCAATTTAGCATGGCCAATTCACCGAACCTGCACATCTTTAGACTGTGAGAGGACATTGGAGCACCTGGAGGAAACCCACACAGACACAGGGAGAATGTGCAAACTCCACACAGACAGTTGCCCGAGGTGGGAATTGAACCTGGGTCCCTGGCGCTGTGAGGCAGCAGTGCTAACCACTGTGTCACCGTGCCAACCCTTAATGAGCTCGGAGTCTCAGAACCATTTGTATTTAACAAGGTGATTGTGAATTGAAACGTTATAAAACATCCTGCAAGATGACCAAATGTTCACAAGCTGCAGTAGTTGGTTAATGAATTGAAGAAGTCCCAAACACACACACAAACAATGAAATGATTCAAAAATACAGAGGCAAAAGATTTTGAAGTTTTTATCTTTGGAAGAACAGGGAATGTGTCCAAACACTGTTCAGTTTCCTGACCGTGTGGATACAGTCACTACATTCCTGTTCCTTACTACAGTTACATGGGATCACCACCAGCTCCAAGTTCCCTTCCAAGCCACCCACTCTGTACTGACATGGAAATATATTATCGTTCACTCACAGTCACTGGGTCACAATCCTGGAATTCCCTCCCCAGTGGCATTGTGGGTCTCCCAACATTTACACGGACTGATGATGAAAGCAAGGACTTTTTGCTGCCTTGTGGAGAACTTTGTTGTCAAACAGTCACTGCCATAGTTTCTGGAAGGTTGAGCTGTCTCAGCTGATCCAGTGTTGGATCTCTTCCCCAATGGGCATTGAGAAGCAGAGTGCCCTCGTGGTCACCTATGGGCTGGACTGAGACTGGCAATGATGGGCAGAGTCAGTAATGTCAGCCTCGGGCACCCTTTTGAGGGACGTGCCTCCCAAGCTTTCGAGAGTGCTAAATGTATCCCGGAGTCTTAGCATATACAAGAGGTAGAATATTGAACTGACCAATGATTTGTGGTTTGGTTTGGCAACACTCAAGCATTGGCCAAGTCCCTTGTTTGCAGCATTGAAGAGACCAAGGGTGGCTTGCTCGTCGGGTGCAGAATGTGAAAACAACAGTGATGTTATCAGTGCATACTGCATCTTATGTGGGTCTGTTGTGGTCATTTTATTATTGGCATGGATGAGACTGAGGTTGAAGAGATTTCTATCTGGGCCGTGTTTAATCCTGACACCAGAAGTCAAAGCTGCTGTTTGGTAGATTATAGATAATATGGAGCAATCACACAGCGTTGCTTTACTCTGGTCCTGTTCCTTGAAGAAATCCGTTCCTGAAGATGTCAAGTCATCCCAAAGCAGTTGCAAAATTTGGAAGAAGTTTCTGGACATTCCAACTTTTAAGAGTATGATTCATCAAGTGATTTACTGAGTCATCTGCTGTGATCAGGTTGGGAAATGTAATACAGAGTTCCTGGTGTTGTGTTTGACATTTTACTTGGATTTGTCTGACAACAAAGGCCATGTTGGAGATTCCATTGGAAGGTTTAAAGCTGTAGTGTGTCTTTGGGAGGATTCCCACAGCCACAGGAAGTAGGAGAGTCGGGAGAATGTGGATCAGGATGTTCCCCACTAAGGACAAGATGCTCCACCATTCAAGAGGATCATGTCTGAGCTTGTAGTTCAACACCACTTTCCTGCACTATCCCCTTACCCCTCAATGTTTTTAATGCCGGGAAATCTATCAATCTCATTCATGAATATACTCAATGGCTAAGCTTCCACAGCTCTCTGATGAGAGAATTCCCAAGATTAACTGCTTCGAAACAATAAATTCCCCCTCATCTCAGTTCCAACCACCTATCCCTCATTCTGAGACTGTATTCCCTGGTTCAAGCCAGTGTATGACACTCACTCTGCAACAAGTGAATCTTTTTGTTGATATGGAAATCCGATCCGTTCACGACATTCCAGATGGGATCTCACCAAAGATCGATATAATTGCAGTGAGATGTCAGGAATTAAGGGAGGTCCACACAAGGAGTGAAGGAAGGCCTGCAGCAGGAGTGAGGGAAGGCCTGAACCAGGAGTGAGGGAAGGACTGAACCAGGAGTGAGGGAAGGACTGAACCAGGAGTGAGGGAAGGCCTGAACCAGGAGTGAGGGAAGGACTGAACCAGGAGTGAGGGAAGGACTGAACCAGGAGTGAGGGAAGGACTGAACCAGGAGTGAGGGAAGGACTGAACCAGGAGTGAGTAAACTACCCTAGATCTCTTCAATGCTTCCAAGGGTTGTACCATTTACTGTATACTTCCCTCTTGCATTAGACCTTACGCATCACCACATGTCTCTCAAAATTAATTTTCAGCATCCATTTCTGTGCCCAAGTCTACAACCTTTATATGTCCTGCTGTATCGTCTGGCAATCTTCCTCACTATCCCAAAGCGCCCTCAATCTTTGTGTCATCTGCAAACTTAGTAATCATACCACCTACAATATTCTCCAAAATATTTATAAATGTTGTGAACTAACAGGGGTCCCAACACTGACTCCTGTGGATCACCAATGGTCACAGATTTCCAGTCAGAAAAACACCCTTCCACCACTACTCTCTGTCTTCTATGACTAAGCCAATTCTGCATCCATCTTACCACCTCTCCGCAGATCCATGTGACTTCAATTTCAGTATCAGCCTGCCATGAAAAACTTTGTCAAAGGCCTTATGAAAGTCCATGTGGACAATATCTATCACCCTGTCGTTGTCAATCATGAAACTTGCTCAAAAGGCTGAATCAAGTTTCTGTGACATGACCTTCCTGCACAAAACCATGTTGCCTTGTGTTAATACGAAGATATTTTTTCAAATTGAGTAAAGCCAGTCATTAAGAATCTACTCCAATATTTTCCCTACCACGGACGTAAAGCTCACCAGCCTGTAAGTTCCTGTATTATCCCTATTGCCCTCAAACAAAGGGACAATGTTGGGCTCTTCTCCAGTGCCCTGGGACCTGACCTATGACTAGACAGAATCTGAAGATTCTGTACAAGCTCCCAACAATGTGCTTCCTCACCTCGATGAGTCAGAGGAGGCAAATCTCTGTTTCTTTCTATTAAAATATCTGTTTCTGTACCCTCCATTTACCAAAATAAATGGAAAATCATCCTGTACAATGTTTCTAAATGCAGACTTGCTGCAGTGCAATCTTTGAGACTGGCTGCTGCTTTCCATCACTTCCTGATAACATTGGCTTCTTCTTTGAGCATGTGGCACCTTGTAGCCCTGTATAAATCTGCTCACTGACAGCCCCTCTCATTCTTCAACAATTACTGTACCTTACACCAGTGTCCTTTTGTGGGACTGGAGTCACATGTAGGCCAGACCAGGTATGCAATGGGATGCATTGAAGAAGGAAATAAGGAGAGTACAGGGCTAAAGGGTAGGACCAACAAATCCAGTGAACCTTGAATACTGAGGAATACACAGCACTGGATGAAGGGAAAAGGGAGGCTTATGGCAGGTACTGAGAATTCAAAACAGTAGCAATTTCTGAAGGATTATAAAATGTGAAAGTGGGAAATTAAAGTAGAGATTCGGAGTGCTAAAAGGAAATATGAATGTATACTGACAGGTAATATAAAGAAGCATCAAAAATATTGAAAGGAATATTCATGGTAAAAAGACAACAAAGACCATGGTTGTAATTGAAACTTGAATCCAGAGGATGTACGTCAGGCTGTAATTGACAACTTTATGTTGGTGTTCAGGCGTGAGAGGGATGATTTTGGTGCAGAAATCGGGGAGATAGTCTGTGACAAGATGAAAGAAATTAACATAGAGAGGAACTGCTGAGTGGTATGGGCAGCAAAAAGTAGATAAATCTCCAGGCAGGATGAAATGTATCTCAGGTTGTTGAGTGAGGCAGGGGAGATAATAGTAGGGGCTTTGGAAATAATTATCCATTCCTCTCCGGCTGCAGGAGAGGTGCTGGAGGACAGGAGGACAGCCAGTGTGGTACCTCAAGAAGGGAACAAGGGATAAACCAGGAAACTTCAGGCTAGTCAGTCTCAACTCGGTGTCAAAACGTGTGGCAGGTCAGGCTGATGAAGGACTTATGTCGAAAACGTTGACCCTCCTGCTCCTCAGATGCTGCCTGAGCTGCTGTGCTTTTCCAGTGCCACACTGTTTGACTCTGACTCTCCAGCATGTGCAGTCCTCACTTTCTCTCAGTCTATACTCAGTGGGGTGGAAACAGATCGAGGTAATTCTGAGGGACGGAATGGATCTGCATTTGGAGGAACAGGGATCAATCATGAACATGGATTTGTTCAGGAAATGATATCTTTACAACTTCCCTGAATTTTTTTTGAAGAGGTTTCCAGATGTAAAGACACGGGGAATGAATTTGATGCATCTTTTTAATACAAAGGGAGATAGATTTTAAAAGAGATCTTATTGAATGATGGAGCAGGGTTGAAGGACCAGATCGGTAGCATCTGTGGTGCAGGAGAATTGACGTTTCGAGTATAAGCCCTTCATCAGGAAGGATCTTTCTTCCTGATGGAAGGCTTCTTCCCAAAATGACGACTCTCCTGCATCTCAGATGCTGCCTGACCAGCTGTGCTTTTCCAGCTCCACACTCTTCGACTCTAATCTCCAGCATTCACAGTCCTCACATTCTCCTCGAGGGGTCAGATAACCCTCTCCTGCTCCTATTTCTTATGTTCTTGTGTCTTCTTGGACTTCGGCAAAACTTTTGACCAGGTTCCACATGGGAAAATGATAGCAAAGGTGAGAGCCCATGGGATCCAAGGAAATTTGGGGTAAATTGGATGCACAACTTGCTGACTGGCAGGAAACAGAGGGTGATGGTCGAGGGGCATTTTTGTGACTGGAAGTGTGTCGGGGAATCCCACAGGGGTCACTGTTGGGGCCCTTGCTATTTACGGTTTGTCGTAAATGATTTAGACTTGAATGAAGAGGGGTTGATTAATGTGGTCCCAGATGATAAACAAATAGCTGTGGTGGTAAATATTGAGGAGGATAGCCTTAGACAACAAGAGGATCTATACGGGCTGGTCAGATAGACTGATCAGGAGCAAACAGTATCCAACATGGATAAGTGTGAGGTGATACACTTGGGCAGGACGGAAAAGGGAAGGGAAGATATAATGAGCAATAGGACCCTGGGAAACAGCAAGGATCAGAGCGACCTTGGTGTGCATGTACACCAGTCCCTTAATGTATCGGGACAGGTGGATAACATGGATAAAAAACCCGATGGGATACTTCCCTTTATTAGTTGAAGCATAGAGCTTAATTCAGAGCAGTGAGGGTATGTTGGAACTGGGTGAAAAATTGGTTAGGTCACAGCTAAAGAATTGTGTGAAGTTCAGGAATCCACATTATGGGACAGAGCAGATTTGCCAGGATGTTACCTGGGCTGGAGAGTTTCAATTCTGAAGAGAATTTGGAGATTGTTTTCTCCAGGGAGGAGGAGATTGAGAGGAGACATGATTGAGATGCGTAAAATTATGAGGGACATAAATACGGTTGAATTGAAAATTGTTTCCCCATGATAGAGTGTTCAGTGACCTTGGGACATTAATTTAAGGTATGGGGCAGGGCGATTGTTTTTATTCATTCATGAAACATGCATATCACTGGCTGGCCAGCATTCATTGCCCATTCCTTGTTGACCTCTTGAGAAGATGGCGATGGGCTGCCTTCTTAAACCCTTACAGTCCACGTGCTGGATGTAGACCCATAATGCCTTGAGGGAGTGAATTCCAGGATTTTGACCGAACAAGAGTGAAGGAGTGATGATATATTTCCAAGCCAGGATGGTGAGTGCCTTGGAGGGGAATTTGCAGGTGATGGTGTTCCCCTTTATCTGCTGCCACTGAACGTTTAGCTGGAGATGGTCGTGGGTTGGGAAGGTGATGTCTGAGGATCTTTGATGAATGTTCAAGGTTTATCGGAGATGTGAGGGAAACCTTTTCACTCGGAGAATGGCGGGAAAATGGAAGTCATTGCTTTTAAGGGTGACACAGACATGAAACCCTCATAATGTTAAAGACCTGTTTAGGTGTGCACTTGCAATGTCGATGTATAAGGCATTGGGGCAACTGCTGGATAATAGAATTGGAATGGGTAGATGGTTGGTTTTGACCAGCATGGACTCAATGGGCCAAAGGGCCTTTTACTGTGCTCTAGATCTCTATGACTCTATGATTAAGACCATTAGGGGTCTTGTGGTATAGTGGTAATGTCCCTCCTTCAAAGCCCGGACGCCTCCATGAAGTCCCACTTGATCCATGGGTGTGTAATAATATCTCTAATCAATGTGTTTGGAAAATATCTCCAGGAAAGTATTACTCACTGGAAATACCTGGCAATGGGCATCAAAGTGCCACATCTTAGCATGGTGAGGGGATGGTAAGTGGGTTCTGGAAGGGGTAGCATAAAAGGTATGCCGGAGTAAGGGGCACACTTTGAATTTAACTTCCAATAAGTTCCCTCATGTAAACTGTGATCCACAATATCTCTGAGACACTGTGAACCGTGATTCTTTAAAATCATGGACCGACTGGGTGTACATTGTGGAGGAGCAGGATGTGTTTCCCTCTGCAATGGAGGGGATTGGCTCAGAGTGCTGGGTGCAGGGTTTTATAACCTGAACCATGGGACTGTGGGAAAATTGGAAACCCTGGGATAGGGTTGGGAATCATGGAATCAGGAACCTCCATGGGAAGGCATCTGAGACTTCCCGACTTGGAGAATGTGGAAAGATCGTTTATGCTCTTCTTTTGTTGAGAACTTCAATCAAATCATCCAAAACCTTCCAGTGCAACAGGATACAAACATAATTTGTGATCCCACACCTTGTAATTTAACTCTGTGAGACTTGATGTCATCATTCTGCACCACACTCTTTCTCAGGTCAGAATATCCTTCCCAAGGTGTGGTGCCTAGAACGGCTCCTGAATTGAAAAAGAAATAAAATTAAAGATTATCCTTCTCAGGTTCAAATTCTTCCACGGCATTGGGTCTGTCATCCTCATATACTCACAATATTTCCAAATCTGGCCCCTCCATATCCCTTCCTGTAAATGTAAACTCACCATAGTCCCAGAGGGCATCGGGCTGTTCTCTCATTAGAGAGGAAAAGCTAGGCAAACGTGAGGACTGCAGGTTCTGGAGATCAGAGTCGAGATTAGAGTGATGAAGGGCTTTTGCCCGAAATGTCGATTTTCCTGCTCCTCGGATGCTGCCTGACTTGCTGTGCTTTTCCAGGACCACTCTGATCTACACTCATTAGAGAGAGATGTGTGGTGGTGGATTCACCGGACTGTAATAGTAACATCACTGGGGTCTAATTTTCAATCTCCAAGACTGTGAGAATCCCTGTCCAAACCTCTCCAACTCTCTTTCCCCCTTTTAAGTCACTCCTTAAGACATGCGTGTTGGAACACCACCTGTCCAAATAACTCCGAATATGGTTTGATGTCTGATTCTCATGCAGTTCACTGAACATTTTCCAATGGTAAAGCTGTGATGTGAATCCAGGATTCTGTACGATTCTTTGATTCTAGAGTCAGAAAGCTGATGCAGTAAGGCAGTTTCAGAGTGAATACTGTTTGTATTACAGCTCAGCCTGATTCCTGTACCTATGCCAGCATCGTGTTTGACAGCAACAGAAAAGGTAACCAGCTACATACTTTTTTCCCACATAGTGGTATTTCTAAACATTTAAAATACATCCTCCTCACTAACAGACTATTCTCTTTCATTTCAAGGTGGCAAGATTCTCCGGGTTGCTGATTCAGAAGAGAGTGAGTCAGGTTTGTCCTTTCAGAATCCTAATTCTAATCTTTTCTCATTTCCCAATCCCTGAAGCCCATTCTCCAATGTGTGGGACAGTGCTAGTTGGGCCTGGGTGATCCATTTCCTTGTTATTTGAGACCCTAACGTTGGATGGTGCCATTATGGAGATTTGATCACATGACCTTAAAGTCCCATTCCCTCACCATGATGCTGTTGTCATTGGCCCATCGGTCTGTTCATCTTTATTAGGGTGTTCCTTTACTCCACCAATCAGAAAGCAAACAGTCTCTCCATTATCCCATTGGATGATACTTGACTGTCTCTCAAAACGTTTGTCTCTCCCAATGTATTTGTGAACGTCATAAAGTGAATGAGGGGGAAAATGAACAACTGATGGAGTAAATATTTCCCTTTCCTGTAACTACTCTGATAGTGATGGGACTGATATTTGGGTAAATATGCCCCTTTCCTGTATTTACCTTCAAACTGAATTGATAATGATCATTAGCTCTGATTTCTGTCTCTTTCTAGCGGATGTAACCTATGCAGCTGTGGTGAAGACTCATTAGGAGCGAATAAGAACTGAACCTGTGTAACTGAGGTTGCATTGTTTCTCAGATCAAATTCAAGGAACATCATGGAACTTACCAGCTCAGAAACTTGGCATTATTATTCTTCAAAAGTGTTTTTTAAACTTTTTTTAAACATTTGTGCCTTTTTATCTTAGTGTATTTTTAATTGTGGACTGAAACGCATCAGAATTGTTGAAAACCAAGGATTGTTTAAGGGATACTGCACTCTTTGAAAGCAAGTAACCTGACACTCATTGTAAGTATTGTTTACACAGCTGCTGGGTCAGACAGCAGCAGAAGAAGGTGCAGACGAGCTGGAGACATGCCCATGTACCAATGGTGATTCAGGCAGAAACAAGTATCTGATTGGTCTTTGTACTAAAGACCAGTATCAATGACAAAGACCATCTTGCTGCCAATGACGATGTGATTGGTTCCCAGGTAATTGAACAGTTTGTGGATATGAACATGACAGGGAGAAGCCATCCGACCTCCACCATCTGAGGACCTGTTCATCATCAGCTCTGTTCCTGGCAGGAAAAGCGACTTTAAATCTGAGGATAACCAGCTGATTGTCTTTTCCTTCAGCAGCTGCAGAAAGTTCTGACCTTTAATGAGTAAGCCAGACCTTTTATAAACCACACACTCTATCTCTGGTAAACCAGTGACAGCATCTGGAGAAGCAGCATTCTGATCAGCACAAGAATCATCTCAGCGAATCCCGCGAACAGGGATCGACGAAACTGTTTTCTGTGTGTTCCTTCCACTCAAAGATTGATGTTTAGTTTCTGTGTATGCGTCTGTGTGTGCACGTGCACGACTGTGTGTGTCTGTGTGTGTGTGTGAGTGTGAGTGTGTGTGTCTGTGTGTGTGTGTGTGTGTGTGTGTGTGTCTCTGTGTGTGTCTATGTGTGTGTGTCTGTGTGTGTATGAGTGTGTGTGTACAATATGTGCTTGCTTTTAAGGGGACTTGGTTCATGAGCATCTTAGAGTTTTAACTAATGGCATTATAGCTCAATGGTCCATCATTTTTCTGTGGAATTAGGTCTATTTATGTGTGATAAATAGTAATCCTTGTGAAGTCCAGAAACCTAGTGTGTGCTTTCTGTCATCTTTAGTCTAAAACTCAGGAGAAACTAACTTTTGTGACAACACAAGGAATAATGCAACTTGATTTCCAACATGCTACCTCAGTGAGGCATAACAGTATCCATCCATATGTAATAGACCACACTTGGAATATTGTGTCCAGTTCTGTTCGCCCTACTATAGTAAAGATACAGAGGGTTTGGAGAGGGTGCAAAGAAGGTTTACCACTGGATTGGGGGTGGTAAGTGATGTGGAATTCCTGTTTGATACCAAACATGGTCATCACATTTTGCATTACTCGGCTGGTGAAATGGGGTTCCCTGATCTGACTCGATACTGCAGGGTAAACCCCATCTCGTGAACCCCTGTTGTGTGAGGATCTGGGCTGTTGTTCTCACTGTGTTTGTCCCAATGGGAAATGTATTGATCCATTTTGTAAAAGTGTCGATGATGTCATGGATGGAGGTGTATCTGTTTTCACATGGAGGCAGGGCACCTATAGAGTCAACTTGGAGGTTTGTCCAGGGCCCTTCCACTGGACGTGTGTGCCAACACAGTTTTAGATTAGATTAGATTAGATGAGATTACTTACGGCCCAACAAGTCCACACCGCCCCGCCGAAGCGTAACCCACCACATGTTGTTGGAAAATATATCTGTGGGTGGAGGAACAGGTTGGAGTGGGCGAACTACATAAGCCACAGCTGCTAGTTCCACAGCCTGGGCACTGAGCTGTCTGGGTAATTTTCAGGCTAATTGAACCAATAGCTGTCCCTGAGTGTTGGTCTTGTATATCCCACAGCCGGTGATCCACATGCCATCCTGTCCCGTGGAGGCTCCACCTACATAAATTCCGATGGCTGTGTCTGCTTGGTTATTCCCTTGTCTCATCCCTAATCGTTTTCCCTGCTGTTTGGGTCATAAAAGGGCCGGTGGGGTGTTTTGTGGCTGTGATTTGACAGTCATGTGGGTCTCCTCCATAATTCAGGCCATCAGCTAGGAAGCTGGGCACCTTGGTACGTTTGACCGTAATGTCCCAACTCTGAAGCAGTGGAGTCCATCGTGTGGCTCGAATCTGTCTCACTGAGCCATCTTTGATTGGACTGTCTAGCAGGAGCTAGATTGGTGTATGTTCAGTCAGTATGGGCAGTGGGTTTAAACCAATGATGTAGTCAAAGTATTGGCCTGCCCAAAAGACTGTGTGGTGGTGCCATTCCCACATGGAAAGCTCTTGCTCCACGGGCTGTAGGACCCTGGAGGCATAAGCTCCTGGCCCTTGCCTACCGTGTCACTCTTGCGGTGGAACAGCAGCTATCGTCTGGTCTGTGGCTGCAGCTTCGAGGACGTCTGGTAAATCAGGGTTGGGAACTAGTCAGGCGGGTGTTGTTGTGAGGGCGTGTTTTAACTCAGTTACTCCTCTGTGTGTTGAGGAGTCCAATTCCAGGCAGCGTTCTTTATCAGTAACTCTGAGACTGGGGCTGCTTTGATGGTGAACCCATCAATGTGGTTCCTGCACTATCCCACTAACCCAAGGAAGGATCAAAGTCCATGACCATCTCGGGGGAGTGGGAGTCGTTCTACGGTCTCTAATCACTTTTGGTCTATTTCCCTTTTCCTGTGGGTGATTATCATTCTCAAGGATGTGACCCTAGACTGTAGAATTTGTGTCTTTTTCAGATTAATTTTGCATCCTAGCCTGTGTAATAGATCGAGTAATTCACCTCGGAGCTGAATGTGCTCCTTCTTTGTCTCTGTTTACACAAATCGGTCGTCTACATATTGTATGAGGCAAAAGTGAGGCCTGCAGATGCTGGAAACTAGAGTTTAGATCAGAGTGGTGCTGGAAAAGCGCAGCAGGTCAGGCAGCATCCGAGGAGTAGGAAAATCGACGATTCGGGCAAAAGCCCTTCATCAGGAATAGAGCCGATGAAGGGCTTTTGCCCGAAATGTCAATTTTCCTGCTGCTCAGCTGCTGCCTGACCTGCTGTGGTTTTCCAGCACCACTCTGATCTAAACTCGACATATTGTATGAGGCAGTCAGGCCGGGAAAACATCTCTCGTCCCTTGGCTAACCATCTGTGAAAAATCGAGTGCAAGCTATGAAATCCTTGGGATAGAAATGTCCAGGTGTACGACTGTTCCTGGAAGATCAAAGTGAATTTGTCCTGGCAGGACCAATTTAAGGATATGGACCAGAAACCATGACTGATATCAAGTCCTGTGAAGTACGTCACTTGTGGGACTTTCTTCATTATTGTGGTGACTGTTGGTGCAGTGAAGGGGGGGGGGGGGGGGGGGTTTGACTTTATGAAGCTGTCTGTAATCAATGGTTAAACCCATCTGGTTTGCTGATTGGCCAAATGGGAACATTATTAGTGGAGGCTACAGGTCCCAGTATTCTTTGCTGTAACAGACTGTCAATCACCTTGGCCACCTCCCCCTCTGCCTGTCTGGGGAAACCAGTTTTTGTGGTTTCAGGGTTGGGCCCCTCAATTATCACCTGTCCAGGGATATGCTCACAGTCATGTTTGTGCTGGGCCAATATGCCTTTGCGTTTTGTAGCTATCTCTCCCACAGCCAGATCCTTGGTCGTTGTCAGAGGATTAAACCAGAACTTTCCTGTTGTACTGACTCAATTAGCATAAGGACTTGTTGAGATGATGGATGGGATGTTAATGGCTGGAGGTAACTTCCCTATACAGGCATTCACTGGGTCAAATCTAAAATTACACCTCATCAGATAATCGATGCCAAGTATGTGGTTCCCCCCCCCGCCCACCCCCACCGCCCCCCGGGTTGATTAAAATAGCAGGACACTGGCATGTAATATCACCCAGTTTAAATTCTATCGATTCAGTAACGTACCTCTCCTGTACATGACTCGTCAACCCATTTAAAGCAATAGTCCCTGTGGTCCGCCAGGGTATATTTTTAAATCTCGAGGTGTTCAGGGTTGTGTCGGAATCTCCGGTATCCCAAAGGAATTTGACAGGGCGACCTCCTTCCTCGCTGTTGACTAGTGGCCAATCTGCACCATCCCACTTCGTGTCACAGACCTATATCAGGGAGGCAGAAGCCTGACACCGTCGTGCGGATGCCTCAAAGGTTGGCATTGAGGGTACGGGGTTGGTTAATCTCCCACACCCAGGACATTCTCCTCAGAACCCATGCCTCACTGTGTCTCGCCTCTGCAGCATTGAAGTTCACACACACACCTTCCTGCTCTCCTCAGTGCCCTGGGAAACTAAAGTCCTCACCCACTTGGCTGAGTCAGCCTCGGATAACTGACCCCTGTCTAACTCTCCAGAAACCCCTGTGGTGTGTAACCAAAGCAACCGGCAAAGACAGTTGGGTGTGTCCCTTTCTTTTGCCTACCCTTATCCAATCTGTCGACGGGGTCCCCTCTATTATAACCGATCACTGTCAGGATTGGCTTTTTCATGTTGACAAGGGCTCTGTCTCCTACATTTGCTGGGGCTGGGATCATGGGCTGTGCTGACTGGCTCAAACACATTACAATAAGTTTCACCTCCTGCCTCTCGTCCAGACCCTGTAAAATGTTCTGCTGCCTGACCTTCTTATAGAATGTAAAAGGATCAGTGGATGGTTCAAATTCAGGAATATTTTTTGCTATCTTTAGAATTAGATTCGATTCCCTACAGTGTGGAAACAAGCTCTTTGGGCCAACCAGTCCACACCGACCCTGCGAAGAGTAACCCAACCCAACCCATTTCCCTCTGACTAATGCACCTAACACTATAGACAATTGAGCAAAGTCAATTCACCTGGCCTGCACATCTTTGGACTGTGGGAGGAAATCAGAGCACCCGGAGGGAACCCACGCAGACACAGGGAGAATGTGCAAACTGCACACAGACAGTCACCCAAGACTGGAATCGAACCTGGGATCCTGGTGCTGAGAGACAGCAGTGCTAAACACTGAGCCACCGTGCCACCCATAGAGTAGGATCTCTACAGGCTTGGAGGGCTGAAGGGCCTGTTCCTGGGCTGTAAATTTTCTTTGTTCTTTGTACAATGTGGAAACAGACCCTTCAGCTGAACAAGTCCACACTGACACTCCAAAGAGTAACCCAGTCAAACCCATTCCCCCCTTCCCAATATTTACCCAACCTACACATCCCTGACCACTATGGGCAATGTAGCATGGCTAATTCAGCTAACCTGCACATCTTTGGATTGCAGGAGGAAGCCAGAGCAAACCCAGGCAGACACGGGGAGAATGTGCCAACTCCACACAGACAGTTGCCTGAGGCTAGAATCGAACCCAGGTCCCTGGTGCTGTGAGGCAGCAGTGCTATCCACTGAGCCACCATGCTGCCCTGATCGCTGCAGACTGTGCAGCGGTAAATGGGGTGATGTATGTGATTGGGGGCAGGTCCTTCAGGTCCCCGAACTGCCTTTCAATTGTTATCGGGTTCAGTGTGACCGGGAGTGTTCCCAGGGGCATTGAAGGAGGAGACTCCTCTGGGAAGGTGGGGATGGACCCCAAACCTCTGTGCTCCTGGTACACTGTTGACCATCTTCCTTGAGCTCATCCCAGTCTATCCTTTGTTCTTTTCCTTCTCTAAGCTCTCCGTACGGGCACATTATCCCATTTCGAATGGAAAGCTGTGATTTTAATTAGTCAATTTCCTGCAGACACTTGATATGATCTGCAGCTGCCTGCTTCTTCACTTGGAGTTGGGGGCCACGTGTCGTGTGTCCAAGTTTTCAGATGACACAAAGATGTGTGGCAGAGCAAAGTGTGCAGAGGACTGTGAAACTTTGCAGAGATACTTAAGTGAATGGGCAAAGGTCTGGCAGGTGGAATACAATGTTAATAAATGTGAAGTCATCCTGTTTTGGGAAGAGTTACGGTAAAAAGGAGTATTATTTGAATGATGAGAAGTTGCAGCATGCTGCTATGCAGATGGACCTGGGAGTCCTTGTACATGAATCACAGAAGGTTAGTCTGCAGGTAAAACAGGTAATTAGCGAGGCAAATGGAATTTTGTCCTTCATTGCTAAAGGGATTGAGATTAAAAGCAAGGAGGTAATGTTACAGTTGTACAAGGTGCTGGTGAGGCCATACTTGGAGTACTGCGTGCAGTTTTGGTCTCCTTACTTGAGGAAGGATGCACTGGCACTAGAGGGGGTACAGAGGAGGTTCACTGAGTTGATTCTGGAGTTGAGGGGGTTGGCTTATGAGGAGAGACTGAGTAGACTGGGATTATATTCATTAGAATTCAGACGAACAAGGAGGGATTTTATAGAAACATATAAAAAATTATGAAGGAAATAGATCTGATAGAAATAGAGAGGATGTTTCCACTGGTGGGTGAAACTAGGACAAGAGAGCAGAGCCTCAAGATTAGGGGGAGCAGATTTAGGACCGAATTGAGAAGGAACATCTTCACCCAGAGGGCTGTGAATCTGTGGGAACCCCCTGCTCAGTGAAGTGGTTGACATGACTTCATCAATACTTTGAAAGTGAAGAGATTTTTTTGGAACAATAAAGGAATTAAGGGTCACAGTGAGAGGGTGGGTAAGTGGAGCTGAGGCCATGAATAGATCAGCCATGATCTTATTGAAAGGTGGAGCAGGCCCGAGGGGCCAGATAGCCTACTCCTGCTCCTAGTTCTTACGTTCTTGTGTCTGCCTGGTCTCATACTTTAACTGCAGCTTGTAAATCCAGACATTTGCTCTTCCATTGGTTTACTTCTTTCTCCAACACTGCGTGCTGAGTATCCTATATCCTCGCTCACACTGGGGCTGAAATTGCTCCACGTGCAGCGTCCTCTAGCTCCTTACAGACAATTTTTAACTCCTGCTCTGTCCCTAATAACTGCCCTAAGCAGCACATGATCACTGTGATCTACTAAGTCTGGAAACCTGATTCCCTTGAGCTTTTCTAAGACCATCCCAGTACTTCTGCCCGAGGAATCCTGGTTCCATCTTAACATTACATCATTCTGCCCAAATCGGCTGCTTTTTGTCATTGACGTACTGTCTCAGTTTTGTTTCCCATACAGGACAATCCTCTGCTCTGGTCCCTTTCTTTGCCATTTCAATTAAACAGAAAGAGTATCGGGGGTGGAATGGACTGAGGGTACCACTGTTGTAACTTTCTTGGTCCTAATACCACTGGGTCTCTCCCGACTTTTCGGTGTTTTATCTGACCTACCCCAAACATACACAGAAACAGTTGTTTGCTGGACTAGAAGTAAAAACCTGTTGTCTTTACCTTTTCAAGAACAGTTCAGTTTTGACCTTTCTATTTGGATTGATTCACTTGGGACTCCTGACCTTGGTGTGGGACAGCTGTCCTCTTAACAACTGGCTATGGCAAAATCGCACGGAGGGTCAGGTTGGACAGGATTCGATTTCAGAGCAACAAAGGCACGACATATCGAGGTCCCATCTGGGGTGCCAATTTGTTATACCTGCCACACAGTGTGTTTAAAATCTTATATTCAGCAAAAGAACTGGAAGTTAACCCTACGAGACAAAAATATTTGGTTGTTGAACTCAATCAATATTAGAACAATAAAGTATACCATAAACTAACAAAAAATCCACAACAAACTATCTTATGTTTTAGCTTAACCTGGTGTGACCGTATCCCATCCCACTGGAATGGTGCTCCACACGGTGATGTCTTCTTCTTCTTCCGATGGCCTTGGAGGTGTCTTCTCTTTCAGTGGTTATTCTCGGGTTACCGCTCTGAGTGGGGTTTTGCGATGATTCTAATCCTTCAGAGCCATCCCGCCCTTTTGGGAGGGTCTTGACGAGCTGCCAATGGATTGACCAGGTTTGATTGCCCTGATCAATCAGACCCAACCAGGTGTTGGCACATTGATGCCAGGGTGGTCCTTACGTGTCCATTATGGTCGGTGCTGGGTGCATGTAGTCTCCTCCAAATAAGGGTACTAGGCACCTCCATGTCTATTGAATGACCCCCTGCTCCCAATTGTCCCGAGGGTGGACATTCCATTGTCCCATTCAAGTCCAACTTCAGGTGTGTATTGCAGGGTCTGTAGCTGTCAGGTTTGTTTATAAACCGTCTGTGAGCAGCTGTAGCCTGTCTGGATCCTGCAGCATGTGGATTAGCACAGTCACTTTAGTCAAGGCTGGGTTCGATTTCCCAGCATGCTTTAATCATTGTCCATCTTTTGGAACTCCATGGTAAGTTTGTTATTGTCCATCATAAGTTCATTATTTTGGCTGACCCATCTGACCACAAGATGTTGTGGGCACAAGGGATATCAGACTTTCAGTGGTTTTCCAGTGAGTGGTGAATTAGTTCAGGAATAGCCCTTGGTAAAACCGGGATAGAATTGGATGTGGGGGATGCCACAAGGAGCAGGTCAGTAATTAATGATGTGGAAATGACTGCCGACAGACCGGGATCCCGTTACTGAGTCACCCTTCAGTTCCCTGTGCACAGGACACAGGCTGTGGCCAACCAGCTCAGAGCTTCTGATCTCCGAGGTCAGCCAGGGTTCTCCTGATTGTCCTGGGTTAACAATCCCAATCAAGGACCTGGTGGGCAGTGAGATCAACCTGGTTCCAATCACTACAGATGTGGGGACTGGAGGTCAGCAAGTTGATACTGAAACATTTCTTTGGAGTTGTTGTTCTGAAACAACTGATAAAAATAAAGAACCAAACCATAACTTGGGGATTGTTACAAAATTCAGAGCAAATTTAAAATTAAATTCAAAATGCCATTGTGAGCCAAGATGGTGCCCTCCAGCCCATCTCATACTCACTAATCACATTCAGCATTTAGCACAGACACAGGAAGCTTCTTGCAGTTGTCAGCCATCCCCAGTTGAGTCAGGGAGACAGCCTTTCTCAGGGGCCCCTGGTACACTCAGCCGAGTGCAGCCTCCGATCTGTCCTGGCCCTGCTCGGGGCAGTCAGAGTCAGGATGCTCTCCATATAAGGGATGAGGAACCGAATAATCAGCAGCACACTCTCCGTCTTGACCCTTTCTGCTCTATCCCAGGCTGTTTTCCTCCTGGAATGACAGAGGCAGGTAAAAATACTCCAACAAACTTGGTGCAGCTTGGACCGAGCCAAAGAAACACAAGAGACAGCCCCCAAGCTTTGGAGCATTGAGAAGGCAATTGTGGGGCCTGTAGAAATAACATGCAAACCACACCCTGGCTTCAGCAGCCACAACAAATATTGCAAATCTCCCTCATTCTGTTCAGTTCTATATTTGGTTCTAAATGGATCAGAAATAAATATCCTAATGACACAGGCAGGGAGTGTTTCATTCTGTTAATTGATTCTGTTCATGGTGGATGACATAGTTTCGCCAAGCATCAGGTCTTTGCGACCTTGTTCGGATAGTCTGAAATTCGGATAATTGAATGCCGGATAATTGAGGTTCCTCTGTGTGTGTCTGTCAGCAGTGTCAGTACAACCCAGACTCTCTGTGTATCTTTTTACACCTGGGAGTGGTGATGAACTCACCAGAGATCTCTGGTCCTGGGTCAGTCCTTAGCTCCACGAGGTGTGTTCAGTTCAGAAGGTCCAGGACAGCAGCCAGCGTCTGTGTCTCCAGTCCCTCTCTCTTCAGCAATAAAGAGGGATCCATATTATCCTTTGTCTGATCCAGGGGTGTTCCTGTCCTGGGAGTGTTTGACAGGGACAATGTCTCATGGAACCATAGTATCCCTATAGTGTGGAAGCATGGCATTCGGCCTATCAAGTCGACACTCACCTTCTGAAAGACATCACACCTGTATCCAACCCCCTCCCTTATCCCTGCATTTCCCATGGTGAATACACCTCACCTGCACACCTTTGGACTGTGGGAGATAATGAAAGCACCCAGAGAAAACCCACGCTGACACAGGGAGAATGTCTCTGTAGGGTTTGTACAGTTGCCAAAGAGTGGAATTGAATCAGGTCCCTGGTGCTGTGAAGCAGCAGTGCTAACCACTGAGCCACCGTGCTGGCAGTAATGTGCAGAGGAGCTTTACTGTGTATTTAACCCAGTGCTTACCCAGTTCTCACAGCATTTGATGTTGGGAATGAGGATTTTGAGAAATTTATTGGAAACTGGTGCAATATTTCCTATTCTGGAGTGGCTATGATTGGTGCCTCACTTTCAAAACAGTCTTTTCACTCTCTCTGCTACTGACTGTACACAGACTTCCCTTTCTGGTTCCTTTCATGTAAGATTGATCAATATTCCCTTGGCAGTGCACAGGAAGTCAAGTACCTTTTGTAGATTTTTGTGAAAGGACAAGAGGAAGCGAGTGAGAAGGGTGAAATGCTGCAGTATTGATGATGAGGTGTCTCTATGTGTGTCTTTCTGCAGTCCTCCTGTCAGTCTCGGTACAGGGAAACATTAAGTATTTTCTAACACTGACCTTTCTAATCTATTTTGTTAATCATGGATTTGCTTCTTCCTTGATGACCCGTCTACTGCCTGGTATTTATTTCCCAAAGCTGTTGCTGTTCACCACAATGAGCCTTTTCCTTCCCCTTGGTTTCTTCATCAGGGAGGAATAACTTCCTTTTTAAAAAAATGAAGGCAGGATAACATCGCTTACCTGAAGCTGCCAAAACATTCCCATCAGAGCTCCGTGTGGGACAGAACCCACAGAAATTCATGTGACTTTCCAAAGAGTGAGGGGAGATACAGAACACTGCAGGCACACCCAGGTTTCAGAGGGATACTGGGACAGAACTGACTGAGAAGTGACAATAATAAAGGCAAACCTTCCATCTGCCTTTTGAACCACTTTATTCCCCTGTGCTGCTAACTTAAGTGACCAGTACATATGGACCAATGTCCCTTTCATCCTCTGTGCTTTTCAAGGTGCTGTTGTTCACCATGTCTTCCCTTGCCTTGTTTGTCCTGCCCAAGTGCATCATCTCATATATATCCACATTGAATTCCATTTGTAACTGCTCAATCTATCAGACCAGCTCATCTATATCCTCTTACCATCTCAGACTCTTATATTCAGCTCTATCAAGGTGAATGCTGATGTTGCATTTGCCTTCCTAACTGCCAAGTGAACCTGCATGCTGCCCTTAAGTGAATCCTGAACCAGGACTCCAAAATCTACAACTCTTTTCTTCCAAACAAAGTACAAAACCCTTCACATTTCCCCATTATCATCCATCTGTCACTTCTTTGCCCACTCTTGTATCCTCTCCAAGTCCTTCTGCAACCTCCCAAATAGACCATATCCACTGGCTGTCCTTAGTCTAACTTACTTGTTACCATCTCGAAGAATTCTAACAGATTTGCCAGATATGACCTCACCTTAACAAAGTCATGTTGACCCAGGTGAATTTCATCATGTATTTCCAAGTGCTTTGCAATCTTATTCTTGATAATATAAAAACTAAAATCTCACAAATGACTGAGGTCAGGTGAACCAGCCGACACTTTCTTGTCTTCTGCCTCCCTCTCCTTAACAAAACCGTGTTTTCTGTTTTTAATACATCCCTTCCTCTCCAACTGTAGATTAATTGTGTCCCTGAAAATTGTTTCCAATTGATTCCCCCCTCCTGAGGTGAGACTGACTGGACTGTAGTTACTTGGTTTATCCCTTGCTCCCTTTTTGAATTGCAGTACCACATTGGCTTCCCTCCAGTCTAACTATACCTCTCCAGTAGCCAGAGAAGAAGTGAAATGTTTTGCAAACATCCTGACTATTTCCTCTTTTGCCTCACACATAAACCTAGGACATATTTAATCCAGCCTTGGATATTTAGTTTTTAGCCTGCCAGACCACTCTGAACATTCAGGATAAAGCATCAGCAATTAGTTTTGCTTTCCCAACAATATGTACAACTTTTAGACAGCTGCAGATCTAAGCTCCACCTGCACAACCTTGGAGTCTTAGTTTTAATTTTTTTGTTCAAAAGTAAGCAGATTATGATTAGGAAAAAACACACAGTCTCAGTGTTTCCATGTCAAACATAATCTTCAACGTGTTGAAGAACTGATCACAATGCTTCCTTTTCTATAGTCAAGCAGCATTTCTGATGTTGGTTCCACGTTTTTGAAAGATAGGCCATAGGCCTCTCCATTCCAGCCTCATCGTCCTGTAAGAGAGCTGCTCTAATCCCCAAATCACTAACATCTCCTGCGAATTGAAATGATCCATTACACTTCAATGCACTTAATACAGATTCAGTTGTTAAAATTACTTTTCGTTTTTCAAAGGCTGCCTGGCATCATTCTGTAGACCATTCCATCTTTATTCATTTTTGTAACAAATTATTCAAGTGAAATAACTCCCCAGAGGCTGGTATCCATCATGAAGTCCCCCTTTATTTACATGTGGACAATCCATGACACTGATCCAGCTCCCTCAGAGCCAGCTCTCAGAGTGAACAGAACCTCTGACATTCCTGTTTTTTCAGTCAGCCAGGTCTCCTTGATTGGCCCAGATTAACAGCCCCAGTCGGGGAACTGATATTCTATAAGGTGAACCTGGCTGACCTCGTTACAATCACTCCATCCTTCCCCGCCTGAATCCGAGGACAGAAGCCAGTTCTTTTCTTCGTAGATCCTCCTGGAATGTTTGAGCACTGGGTCAGGTCCCTCCAACTCTGCCCCCGATATGGGCAGTGTGGAACACCCAGCCGCTCACCTCTTGTGCCTGGATTGTCTTGGAAGAAATTCCTTCTCCTCTCCAGACATCAAAGGCACTGAGGCAGCGACATCCGCTGTGTCCAATTCAGATTCCGAAGGATCTTCAAAGCAAGATTCCCTACAGTGTGGAAACAGGCCCTTCGGCCCAACCAGTCCACACCGACCTTCCGAAGAGTAACCCACCCAGACCCATTTCCCTCTGACTAATGCACCTAACACTATGGACAATTCAGCATGGCCAATTCATCTGACTTGCACATCTTTGGACTGTGGGAGGAAACGGGAGCACCAGGACGAAACCCACGCAGACAGGGGGAGAATGTGCAAACTCCACACAGACAGTCACCCGAGGCTGGAATCGAACCTGGGACTCTGGTGCTGTGAGGCAGTAGTGCTAACCACTGAGCCACCGTGCCGCCCCATGCTTGATGGACAGGCAGAATGCACGGGTTCCTGAACAATTCGAAACACTGCCAAGGAGCCGGGCATGGGTTGTTTCTGCACTGTTTGTGAGTTTGCAGCTTTCATATGGTCCATGTCCTTGTTCAGGACCATTGGACTGACCAGAACTTTATACATCACAGGACCTGACCTCGTGTTGACCATGTAGCTTACCCATGCAGAGCCATTCCTGTGGTTCCTCAACCAAACTTCATCCCCTGAAGAAGGTCAGAAGTCAGATGACACAATGGGCGCAATTGCTTGCGCTCACTTTATCTTCCAATGAGTGTGACCTGGTCTTGTTGACTCTGGAGCCCAAGTCGGTCCCTTGGGGTTCCTGGAATTCACATTTTTACCTTCTAAGGTACATGGTCACCTGGGAGAAACATCTAAGGACTGTGTCTAAGTTCTTTAAGTGCTCCTTATTAATCTTCCCTGGTGTTTGCATGTCATTGAGATAAATGCCACCATGTGGCGAGAACTTGTAACATGTTCTCCATTGTCCATTGAGAAACTACCCAGGCTAATGTTACTCCAAATGGCAGTATCGTGTATTGATACTAAGCTTTATGGGTATTAATTGTAGAATATTTGTGGGAATCCTCATCTAACTGCAATTACAAATACACACGGGTCATGTTCAGCTTCATGAAGGACAGCGCCCCCTTCCAGCTTTGTGAATATATCTCACTGTGAGGGATTGGGTATTTATCCAGCTGTGAAAAGCTGTTTACCATTTGTTTAAAATACCTACAAATGGCAAACTGACCAAAGGAGTTCACAATTGGTATGACCGGGGCTGCCTATTCTGTAAACTGCACTGGTCTGATGCTTCCTTTGCCTTCCAGCCGTCTGATTTCTGCCTCCAATTTCAGGCAAATGGCACAGGCTGGGCCTTGCAGCCTTCTGGAATTACTTCCTGGTCAACATGTACAGTGGCCTTGTCTCCCCTGATAGTCCCGAGAGCTTTCTGAAAAATGTCAGGTGTTTCATTCGGACTCAGGCAGCCATTTTCCAATTGGAGAATATTGAGCCAATCTCGGTGAATCTTTCTCAACCAATTTTAGCCCCATCAAGCTTGCTGCATACTATAGTCAGTGGCAAATGAACCAACTGGTTCTCATAAGAGGCCCTTAATCTGTAAAGGTTACCCAGTGTAACTTGTTAGTCTAGCTGAGGTCTTGCACAAGCTGGGTTGGAGTCCAGAGTGAATAATGTTAAACACTGGTTCTGTCATCACTGAAACACCCACACCAGTATTGGGCTCCATTAGAAACGGGTTATCATTTAACCAGATGTTAATTTTGATTGGTTCTGATTTGGATGTTGCCAATAAACGTAACTGTTCCAAACCAGATGTAGGTGGATTTTCCCAAGGTGTGCACTCTCCTGGACTATGAGCTCTCTTACCCAGTTTAGGTACAGTGGGACTCTTTTTCTGTTTCGAGTCGAATATCGGCAGCAACTATCGTGGCCTGTTGGCCCAGATCCTGAAGACAATTTTAATTGTTTGGCTGAGTCCTGGCTTTGTTCTGGGGTTTTACTGTGGGCTGATCTCGAGTCCCTCTGCTCAGGGTATGCCCTGAGTGAGGCTATGCAATGGCCTTGGCTCAAATAGTGTTCCCTAAGCTCAATCGGCCTGGTGCGGGGGATCATTTCCATCAGGACGCCTTGCAACATGCTTGCCCAACTTGCCACATTTTCCATGATAAAGCCAGTTGTTGTGCACTTTGAAGTCCAGTTGGGCTTCAGCTAGTAGGTGCTTTTGTATGGTTACATCATTAATCCCAAACACCAAATGGTCTCTCAACACCTCCTTAAGGGTTAAACCAGAGTCACATGCCACTTTCAGTTGTCTTAGCCCAGTAAAAAATCCTGATATGGATTCCCTTGGTTCTTGAATTGCCAAACCAGGACCATTTCAGAATTAGAGGAGACTTGGGATTATAATTTCTCTTAACTAAATCCACAAACTCTTGAAAGGTTTTAGTATCTGATGCCTCAGTGAAAGTTACTCTCCTCAGAACAAAACAAACTGTGGCTCCACAAGCTGTCAGGAGAACTATTGATTGCTTTTCAACCACCCCGATATAATTTGGCCAGAATCAATAACACATTTTTTCCACATCCTGGGGCCTAGTCTTTGACAGTAGGATAAAATGAGTCAATCTTCAGAAACAACAGGATGATGTCAGAAATGTTTACCCCAACTCAAAGATAACTGTTACAAGCAATTTTTTTTCAGGAGCATACTTATCTCTCAACACCACTGAAATAACTCCACAGAGACTGGAATCCCTCACCAAGTCACCCTTTGTGGAAAGTCCTTCACACTGATCCTCTCTCAGAGCCAGCTTTCAGAATGAACAGGATATTTGACACTCCTATTTATGTCTGTCAGCCAGGGCTCCTTGATTAGACCAGATTAACAGCCCCAATCAGGGGACTCATATTTTATAAGGTCCACCTGGCTGACCTCCTTCCAATCAATACATCAAGGGTGCATCTATTGTCCTAAACTTAAATCAAAATTTTGGTAAAATCCACACGTGCCCAAAAGCCTCATTTTCTCTCATTTTGTGTGAAAGTCAATGAAAGCTTTTGTTTTTCCTGTTCTGTGTGACACCTGTCCTTGTCCCACACACATCCCACAACATCATCTTGCCTTTCGCAAATTCACTTGTTCCCTGATTTAACACCAACCCAGCTGACTGGAGCTGTGGAATATTTGTAAAATGTTGTAATTTTCCACGTTGTACTATGTATTACAACATCATCCAAGTAAACAACAATTGATGCTTTTCCTACAATCAGGAGTATCAACTGAATATGTTCCCGACCTAACCCTTTTAATTACCTTGAAAGGAAAAACACTACATTTTGTTTTAAATGATTCACCTTCGAACAGAAACAGTCCCACAACTTCATCTCCTGCTTTAAAAATTCTTCTTGTCTGTTTATCTGGCCCACTTTAAGGGGAGACAATGGCAGCAATGGCCGAGTGGGATTATTGCTAGACTATTCATCCAGAAACTCAGCTCATATTCTGGGGATCTGGGTTTGAACCCTGGCATGGCAGATGGTGGAATTTGAGTTCACTCAAACAAAATGGAACAAAGAGTCTACTGATGGCCATGAAACATTGTTGATTGTCAGAAAAACCCATCTGATACACTGATGTCCTTCAGGGAAGTAAATCTGCAATCCTTACCTGGTCTGGCCTACATGGGACTCCAGATCTACACACTGTGTTTAACTCTCAGTTACCCTCTGAAATAGCCAACAAAGCCATTCAGTTGTACCAAAGACTTCAAGAGAATCCATGGATGGGCAATAAATGCTCTACAGCCAGTGATGGCCACGTCCCAGAGAAGGATGTGGAAGCTTTTGAGAAGTTGAAGAGGATACTTAACAGAATGATGTCTGGACCGAAGGGCATCTGTTATGGAGAAAGTTTGAGGGAGCGAGGCCTTTTCTCATTGGAGTGAAGAAGGACGAGAGGTGACTTGATAGAGGTGTACAGGATGATGAGAGGCATCGATCGAGTGGATAGCCAGAGATTGTTTCTCAGGATAGAAATGGCTATCATGTGGAGGCATAACTTTAAGGTAATTGGAAGAAGGTTTAGTTGAGATGTCAGAGGTAGGTTTCTTACACAGAAAGTGGTGGGTGCTTGGAATACACCAGTGGTGGTAGTAGAGTCAGATACATTAGGGACATTTAAGCAAGTCTTGGATAGGCACATGGATGATAGTAAAAAAAAAGGTATGCAGGTCAGTTTGATCTTAGAAGAGGATAAAAGGTTGACACATCATTGAGGGCTGAATGGCCTGTGCTGTGCTGTGCTGTGCTGTGCTGTAATGTGCTGTGCTATGCTGTACTGTGCTGTGCTGTGCTGTTCCATGTACCTCCAGATGCTCTTGTTAACCCTTTTGAGAAGAGAAAATCTCAGCCTTTGTTTCTATCATTTGGACTCCCATTACCATCAGTTTCGATCATGATTTTGAGAGTTCAGTAATCTGTGCCCAAAGCACTTTGGAATTGTGGATAGTCCACAGTCAACTTTTGTTGTTTAATCCCCAAATTACTGATGTTATCGTCACAATGTTTTGTCATGAAGTCTGATCCTTGATTAAATTGTGCTTCGGGATTGGTGGACCCTAACAATGAAAAGCTGTGCGAGTTTTTGTCACTACCACTGCAATTCTGATTGGTTGAAAGAGAATAGTCTCTGAAAATCCAGTTGTCATATCCAGAATGATAAGAAAATATTCACTTCCAGCCTTTGATTTTGGTAATGGTCCTATAAAACCCACCAGTACATGACCGAATGGTTCCTTATAAACTGGTGTGGGTGGAATCGGGGTGCTAGTTTAATCATATATTGAGCTTTACCTCCAACTTGACACAATGACACATTTTACAAAATTGGGGTGTCACTATCTGATGTACAACTAACCATCCTTCAGATCCAGCCTCCACTTCCTCACTGGTACTCCATTCTGAGATAATAACACACTGGAGCTCCTTCAGCCTCTGCCTCAGTATGAATTGGCTGCACCGTTTAATTCAGGATCTGTTTTCTGGTCTGTAACTCAGGATGTCAAACCCAGCACTCTGCCTGCAATATCTTCACCTCTCTGGAATGTTTCAGCTATCCTTGCACTCACTTGTGGGGTCTCATCAACCCGTTTGGATGGATTTTGTTTAACCATCCCTCTGGCGACTCCACACAAAGGAAAGATACCAAGAACCTGATCTATAATTATTTTGTCTTTTGAACCTCCTTTAGGTATTCTGTAATTCTGAGCAAAACTATTACCTTCAGTCCGGCCAAATCATTCTCCAGCAGTAAGTCTACTCCCTCAATCGGTAATATCTTTACAACTCCAATAGTACGTCTCCTGATAAAGTACTTTCCAATTTATTTTATATAATGAAACAGGAAAATATTCTCCACCAATCACATTTGTTAACCTTGGCTCCCATCAAACTCACTGGAGGAAAAGCAATCCTTTCTCCAGTAAAAGGGTTGATGTTGTCCCTGTATCTCTTAATATAGTTAAGGGTTTAGCTAGCTCACCTGAAGGAAAGGAGTCACTTTCCCTTTCGACAAAAGGAACCTCTCATCTACCTTACACATAACTGTACTCATGACAGAATTCACCTCTGGCCTTTTTGTTATAATCAGAGCTACAGCGTGCTCCATGTTATTCTCTTTATTGTGCTCCCTTGTCGTCTTTGCTGACTTCTAGAAGTCCCATAGATTTTCCTCACACCTTCCAACATTCCGAATGCACATGACCCAACTTAGTCAAATAGAAACATTGAAGTTTCTGACCCGAACCTCCACCCTCAGCAATTTCCTTGTTAATTTTCGGGGATTCCATCCTGTCCGTCCTGGTGACCTACCTCCCTTTTCCTTCACCACTTTATATTTTTCTCACATTTCTGGGGGGACACAAAAAGAGATCAGAGGATCAGTTCGTATCCATCAGCCATTATAACGACTTGTCTTGCCCTGAGTACACTTTAGTTTTTGACCTGAGTTCTATTTACAGAAGATTAGGAAAACTTAAATACTTTTAAAATAACAGGGTGGCCCCGTGGTTAGTGCTACTGCCTCCCAGCGCCAGGGACCCGGGTTTGATTCCAGCCTCATGTAAGTGTCTGTGTGGATTTAGATTAGATTCCCTACAGTGTGGAAACAGGCCCTTCGGCCCAACAAGTCCACACTGACCCTCCGAAGAGTAACTCACATCGACCCATTTCTTTCTGACTAATGCACCTAACAATTTAGCATGGCCAATCCACCTGACCTGCACATCTTTGTGACTGTGGGAGGAAACCCACGCAGACACGGGGAGAATGTGCAAACTCCACACAGATCGTCACCCAAGGCTGGAATCAAACCTGGGACCCTGGTGCTGTGAGGCAGCAGTGCTAACCACTGAGCCACCGTGCCACCCCTTTCCACATTCTCCCTGAGTCTGTGTGGGTTTCCTCTGGGTGCTCTGGTTTTCTCTCACAGTCCAAAGATGTGCAGGTTAGGTGAATTGGCCATTCTAAGTTGCCCATAGCGTTCTGGGATGTGTAGGTTAGTCAGGGGAAATGTTAAGTAGTATGGGAATGGGTCTGTGTGGGATACTCTTCGGGAGGTTCAGTGTAGACACGTTGGGTCAAAAGGCCTGTTTCCACACTGTTGGGATTCTATGAATAATTTCTCTTTGTAACATTGTAAGTATTGACAGGCTTAAATGCTCTTATCCATGAATGAACATTATTTTAAATCTCCCAAACTCAGTATATGTTTGTCCAGGCTGTTTCCATAAGTTCCATAACCTCCAGCTGGATGTTTCCAGGACCAACTCCTATTCACATTGAACAGCTCATCGTAAACCCTGCACTGTTCCTGTGACAGGGATGTAGAAATCTCTTCTACTTTACCAGTTCACTTATTTTGCTCGGGGAAGGTCAGTTCTGCTTTTGCCCACCTTATATCTGTTGTTATCTTCTCAAACAACATGAAAATTGCTTCCATTTCCTCCTTTTCAAATTTTGACAAAACCTGCTGCAGTGATTGAAATGTGGGCCTGGTGGATCTCATTGATGAGACTAGATTCCCTACAGTGCGGAAACAGGCCCTTCGGCCAAACAAGTCCACACCGACCCTCCGAAGAGCAACCCACCCAGACTCATTCCCCTACATTTACCTCTAACTCATGCACCTAACACTACATGCAATTTAGCATGGCCAATTCACCTAACCTGCACATCTTTGGACTGTGGGAGGAAACCGGAGCACTGGAAGGAAACCCAAGCAGGCACGGGGAGAATGTGCAAAATCCACACAGACAGTTGCCTCAGGTGGGAATTGAACCTGGATCCCTGGCACTATGAGGCAGCAGTGCTAGCCACTGAGCCACCGTGCCACCCCTTTTAGAAGGTCCTTGATTGGGTTGTTACCTGGACCAAGGAGCACTTGGGGGCAGATAAAAACAGAAGATTCAGAGAGTGTCCTCATTCTTGGAACTGGCTCTGAGCTGGCTGGTTAGAGCCCATGAAAATAAAATGTGACTTGGTGATAGGATCCTGGCCTCTGTGCAATCATTTCACCTGCACAATCTGAAAAATCTCCTGACTGATCTGTGAATTATGGTTCGAACCTTCCTCTTTGAGTCTCTTCCAAGCATTTGGTTTAACTTGCCTAGCATAGAGTAACACAGAATCCCTAATGTGTGGAAACAGGCCATTTAGCCCATCAAATCCACGTTGACGTTCAAACGAGGATTCCATCCCGTCCCTGTAACCCTGCATTTCCTATGGCTAATCCACCTAACCTAAAATCCCTGGGCACTATGGGTAATTTAACATGACCAATCCACCTAACCCGCATACCTCTGGACTGTGGGAGGAGACTAGATGACCCGGAGCAAACCCACACAGACGGTCCCAAGGGTGCAATCAAACCTGGGTTACTGATGCTGTGAGGCAGCAGTGCTAACCACTGACCCACTGCTCCTAAATGGCATCATTTTAATTTCTGTTACTTTTCTTTCTCTTGCCACTCTTGTTCCAATTTTTTAAGCTTTAATGCTCTTTGAATTTTTTTTATTTCTCCTCCCTTTCTATCTCTTTCTCTGTTCTTTGGAATTCTAATCTCAAATTTTCTCAATTCCATTTGCCTTCAGAGACCTTCAGAATTGACCCAAATGACACTGATTTGTAACTTAAACAAAATACTTAGCAATTTATGAACAATACAGTGACTGTAGCAGAGTGAAATTTCAACAAAATTAAAGAGCAAAATAGTCGACTTGATGTCTATTTTCAATTTTTTTTCATTTCAGCCCCATTCACACAAAATACTGACAGATGAACAAACACAGTTAAGGGATAAATACAATACAATAACAAAATTGACCAGATCATGCAGGTGGTTCTCATGATACTTTAGTTCCACAGGCAGAGATGATTGTTTCTCGGTTTGACTTTCTGGAGATATCAATCAGGACCAAAGTTTCAGCTCACTCCGATGAATCCACTAATACTTGGAACTGAGTTTCTATTCTCTGAGTTTCCAATCGGTGCCAATGGAAGGTTAGTCAGGGAGCTTTTAAAACTTCATGCTTTTGCATCAAAACTCCTGCTCCCTGAAAACACAGACCAAAATCCAGTTCAAAACTGTGGACTTTCACTCTCACCCTGACCATCTCCCCACGAGGTCCCAGTTACCATTCAACATCTACCATCAGCTTGAGCAGAAGGTCTCCCCCAGAGCGGATTGACTGAGGTAATGACAAAAAATTAATGATCAAGATCTACTATCTGTTTAAACCGACTGCTCTCCCAGCTCACACCTGTTCTATGGAATGGTTTTGATCAAGAAGCAATCTGCAAATAGCTTCCAGGCCTGGCCTCACAAAGAAACCAAAACTTGTTTGTCACCTTCAGCTCACATCTTTTTAATTCCCAGCTCCAAAGTAAAACTGATGAAATAAAAATAATGAAGTATTAGTGAGGGTTATAACATCATGAACTGCAGCAGCTCGCTAGTACCTTTGTGACAACAATGTGGGGCAGGTAACACCCGCTCACAAAACCTACATCCCATGAACGAATAAAAGTTCAGCATGTTAAGATTTATATGAAGTAATCTGAACAGTTAATTAAGGCTCATGCAAATGGAACTTAAAGAATTCTGTTGGTCTTTGGTGGTGATCATGTTCTGCACAAGTTCCTCCCTACCCTTTATTTTCTCACTTTGTCAGTATTTCGATCTGTTGCTTCCTCCCTCAAGTGTCAATCAAGCTTCCCCTTCAGTACAACAATGGTCACTGTGTCAACCACTTGGTGTATGAGCAGGTTCCACATTCTAACCACTCCCTGTGTTTTCCTGGATCCCTTGGTGGTTTGGTGGTGATTAGAATATTTACAGTTCCTGGTTTCAGGTCCCTCCACATTTCCTGCTTGTCTGTACTATCTGACATCTCATAACTTTCACCGTCCCCATCAGTTGGCCTTCCTGATTCAGGAGCAGAGTCTGAAATTCTGTTCAGTCTTTCCTCTCCATGAATCCTCTCCGTGAATGCATCATTTTTTGTAAAGACTTCCATTTTGCTTTTTTATAGTTTTGTCAAAACACTTTATTCCTTGTCTCTGCTGCATGACCTGGCTTTGTGACTCGTAATTGTAATCTGGGCTGTCCTCTCCATAATCCTCCTGGCCATTTTCACACTCAGAGCAGTCAATCTCATTGCTCACTGTCAGAAATTCCTGAATCCTGAGGACAATATGGGTTTGGTTTCGTCACCTTCCATGGACTCTTTGTTTTGATTCATTCAAGGCATTCAGTTGCCACTGGCTGGGCCAACATTCATTATCCCTCCCGAATTGCCCAGAGGCCACTGGGAAGTCACTCGCATTGCTGTGTGTCTGGAATCATATTTGAACCAATCAGGGAAGAATGACAGACTTTCTACTCGATAGGTCATGGCCATCACGAGCCTGTTAATCCAGACTGACAAAAAGGAACACCCAACATAGTGGGACTTGAACTTCATTCCCCAGAACCTTACCTGTGTGTCCAGATTAATAACCTGGTGATAATAGAATGGGACCATTTCACCTCCTCATTTTGAGTGAATCATACAGAATCTTCACTTTTCAGTACAATTGTTGCCCAGTGGCCTTGTTCCTGTTTTTCTTCACTGCTTCAATAGGTGGTTTTGAAGTACCCATCTTACCTCTTGGCATCTCCTTGTGAACTACTTAGACCTATTGTAGAGCGATAGAGTCATACGGATGTACAGCACAGAAACAGACCTTGTGGTCCAACCCGTCCATGCCGACCAGATATCCCAACCCAATCTAGTCCCACGTCCAGCACCTGGCCCATATCCCTCTGAATCCTTCCTATTCATATACCCATCCTGATGCCTCTTAACTGCTGTAATTGTACCAGCTTCTCCCACTTCCACTGGTAGCTCATTCCATACATGCATCACCTTGTGTGTGAAAACGTTGCCCCTTAGGTCCCTTTTATATCATTTCCTTCCCACACTAAACCTATTCCCTCTAGTTCTGGATTCCCACATCCTAAGGAAAAAACCTTATCTATTTATCCTATCCATGCCCCTCATGATTTTATAAACCTCTGGAAAGTCACCCCTCAGCCTCTGACGCTCCAGGGTAAACAGCTCCAGCCTATTCACCTTCTCCCTATAGCTCAAATCCTCCAATCTTGGCAACATCCTTGTCAATCTTTTCTGAACCCATTCAAGTTTCACAACATCCTTCTGAATTGCACACAATATTCTAAAAGTAACCTAACCAATGTTCTGTACAGCCATAACATGACCTCCCAACTCATATACTCAATGCTCTGACCAATAAAGGAAAGCATACCAAACACCTTTTTCACTATCCTATTTGCCTTTGACACCACTTTCAAGGAACAATGAACCTGCACTCCAAGGTCTCTTTGTTCAACAACACTCCTCAAGACCTTAACATTAAGTATATAAATTCTGCCCTGATTTGCCTTTCCAAAATGCAGCACCTCACATTTATCGAAACTAAACTCCATCTGCCACTCCTCAGCCCATTGGCCCATCTGATAAAGATCCCATTGTATTCTGACCTAACCCTCTTCGCTGTCCACTACATCTCCAAATTTGGTGACATCTGCAAAATTACTGACTATACCTCCTAAGTTCACATCAAATCAACTATAAAAATGACAAAAAGTAGTGGACCCAGCACCAATCCTTGTGGGACACCACTGGTCACAGACCTCCAGACTGAAAAGCAGCCCTCCACCACCACCCTCTGTCTTCGACCTTCGAGCCAGTTCTGTATCCAAATGGCTTGTTCTCCCTGTATTCTATGAGATCTAACCTTGCTAACCAGACTCCCATGAGGAACTTCATTGAACACCTTATTGAAGTCCACATCAATCTTTTTTTTGCAGCTCCTCCATTGTCTTTGGGTTCAGCTGCCTCTTCCTTTAGCACTGTTACTTATTGGGCCATAAGGGAGGGAGGTTTACTGGGTTGTCATGGGGAACCAGTATTCTGGTCTTGGTGAGTTAAGTGACTTTGACATTGAGCTTTATTTGATTCTGTCCTGTTCAATGTGTAGGACATTGTTGTGATCCACTGGGGAGTGTCCCCGCTTCAACAAGCTCTGGGTTCAAGTCACATCAGGTTTACCCTTCAGTCTATTCAGGGCACCACAGAGGTTGTCATCATGAACAGACCCTAATTCATGAGATGACACTTTAAAGGAAAGTAAGGAGCCAATTTTACCTGTTCTTCATTTTAGGAGATGTTGTAACATCTTAAAATCACTGTCAATCATTATCTACTTCATCAGGATACAATGGGACAACCCCAGGGCATCAATGTGGACTTCAACAGTTTCCTTATTTCCCCTTTCCCCACCTCACCCTAGTTCTAAACTTCCAGTTCAGCACTGTCCCCATAACGTGTCCGGACTTGTCCTACCTGCCTATTTCCTTTTCCACCTATCCACGCCACCCTCTCCTCCCTGACCGATCACTTTCATCCCCTCCCCCACTCACCTATTGTCCTCTATGCTACTTTCTCCACACCCCCACCCTCCTCTAGCTTATCTCTCTACGCTTCAGGCTCTCTGCCTTTATTCCTGATGAAGGGCTTTAGCCCAAAACGTCGATTTCGCTGCTCCTTTGGATGCTGCCTGAACTGCTGTGCTCTTCCAGCACCACTAATCCAGAATCTGGTTTCCAGCATCTGCAGTCATTATTTTTACCTCAGTCCCATGACCTGTCCGACAGTCTGAAGCATCAGAATAGAAGTCCGATTTCCAACAAAGGTCGCCTCCCAGTAAATCAAAATACACCCTTCAAATAAAAATGCTCATTATTATTTGACCGATCCTGTGCGTGTTATTTTTGCATCGAAGAGGAAAGCAGAGCAAAGATTGAGCAGAGATCTTTCCAGTTGTACAATTTTTGACAGAGTGGATAGAATGTTTCCTCTTGTTGTGAACTGCTCAGTTGGAGACATCATAATAACGAGAGGTCACTTATCATTGAGTTTAGACTGGATCTGGGCCAAAGGAAGGCTGAGGGAAGATTTGATTGAGGTGGTCAAAATCATGAGAGGAAAGACAGCCTTTCTGAGAAACTATGTCAATTAATCAAGTCACCTCAGGAGTTAATTACTGAATATTTTCAAAGTTGAGTTTTAAGATCAGAATTAAGTGTCACTAGCAGGTTGAGTTCAGATCATTAGAAGTCATGCTAGGAGAAGTTTTTTTTCTTAATTTTATAAAAGTCTCCAGCTGAGAGTTGGAAAGAAATCTCCAGACAATCAGTGCTGAAAATAAATCTGAATCTGTTTCAAGACCCCAAGGAGGAGGGCTGGAAAGGGTCACTGTGTTCGTTTATGTCAACGTGTTTCATGGAGGGACAGAGAGAATCCTGTCTGGTGAATGTGTAAAAAGTCAGTGACATCCTTAAGTGGAGCTGACTGAAGTCCGTGTAGATTACATCAACTACATTACCCTCATCTATACACCTCATCACCTCCGAGAAAAATTCAATCCAATCCAATTCAATCCAATTCCTTTACAAAGCCATGCTGACGCCAGGTGCGTAACCTCAACTACGACATGCAGCTCTTGTTCGTCGACCGTGATGGTTTGGAGGTCGCCCTCAAGTCAAATTTACCTGTTCTTCACTTGAGGAGATGTTGTAACATCTTAAAATCACTGTCAATCATTATCTACTTCATCAGGATACAATGTGACAACCCCAGGGCATCAATATGGACTTCAACAGTTTCCTTATTTTACCAGGACCTGATCACTGTTTGGAACATGGTTGAATCGCGTCGCGCCTACCCTCCGGCTGGAGTAGCGGCTGTCGTCAGGGAGCTGTTGCTCAGGAATCCGCACCTCCGTACTCGCGGGTTCGAGTGGCTGATGGAGGGGAGGGCCGTGGCGGCGAGGGCGACCAGGGTCGGGGACGTGCTGGGTGCTGGGGGCCTGGGCTGGACGCTGCCGCAGGACATAGCGAGCAGGGCAGCGGTAGACGTCCGGTACGTGGCCACCGCCATCCGACGCCTTAAAACGGCGGTGCTCGGACCCGACGTAGTGCACCAGTTGGAGGACGCTCAGGTGTGCGGTGGGATCCCGTCCGCACTCACCCCAGCCCGGACGGAATTTCACATTGGCCCCAAGGTCCCGTACTTCCCGCGGGAGCCTGTGCCCCACAACCTGAGCCGCCGCCGGTATTTTAATTTAGTCCCCTTAGGGGATATAAAAAGGAAGGCCCTGTATCGACTGCTGCTGCACACCGTCCACCTCTTCTCCCTCATCCACCGCCCAGACACGCCTTGGCGTGCCCATTTGCCACCGGGCGGTGGGGATCCCCAGTGGAGGGCTCTCTACGCGGGAGTCCTCCCCCTTTCTCTCGGGGATCTGGGGTGGAGGGTGCTGCACGCAGCAGTCCCCTGCACCCGCAGATTGCGGTAGTTCACGGACTCCCAGCCCAACTGCTTGTTCTGTGGCGCTGTGGAGTCCGTGGACCATGTATATATTGGGTGTGGGCGTTTGCACTCCCTTTTTGATTTTCTCAAAAACCTTCTCCTCTGCTTTTGGCTGCACTTCAGTCCCACGCTCCTGATCTTCGGGCACCCGGTACGGAGGAGGGAGGGCAGGTCCGAGGACCTCCTCGTGGGTCTGCTGCTGGGCCTGGCCAAACTGGCCATCAACAGGTCCAGGCAGCGGGCCATGGAGGGGGTCGTTAGGGCCGACTGCCTGCCCCTCTTCCGGGGTTACATTAGAGCCCGGGTGTCCTTGGAGAAGGAGCACGGTGTCCACCAACACCCTGGAGTCGTTCAGGGAGAGGTGGGCGCCGCAGGGAGTGGAGTGTATTATTTCTCCCTCCAACTCTATTTTGATTTAGCCCCTAACCTCCCCTTCACTGTTTTGATCACACAGCATTGCCCTTTGGTGTGAAGGGCGGTGCTTGTCACTGGCCACTTGGGTGTTTTTCATATCTTCCTGGTGGTGGCAATTGAATAAAGATTCATGCACTTTGTGTCTTTCACTGTGTCTCACACCTGCACACACACACACCATGGGTGCTGGGGAAAAATAAGCACTACCACAGTTAGAAAAAAAAAATAAAACAGGGGTCTGCCCTCCCCTTCACTGTTTAAAAAAAAACAAAGAAAGAAAAAAAAAACAAAGCCATGCTGACGCCAGGTGTGTAACCTCAACTACGACATGCAGCTCTTGTTCGTCGACCGTGACGGTTTGGAGGTCTCCCTCAAGGTGCTGCCTGTCTTTTACCAGGACCTGATCACTGTCTGGAACATGGTCGAATCGCGTCGCGCCTACCCTCCGGCTGGAGTAGCGGCTGTCGTCAGGGAGCCGTTGCTCAGGAATCCGCACCTCCGTACTCGCGGGTTCGAGTGGCTGTTGGAGGGGAGGGCCGTGGCGACGAGGGCGACCAGGGTCGGGGACGTGCTGGGTGCTGGGGGCCTGGGCTGGACGCTGCCGCAGGACATAGCGAGCAGGGCAGCGGTAGACGTCCGGTACGTGGCCACCGCCATCCGACGCCTTAAAACAGCGGTGCTCGGACCCGACGTAGTGCACCAGTTGGAGGACGCTCAGGTGTGCGGTGGGATCCCGTCCGCGCTCACCCCGGCCCGGACGGAATTTCACATTGGCCCCAAGGTCCCGTACTTCCCGTGGGAGCCTGTGCCCCACAACCTGAGCCGCCTCCGGAATTTTAATTTTGTCCCCTTAGGGGATATAAAAAGGAAGGCCCTGTATCGACTGCTGCTGCACACCGTCCACCTCTTCTCCCTCATCCACCGCCCAGACACGCCTTGGCATGCCCATTTGCCACCGGGCGGTGGGGATCCCCAGTGGAGGGCTCTCTACGCGGGAGTCCTCCCCCTTTCTCTCGGGGATCTGGGGTGGAGGGTGCTGCACGCAGCAGTCCCCTGCACCCGCAGATTGCGGTAGTTCACGGACTCCCAGCCCAACTGCTTGTTCTGTGGCGCTGTGGAGTCCGTGGACCATGTATACATTGGGTGTGGGCGTCTGCACTCCCTTTTTGGTTTTCTCAAAAACCTTCTCCTCTGTTTCTGGCTGCACTTCAGTCCCACGCTCCTGATCTTCGGGCACCCGGTACGGAGGAGGGAGGGCAGGTCCGAGGACCTCCTCGTGGGTCTGCTGCTGGGCCTGGCCAAACTGGCCATCAACAGGTCCAGGCAGTGGACCGTGGAGGGGGTCGTTAGGGCCGACTGCCTGCCCCTCTTCCGGGGTTATGTTAGAGCCCGGGTGTCCTTGGAGAAGGAGCACGCGGTGTCCACCAACACCCTGGAGTTGTTCAGGGAGAGGTGGGCTCCGCAGGGAGTGGAGTGCATTATTTCCCCCTCCAACTCTATTTTGATTTAGTCCTTACCCTCCCCTTCACTGTTTTGATCACACAGCATTGCCCTTTGATGTGAAGGGCACTGCTTGTCACTAAAAAAAAACCAAGCCTTGCTGATTACCCTTGATTAACCCTTGTCTCTCCAAGTAAAGAGTCATTCGGTCTCTCAGAATTGTTTCTAATAGTTTCCCCAGCATTGATGTTGTACTCACTGGCCTATAGTTTCCTAGTTTATCACTACCACCCTTCTTGAATAATGACACCTCTCCTTCAATCCTCTGGCACCCCTCCTGTGTCCAGAGAGGATTTGGAAAGTGATATCAGAGCCCTTGCATTCTCCACCTGGGATACCATGTGGGCCTGGGGAATTAGCCACTTTCAAGTCTGTTAAAATCTCCATCGCCACTTCCATCTACATGATACTTTGTTCACATTTGTCGTGGTCCATGTCCCTGATTTCTATCCCAACATTGTACTTCTCTCTATCATGAATACCGACGTGAAAAACTCATTTGCAACTTCACCTAAGACTTGCAGCTCCACGCTCCGATTGTAATTTTGGTTCCTCATCAGCTCTACGCTTTCTCTGGTTATTCTCTTGCCCCGAACATACGTATGACATTTCCTTGGACTCTCTTTAACATTATTCAACAGATTTTCTTTTTCCTGTCTATTTTTTGGTTTCTTCATTAAGTAACCCCCCTGTACTTTCTACACCCTTGAGGATATCCAGTGTTTTCAGAGCTCAGTAACTCCCATAAGCTTCCTTTTTTCCCTTTTCTAATCAAGTTGGTCCATAATGCCCTGAATTTGCATCACAGGTAGATAGTGTGGTTAAGAAGACATTGAGCATGCTTGCTGTGATTGCTCAGATCTTTGAGTGTACGAGTTGGGATGTCTGTTGAGGTTGTCCGGGATGTTGGTGACTCCTCTTCTGGAGTACTGTGTATAGTCCTGGCTGTCCGGTTGGATTGTGTTTGGCATGGAGCATTTGAGTCATAAACGTTGGGTCTTTTTTCATTGGAGCACAGGAGGTTGAAGGGTGCCCTTATAGAGGTTTATAAAACCACAAGGGGCATAGATAATCAAATAGCGAGAGTTTTTTCCCTAGGGTGTAGGAGTTCAAATCTAGGGGGCATTTTTTTAAGGTGAGAGAAGAAAGATTTAGAAGTACACAGGATAAACTTTTTCACACAGAGGGTGGCACTTGAGTGGAACTAACTACCAGAGGAAATGGTGGACGTATATACAGTTACAACATTTAAAAGACATTTGGATATCTGCATAAATAGAAAAGATTTGGGTCAAATGTAAGCAAGTCGAATGGGTTTAGTTTGAGAACCCGGTCAGTGTGGACTGATTAGACCAAATAGTCTGTTTCCACGCTGTATGATGTTGTGTCACCATAATCTTACCAGATCAGAGGGGCTGCTTTCTCATTAGAGAGAAGCAGCTGGTGGTGGTTTAACCTGAGGGCCACCAAATCTCAGGCAAGGGAAGAGATTGAGAAGGAGAGCCCTTCATGGTAACCTCAAACCAGTGATGGGAATTAAACCCATGCTGTTCACATCACACTGTTTTACAAACCAACAATGTAGCCAACTGAGCTAAACCAACTCCCTGGCCCTATGACCTTATAACTCTGCATCATCCCTCTTTTGTAGCAATTGACTCATTGGTCAATGTTGTAACACCATCTCCCCTTTTACATCCCTCCCCATCTCTACATGTCTCATCTGACGGTTCTATACCCTGGAACATGGTGCTGCCAATCCTGTCCCACTCTCAACCATGTCTCTGAGATCATAATATCACATCCCCACTCATTAATCTACACTCTCAGCTCATCTGCCTTACTCACAAGTAAATGCCATCCAGCCATGTTCCCTTATGCCCTCACTTGATGATGTCCACACTACTTTCTGGACATACTTGGTTTGCCTTTTCAGGTCAGTTAGCCCAGTTGGCTGGCCAGTTGGTTTGCAGTGTAGAGTGATGCTAACAATGCGGGTTTAATTCCCATATTGTCTGAGGGGATCCTGAAGGTCCCACCTTCTCAACCTTGCCCCTTGTCTGAGGCAGGGTGACCCTCAGGTTAAATCACCATCAGTCAACTCTCTAATGAGACAGCAGTTCTCTTGGATTATGACCAATTTTTTTAACTTCAGTTCTCCTTCTTCAAGTCTCTGTGTATCACCTCCAGCCCCTGTAATACTTCCACTGCGTACCCCGTCCTTCTGCTATGACTGATGCCAGTTTGCTGAAGGCTGGCTCGGTAATAGAGTAGAAAGTGATGGGAAAAAGAAAAGGTTCTGCAGGGAGGGCCCTGAGTCCTGCTCTTCAGATCATTCTGGGTCTCCTGGAACAATGGAGAGTTCAGAAAACTCTCAGGCACCAAACCCTCTCTTCAACCAACAGCAACAAACACCCACAGTCTCACCTCAGGATGTTTACAAACCACCTGAAGCCCTCTGTGGTGTTCCAGTCTGTAGTTCACTCCACACTGTCTCAGATCTGTTTCTAATCCATGATTGTACAATACTAAATACAAAGACAAAGTGAGGACTGCAGAAACTGGAGGTCAGAGTCGAGAAGTGTGGTGTTGGAAAAGCACAGCAGGTCAGGCAGTATCTGAGGAGCAGGATAATCGATGTTTCAGGCATCATCCCAGATCCATCTCTCCAACTCGGCACCGCCCTCTTGAACTGTCCTCCCTGTCCATCTTCCTTCCCACCTATTCACTGCACCCTCCCCTCTGAGCGATCACCATCGCCCCCCACCTGCATCTACCAATCATCTTCCCAGCTGAGTGCCCCCAGCCCCACTCCTCGATTTATCTCTCAGCCCACCTCCCCCTCTCCAAATTCCTGAAGAAGGGCTCATGCCCGAAACGTCAATTGTCCTGCTCCTTGGATGCTGCCTGACCTGCTGCGCTTTTCCAGCAACACATTTTTAACTCTAACCTATGGAGAGTTTGACCCATGACTCCCCTTGATTCCATTTTTTTTCAGGGATCCTTCCTGCCACACTCGTTTGCATCCAGCCTTGTTGGGGTTTGTTTAAAACAAAGGGGGAGGGGTGTTATGTATCTGGTTGGATGCTGCCCCTTTAAGAAAGCTGGTTAGGTGATTTGCAGCGTGTCATTTCCCCTTCCCTCACCCCAGTTCTAAACTTTCCAGCTAAGCACCGTGCCCCATGACCTGTCCTACCGGCCTATCTTCTTCTCCATCTATCCACTCCACCCTCCTCTCTCACTTATCACCTTCATCCCACCCCCATCCACCCATTGTACCCTTTGTTACCTTCCCCCGCCCTCCTCCCTGACCTATCACCTGCATACCCACCCCCATTCACCAATTGTACTCTATGCTACTTTCTCCCCACCCCCACCTTCCTCTCATTTACCTCTCCGACCTTCAGGAACTCTGCCTGTATTCCTGATGAAGGGCTTATGCCCGAAATGTGCTCATCTGATGCTGCCTGAACTGCTGTGCTTTTCCAGCACCACTCTATTCCAGAATCTGGTTTCCAGCATCTGCAGTCATTGTTTTTACCTTGCAGGGTGTGGTGCCAGGGGCTCAGGAAGGAGACAGTTGTGGAGGTGTGAGCATCATCAATGAAATGTTCCTGTCCAGAATTTTACCTGTGCCTCCCTAATGTGGAATTTCTGGTTCCCAGTGGATTACGAACTTCACACTAACAAAATGGCATAAATTTAATATGAAAGGTCGGAGGTTCAGAGGGAGTTTCAGGCAAAATGTTTTCACTCAGAGGGTGGTGGGATTCTGGAATGCATTGCCTGGGACTTTACTAGATGCAGGAAGCCTCACAGGCTTTATAAAGTATTTGGATGAACACATGAAGTGTCATGAGATCAAAGGCTCTTTGCCTAGTATGGGAAAGTGAACCTTGTGATTAAGCATGAGGGATCTCAAGAAAACGTATGAAATTCCAGCAAAGACTAGACACACTAAATGCAAGAAAGATGTTTCCAATGACTGAGGGGTCAAGAACCAAGTGGTCACTGGATAAGGATATGGGGTAGGTCACTTAGGAAAGAGAGGAAGGAGAAATTCATTTCCTCACAGAAAGCATAAGGAATACATTATACAGGTGGCACAGTGGCTCAGTGGTTAGCACTGCTGCCTCACAGCGCCAGGGACCCGGGTTCAATTCCCATCTCGGGCAACTATCTGTATCGAGTTTGCACATTCTCCCCGTGTCTGCGTGGGTTTCCTCCAGGTGACCCGATTTCCTCCCATTGTCCAAAGATGTGAAGGTCAGGTGAATTGGCCATGCTAAATTGGCCGTAGTGTTAGATGCATTAGTCAGGGGTAAATGGAGGGGAATGGGTTTGGGTGGGATGTTCTTCGGAGGTTCAGCGTGGACTTGTTGGGTTGAAGGGCCTGTTTCCACACTGGAAGGAATCTAAACAGAAAACAGTCGAGGCCAAAACATTGAATGCTTTAAGAAGGTGTTAGATAGAGTCCTTCAGACTAAAGGTGTCAAGGAGTATAGTAAGAAAACCAGAAGAAGGTCCTGAGTTTGACAATCAGTCATGATCATATTGAAAGGTGAAACATGCTTAAAGGGCCGAATGGCCTCCTCCAGCTCCTATTTTCTATGTTAACAAATGCCTTCTGGAAATATAAGCTCAATGTATCCACATGTTGTCCTTTATCTGCAGTACATTTCATTTTCACAAAGTGACCTGCTAGAACGTCTTCAATATTAATTTCGAGCATTTTCACTCTGATCGATAAAAAAACAGACCTGTTGTTTTCTACTTTCTGCCTTCTTCCCTTTTTGAATAAATGACTTACATTCACTATTTTTGAAAGGAATGTGACATCCCCTGAACCTTGAGAACTTTGGGAATTTAAAGCAATTGGTCAACTTTCCCTGCAGCTACACCTTAAAGACCCAAGATACCCTCCATCAGGGACCTGGGAAGTTGCCAGCCCACAGCTTCAATGATTAACTCAGTGTCATTTCTCTGGGGATTGTAATTTTCTTGCAGATGCAAAAATTATTTGAATTCATTTGCCATTTCCATTATTAATTCTGCAGACTGACTCATATTGTATTTGTTTCTAAAGTCTTCATAGAAATACATATTTCGACATGATTTTCTCTCGTACATTAATTTTTCCCTCTTTGTACATCTTGGAGACATTGATTCCTGTGCCTTTTATATTCTGTTCAATCTTCAGACCTGTTCCTTTGCTTTGTGTAATTATTTCCTTTTCCTTTCATTTCAATACTTCATTTCTTGTTGCGTTTCCCTCCAAATGCTAGGTCCTGCCCCTTGCAATTTCTCTTTCTCATTGGAATATTTATCCCCTTTAATATCTGCCACTACATCCATTGATCATTCCCTTCACCTTATTTATCAGTTCAATTCAACTCGTTCTGCTTTCATACTCTCATAATTATCCTTATTTTAGTTTAACCTAACAGTCTTGGATCCATGGTTTCCTCCCTAGAACTGTAAAATTCAGTCATATTAGTATCATTGCTACCTCGGGGTATCTTTGTTTTCATTTTATTAATTAATCTTATCTTATTGCAGAATAACAAGTCTTGTAGGGTCTGATATACTTTTGGCTCCAGAATGTGCTGTTTGTAAAAAATGATTCCAAACATATTCAAAGTACTCCTCATCTCGACTATCTTTACCCATCTACATTTATCAGGGTTTCTGCATTTGGAAATTCCATGTCATTGCTTGTGGGTACTGTGGGTCATTGTGTGGCTGATGAGTATAATCCAGCAACCGCTAGTCCTTCCACACTTTTGGAATTTATCCTTGGCCACGGGGTCACTGGTATTCCTTTTTCTGGTTCCTTTTCCATGCTTCCTCTTTTCTATCGGTATTTTAAAAGAATTGTATCCCTTCATACAAGAGCTGCCTTCAAGTTGGTTGAAAATATCTTGTGCATGAATGGCTGTGGAGGACTTGTTTTGCGGTTGCATTTTGTCTTGTTCCTTTTTTTGCTACCAAAATGGATGATCTCATACTTAACCACATTATACTTCAACAACAATATATTTGCACACTCACTGAACTGATCCAAATTGCACTGAAGTGTCTGTATCATCTTCATAGTTTACTCTCTCGCCCAACTCAGAGTATTTAATATTAAAAATGCCCAGTTTGCGATTTTGTTTTTTAAGTGAGTAACATGTGGATTTTCTGTGTCTCTAAGATTGATAATTGGCTTAATATTGCTATAGCCATGGTGATTTCTTCAGAGAAGTGTTTTTGCGGACAAGCTTTAGAATTGATGGATTTTTGTTTATCTTAGATTGTTCTGTGGCACAGGGATATAAATAAGGGGCCCTCAAGGTTTGTTAGAACTTTCTGGAACTTCTTTTTAAAGCTTCAGGGATACAGCTATAATTTGGAGGAAGAGTCTTTATACTTAGTTTTACTCTTGGTTTGTGCAATCTTATGAAATACTTGGATGAATATGGCACCTGTGAAGGGAAGAACAGAGTAATTGACTTTACATTCAAGTGAAGAGTTAATGTTAATCACTGTCCAGAAATGTTGGGACAAAACCCTGAAGAGGTTACTTGAAACTCAGTGCATTTGAACTCAACTGTATCATAGTTCCAGTAAAAACCTATATATTAACCAATAAGTTAAAATTACAAGTGGCTTATATCTACTGAAGTGATAGAAACAGGGATTCTGGTGTAAGTATTGCACAAGTAGTGTTTTTGATTCCTATATGAAGTGTGATTTTAGTCACTGTCCCAGTGAAAAGCTTTGGGTACAATGAAAAAGCTTCTCATTGAATTTAATTTGTAAAAGAGTTTTTTAGCAAAAATGGAAATATACTTGTAGCCTACTTTTTAAAAATCTTTGGGTTTGTGTCAGATGTAGACAGTTTTGTTTATTTTATATTGTCATTTTGATTCTGAATAAACTTGTGATTTATTATTAAAGCAATAAATGCAGCATTATGTGCTTATCTTTCACAGAGAGAACATTTCTTTGTAAACCAAGAATAATCTAAATATGATCTCGCAAGCCAGGTTCCACGCCTGGGATCTGATTTGTCAGTAATAACATCAGCTGGGATTATAACAATATTAATACCTTTCTATCTTAATTTGTCTCTGCTCTTTTACTGAACACATCTTCCGACATTTGACGCTTCACCCCAGTAATTATTTTAAAACAGTGCAATCTGAATTGGTCAATTACTGATCTTGGACTGAGCTATGTAGGATGTTCTTGAGTAAAGGGTTTAGGTACCACATTAGATTCTGGAGATCTTTGTGGCTGACTGTGCGATATGTATATATTGTTGATAAGGGACAGCTTCATTTGAGACACTTCCAGTTGTGGAGAGAATGTAACAGATTTGTTCATCACTTACCAAAATATTGACTGATCATTTTTGTCTCTTTAGGGTGTTCACAGCCAAATCGAGCACACTCCACCTTTGAAAAGGTAGGGTAATTAGTGATTGATACTAGGGGAGTGGTGGAGAGGCTCAGGTTCAGAGATGAATTGAATATCTCTTACTGAATGCAGCTTCCTGCTGATGAGCTGCTAATGTGGTTTGTCCTTTTAGGAAACTGCTCAAACACTCAGAGTGGGAAAGTGATCTCCATAAACCATGACAGGTTAATAAATTCTCAACAGAATTTGTTAATTTCCAGCTGTATGCAAATCTCCAGCTCCAGAATCACCTGTGATCTCCCTTCCCCAAATTAACCTGCGATTCACCTCCGTGGAAAACTAAACTATTGCTCATTTTTATTACCATGAATACTTTGAATTGTAATTAATGTTTTATGAAGGGAATGATTGAAATGTTATCACTTGCAGTAAGTGCTGAGTATAAAATGGAAGTCTTTGTGAAACCTATTACTTCCTCTTTTGCTCTCCAAGCAGCTGAATTTCCATTGGGTGTGGATGTGATTTGCGCATCACCCTCCACTTTCCAAGATTTCCAAGCCTTGTAACTTCCTACAAATTTGCAGCAGATGGGAGGCCCCTGCAGGATCTTTCCCCCCATATCCAACACCCTCCCTCCCTGCCCTGTGACTCGTTGCTCAAAGCTGATGCAGAATGATCTGTCACTGTGATTCCTGACAGTGTCTGCACAGCCCTCCCTGTGTTACAGCTGCTGACTACACCTGGGTAGGCAAGGCAAGGCTGTTCATGGTGACCACTTTTTCAAGGCTGACGTGGGTGATTTGAAAATCTTTTAAATTTAATTTCTTGATGTGAGCATCTCTTGTTGGGTCAGCATTTATCCTTAGTTGCCCTTGAGAAGTTGATGGTCAGCTGCCTTTATGAAACACTGCAGTCCGTGTGTTATAGGCTGAGCCACAGAGTCCTTAGGGAGGGAATTCCAGGGTTTTGATTCAGCAACAGTTCCCTACCACCTTCTCATGGGCAACTAGGAGCAGCCAGCCACATCCATGACCTGTGAGGGGATAAGCAAAAAGATAGGATTCTTGTTACTGGGATTATGCCATTAGCTTCCTCTGAATACTTATGTTCCTTGTGTGTTTTTCAGGAATGATTCAGGGTCATCCAGTATTCCCAAGATGAATCAGGCCCAGCAAGCGTCTGCTCCAGGTACTGGCTATACTCGAACTGACCAATCACCATCCATTTCAGACACTGTGACAGAGAGAGTATGAAGCATCAACACAGTGGGATTCTGCTCCAGAGGTTAAGGATCAATAAAGGTACTTTGAAGAAAGCTATTCTCTGGGCAGTTTGCAGAAGATATTGGCTTGGCAGTTCTCCTCTAAACTGTTCAATTTTCCATGGTCTTTTCCCATCAAAGCATCAGATTGTATCATTGGCTTTTCAGAATGTCAATATACGAAATTCAATCTGGATTGCAGTTTGTTTTATTTGGTATATAATGTGGCCAAATTCAAATCTGTTTTTGCCTTCAGGCAACCAGCTACCGTAACTAACCCAGTAGCTGGAGCACATGTTATGTTGTATCGTATTGAGAACACTTAGTGCCGTGACTACTAGCTTTTAACTCTCTTAAAGGTACAGTACATCCATATCTTCATAACAATACACCTTTCCTCACTTTATCTGTCTTCTTAACGATTCTGTCAACTTGGGTACCAACTTTTACGCATCTATGGATGTGGACACCAAGATGACCCTGCTCCTCCATACTGCCAAGAATCCTGCCTTTAACCCTGTAATCTGTGTTCAAATTTGACCTTCTAAAATGAATCACTTCACGCTTTTACAAGTTGAACTCCATCTGCCACTTCTCAGCTGGGCTCTGTATCCACTCAGTGTCCCATTACAACCTACAACAGCCCTCCACACCATCCGCAACTCCACTAACCTTCATGTCAGCAGCAAACTTACTAACCCACCCTTGCATTTCCTCTTCCATGTCATTTTTAAAAATCACAAAGAGCAAAGGTCCCAGAACAGATTCCTGCAGAACACCATTGGTCACCGAGCTCCAGGCTGAATACTTTCCATCAACTAGCACCTTCTGTCTTCTTTGGGCCATCCCATTCTATATCCACACAGCGAAATATCCCTGAATCCCATGCCTCCTTACTTTCTGACTGATCCTATCATGTGGAGTTTCATCAAGCGCCTTGCTAAAATCCATGTCCACCACATCCACCGCTGTACCTTCATCAATGTGTTTTGTTACACCCTCAAAGAATTCAACAAGACTTGTGAAACGTGACCCGCCCCTCACAAATCAAGATTAGATTACATACCTACAGTATGGAAACAGGACCTTTGGCCCAACAAGTCCCCACCAACCTTCCGAAGAGTAATCCACTCAGTCCCATTGCCCAACCCTATATTTACCTTTGACTAATGCACCTAACAATATGGGCAATTTAACTTGGCCAATTCGCCTAACCTGCACATCTTTGGATTGTGGGAGGAAATCCTGTTTTACCATATAATACTGACTAGTCTGTAATCCTCAAGATTATCCATGTTTTCTTTCTTGAACAAGGGAATAACATTTGTCACCCTCCATTCATTTGGTACAAATCCAGTGGACAGTGAGGACACAAAGATTATCACCAAAGGCACAGCAGTCTGCTCCCTCGCTTCCCATAGTAACCTTGGATACATCCTCTCTGGCCTCGTGGATTTATCTATCCTCACATTTTTTAAAAATTCCAGCACATCCTCCTTCTTAACATCAATCTGTTCAAGTATATCAGCCTGCTTCACACTGTCCTCACAAATGACAAGGATCCTCTTTCTATTGAATACTGAAGCAAAACATTCATTAATGATCTCCCTTACCTCCTCCATCTCCAAGCACAAGTTCCCTCCATTATCCCTGAGCAGCCCTATCCTCACTCAGGCCATCCTCTTGTTCCTCACATCAGTGTAGAATGCCCCTTGGTGTTTTCCTTAATCCTACCCACCAAGGTTTTATCATGCCCCCTTCCATCTCTTCTCACTCCATTTTTCAGTTCCTTGCTGGCTCCCTTGTAACCCTTCAAAGCCCTGTCTGATCCTTGCTTCCTCTACCTGAAGTAAGCTTCCTTCTTCCTCTTGACTAGATGTTCTACATCCTTTGTCATCCAAGGATCATTCACCCTACCATCCCTTCCTTGCCTCAGTGGGACAAACCTGTCCAGCACTATCAGCAAGTGCTCCCTGAACAACCTCCACATTTCGGTCCTGCATTTCCCTGAGTATATCTGTTCCCAAATTGTGTTCCACAGTTCCTGCCTAATAGCATTGGAATTCCCCCTCCCCCAATTAAATACTTTCCCTACCATCTGCTCCCTGATTACAGTTAAAGTCTGGCAGTTGTGATCACTATCACCGAAATGCTATCCCACCGAGAGATCTAACACCTGACCTGGTTCATTGCCAAGAAGAAATGGAATATGGCCTCCCTTCTAGTCGGCCTATCTACATATTGAGTCCGAATCCTTCCTGGACACACCTGACAAATCCTGCTCCGTTCAAACTATTTGCAGTAAGGAGATTCCAATTAATAGTAGGGAAGTTAAAGTCATCCATGACAACAACCCTGTTACTTCGGCACCTTGACAAAATCTGCCTCCCAATCTGCTCCTCCATGTCTCTGTTGCTATTGGGGGGTCTATAGAAAACTCCCAATGAAGTAACTGCTCCTTTCCTGTTTCTGACTTCCACCCACACTGACTCTGTAAGCAAACCCTCCTGGATGACCTCCCTTTCTGCAGCTGTGATACTATCCCTGATTAGCAATGCCACTCCCCCCCCCACCCCCCCTCTTTTACCTCCTTCCCTATTCCTTTTGAAACATTCAAACCCCAGAACATCCAACAACCATTCCTGCCCCTGTGGTATCCAAGTCTCCAGAATGGACACAACATTGTAGCTCCAAGGACTGATCCGTGCTCTCAGTTCATCATTTACAAAAGATGAGAAAACAAATAGGGAACAAATGTTATTGGAATCTGGCTTGGAAAGACAAAGCAGGTTAATTCATTGTCATCGTCATTACTCACTGATGAGTGTGACCATCCACTGAGGAAATTCCGTGCCACTGGTCATGGGGTCTGTGGGTCCTTGTGTGGCTGATGAGCCTGATCCTGGAGCCACATCTCCAACCACATATTTGACGGGTGTTTCCCCACAGGTGAGATTGGTCCTTGGCCTGGAGATCATTAAAAGTCCATTCTGTGGTTCCTTTTCCATGCTTCGTCTGCTGATGGGTGTTCACAAACAATTGTGTCCCTTCACACAGGAGTTTCCTTCAACTCACTTTCATTTGAATGAGGGTCTCCCATGCATTTACATCAATGTTGGATTATTGAGGGAAGCCTTTTGGTCATTTTTGAAATGATTCCTTCATCCTGTGATCCTTGATAAGTCCCATCAACACTGAGGCAGACTTTCCACATCAGCTGGAGGGACAGGTGTCAGCATCCTTGAAGCAGCGAACAGCAGGTGAATTCCAGCTGGAAAGACACTGTGGATGAACTGAAATGTTGCTCTGCCTCGGAACTGGCAGCTGGCTGTGTGTTGAATTGGTTCATCATTGGAGGACCGTTTGCTGGCCTGCCACACACAGGGAATGTTGAAAGTAAAGGTTAGAACCAGAGTGAACTGGCTCTGACTGGGTTTTGGACAGGGGGACTGGGTGTGGGGTTCTGGGGTGGGGGGTGTTGTGGTGATGGGGCACAGGTTGGGGAGTGGGGTGTTTTGGTGGTGGGGGATGGGGTGGGGAAGTGGTTGTGGTGGTGGGGGATGGGGTGGGGGATGGGTTGGGGGTGTGGGACAGGGTAGGTGGAGTGTGGCACAGGTTGGGGTGGGTTGGGGGATAGTTTTGGAGTCGGGGTATCGGGTGGGGGGATGAGGTGGGTGGGGTGGGAATGGGTTGGGGCCTGGGTTGGAGGGGCCGTTTGGGGGGACAGGTTGCGGGTTGGGTTGGGCTGGGGTGAAATCTGGTTCAGTGGACACATTGGGGTGGATGCATTGGGGGTGGGGGTATGGTGTGAGTCAGGGATGGTTTGGGAGTTGTATTGGGGGAGGCGGCACGACGGGGTGGGGGTTAGCAATTTGTTTTCTAAGCCTCCCACTGGGGCTCTCTCTCTCTTTCTCTCTCTCTCTGTCTCTCTCTGTCTCTGTCTCTCTCAATCTCTGTGTCTTTCTCTCTCTCTCTCTCTCTGTTTTTCTCTCGCTTTCTCTGTCTTTCTCTCTCTCTGTCTCTCTCTGGCTCTGTCTCTCTCTGTCTCTCTCTCCCTGTCTCTCTCTGTCTCTCTCTGTTTCTCTCTCTCTCATGATTCTCCAGTGACTGTATTGGACTGAGAAAAGAATCCCAGTCTGTGAGATATAAATAAAAATGTCTCGAGGTCTGCAGAAGCTGCTGACATTGACCAGAGACTTTGGAATTCAAGCCAGATGGACAGTCCTATGCGCCTGTCATACAACCCATTATCCAAAGGTTTCATGAAAGCCTGGCATACAGCTGAACATTACAATTCTTGCATTTTCTTTCTTAATTTATCTCTCAGCCGTGTGTGTGTGTGTGTGTGAATGCGGCACAGGCATTTGTGAGAGAGATGTCTAATTGGATGTTTATGATCAGAGAAGATTTGACTTAGATCGTGTTGTGACACGGTGGTGAACCACTCTGTTAATGAAACCAAACACCCAGAAAAGCTCACCTTGCCTCCTAATCTGTTCAAATATATATGACAGAGAACTCCCAAGTTCAACTATTTAAAGAAAATAACATCAATTTATTGTTTAACTCTAAAGTGAACATTAAACAACAACTATTCACAATTCTAAGACCCCCATCTCTCAACTGCTTCTTCCCTGCCTCCAACTCCATAACAATATACTGTTCCAATAAGACATTTATTAAAATTACATCAATTTAATTTCAAAACCACACAGCCGCTGCCAACTTCTGTGCCTTTACCCTTCCAGCTGCTGAATTCCCTGGGTCATATTCTTTCTTTCATTGGGAGGATGTTTCACATGGAAAGCTACCTTTGATTGAGAGTTTATCCTAGTTTCTGAGATCTGTCTCGATAGTAGTTGCTCTCCCTCCAATTTTCAAAATGCCTGCATTTTTATACCCAAATATCAGATTGTCTCACTGGCTCAATGTTGGCAAAACAATAAATTCAAACATTACTGGGTTTTAGTATGCTGGAGCATAATTTAAACGAATGGGTTAACTTGGAATTTTGTTGTCAAAATAGCAACCAAAACTTAGGTATCCATTTCACAGTCAAATGTTACATATTTTCAATTTTCCAGTACACTCTGGGACTGCCATCTAGTTATATACACAGGTGCTGGTAAGTTCTCTGTCGAGAACAGCATTCTCTCTCTCTTAAAGGTACAGTACACACCTTCAACTTCATAACAATAGTATATATCAATTAAATTGTCTTATAGTTTATCTGTGCTTTGCTAAGTTCTGTTCTTCATAATGAATATGGTTAAAATTATACACTTGGTGACCAAGATCTGTTTTTGTCATGTCTCATTAGGAATGATTTGGTAATTTTGAGGATCGTTGAATGTTTTCTTTTCATTGTGTCTCTGCAAGTATTAAAGTTCTGTCCTGTATACCTAAGCCCAGGTCATACACATTGTTCAAAAAGAGAATTGTTTCAACAGGACAGCTCACTTCCCTCCAATCTGAAAGACAAACACTCACCACAGTGAATCAAAAAAATGACAAAGTCTGGAAATCAGAAACAAAAACAGAAACTGCTGGTGAAACTCAACGGGTCTGGCAGCATCAGTGGAGAGAAAGCAGACTTAATGTTTGGAGTCCAGTGACCGTTCTTCAGAAGACATAACTGGATTAGACACACACCATTAACTCTGCATTCACTCTACAGATGCCTATGGGGATTTCTTCACCCAGGAAGTGGTGAGCCCATGGAGTTTTATTTCTTATAAATAACCCAGGAAACCTGAGTGGAAAGGAAATTGTCCAGCCAGAGTTAGCATTTTGAATTGAATATGTCTCTTCTTTCGAACACAGTGAGTTGATGCATTTTGAGAGAAGCAATGCAGAGAGGGAATGTATATTTGAATGACACAGATGTTGAGAGTATGGAAGGACAGAGGGAGCAGGAGGTTAATGTGCACCTATCTTTAAAGGTGACAGGACATAATCAGAAAGCACCATATATGGGATCTTGGGCTTTATTATTATTGTTACTGAGAACAATCTCATGGAGAAGATGCGAACCTTTGATTCAGCTCTGGTTATGAGACAGTCAAGTGTTGCATCCAATTCTAGTCCCCAGAGTTCGGGTCAGGAAGGATGGGAGAGCTCTTGAGAGGTGGAGCACACTTGTACCAGAATGGCTCATAGACACAGAAAATATAGTCAGAGGACTGTTTTGGAGAAATGGCTATTTTCCTTGAAGAATACAGGTTGAGAATCATTTCGATAGAGCTGTACATGATTATAACAGATCGAGATAAGGCAGACAAAAAAAAAGGAACTCTGTCCAATCGGTGATGGCACAAGAATTCGGATCAGGTTTAAAGGTTTGAGAAAATGTAGATGGGTAAGTGGTTCTGTTGATGCATTAACTGGAAATGTGCAGAACATGCTGCCTATTTGGATGGTGCAAGTGAAGATGATCAATTATTGATGAAAAAAATGAGACCAGAAACTGAGGGAAATAAATTTGCAGGGCTTTGGGGATAGAGCAGTGAATGGGACACACGGGATTATGTGGCAGATAGGCAGCTTGATGGGCTGAATGGTCTTTTTCTATGCCACAATGAAGCTCTTTTTCTCTCTTTAACCCGTTCTGATCTTTTAACGCATGGAGACAAACTACCATTTCAATAAACCTGCTCTGTACTCCGACTCAGCCCAGTACAGGTCACCCTTCTGCAGGTGTGATACACAGAATGACCACATACTCCAGGATGGTCTAATCAGGATTGTGAATATTTTGGAACACATACAGTCACACCAACATCTGACATCTTTTCCCTCAGACAGAAAGAAAAACACTTGCTTCCACAGAGAAAGGACAATGATATTCGTGTCCTGGTTAAAGGAGTGACAGTCACATGTCTGTTTGGAGTTTCCTGTTTGTGAATGGTTCCCATTTCATATCCTCACAACCCCTCCGTCACAGCAGCACTGTACCTGCGAGACTCTGATGGGATGAATGGTCCACTTCAGTTCCTGTGTCTGATGATCTTCCATGTTAACCATATTTGGGAGTGAGTCTGTTTGATCAGAATTTGTTTCTGATGCTGTGCCTGTGTGCCATCCCTCACATCCTCCAGCCCGCTGGTCCAAAGGCCCTCACATGTTGCTCCATGTCTCAATCTTGAACCCATATCCATCTTCAGTTTTCTTTGCCATCTCTTGTCATGCCTTATCAGAGACCATGTTGACCAATTCTCACCTAACTGTAGACTGTATCTATGTGTCAAAGTTTTAGTGAATAATTAAATAAAGCAAGAGAGTAGGTTCAACAGCAGTTAAAAATAGCACAGCATATGATGGAACAGGAAGGAGACAAGAAAACGAAAAAATTGCAATTTTACTAAAAGAGGTAAAGTGTCAGTGTAATTCTAGTGAAAGGTGAACCTTTAAAATCAAGGTTTAGTGGATCTTAACAAATCAAAAGGAGATTGAGTGAGGTGAATTATTTGATAAGGGTTCCAGATAGAAAATAAATTTCACAAAATGTATCAGGTGATTATGCGCACAAGGTATTTCAATATGCAATGAAAGCAAAAGGAGAAGGTGTTGCTGGTTACAACACAGAGTGAAGAAGCAAGTTCAGAGGATTCTGAATTGGACATCTCTCAAATTAATTTGAACAATGAGGCAGATCTCAAAAATTGGGATAAACTATTGAGTTAACTTCCAGAGGAAAATTGAAATGACCTGAAAGAGTTATTACTATCGCGTGGAGAGATATTCGAGAATAAACTGGGAAGTATTCATCTAATTATAAATGATGTAGATATAGGAAATGCTGTTCCAATTAAGCAAAATCCTTTCAGACTGAACACTCTAAATGTGGCACAGGTTCAAAAAGAGATTGAACGCATGTTAAAAGACAACATCATTGAAGCGAGTTGCAGTGACTGGAGCTTACCCAAAGTAATGATGACAAAATCAGATGGTACCCAACGAGTATGTGTGTGTACTACTGCAAAATAAATGTAGTCACAAAGTCTGATTGATCCTGTACTCTATGTTTGAAAGACTGTTTGAGAAGGTGGGCCATCAATTTAATTCTCAGTTGAACTTACTCAGAGGATACTAGCAGGTAACTTTATCTGGAAGAATTAAGACAGTTTTGGCTTTCATGATCCCAAAGACACTGCCTTACTCCAAGTTCCACAATCTCCACCCCATCTGCTCTCAGGAGGACAAATTCCACCATAGAATATCCCAGATGGCCTCCTACTTCAAGGACCCCAATTTCCCCTTCCACATGGTCAATGATGCCATCCAGCCAAATGAAAGAGAACACTGGGAAGAGTGAAGTGACACATCATGATAGGAAGAACAAAGAGAGGTGTGATAAATGGTGTAATTTTACAATGGTTACAGGAACAGAAAGTTAGCAGAAATGCACATTGAGAAGTCTTTGAAGCTTGGAGGTTTCATTGAAATGGATTAAAAAAGGCAAAAGAAATGTTTGTTTTTGTTGAATAGCACATAGAGTAGAAAAGCAAGGATGGACATTTCCAAAACATCAGTTCGAACTCTGCTGTAGACACGTGATCATTTCTGAGCACCATCCTTTAAGGAAGATGTTTTTGTACAAAGCAGATGAATTGAATAGTTCCAGAGAAGAGAGACTTCAGTTCTTTGGAGGAACTGGTGTTATTTTAACAGCAGAGAAGATTCAGGGGAGATTTGGTTGGACTGTGCCAATTCAAGAAGAGTCTTTCAAAAGCAAGTCATGAGAAACTGTTTCCAATGGCAATCTTTCTGTTCCTGTAACCATTGTAAAATTACACCATTTATCACACCTCTCTTTGTTCTTCCTATCATGATGTGTCACTTCACTCTTCCCAGTGTTCTCTTTCATTTGGCTGGCCATTTCACCAGCCTATATAGCCCAGAGCCTGTGAGCACTTTCCTCACTCTTCACTGTGTTTTTGAATTTTGTGTCATCTGAAAACATTGGAGTTTGTCCTGTATCCCTGAGTGCAGATCATTCACAAAGATCAAGTCAGTTCATAAATGGATCCAGGTAAAGGTGTTGATGAAAGAACCAGAGGTCACATGACAGACAAATCTCCAGGGCAGGATGAAATGTATCTCAGGTTATTGAGTGAGGCAGGGGAGAAAATAGCAGGGGCTTTGGAAATAATTTTCCATTCCTCTCCGGCTGCAGGAGAGGTGCTGGAGGACAGGAGGACAGCCAGTGTGGTACCTCAAGAAGGGAACAAGGGATAAACCAGGAAACTTCAGGCTAGTCAGTCTAAACTCTGTGTCAAAACGTGTGGCAGGTCAGGCTGATGAAGGACTTATGTCTAAAACGTTGACCCTCCTGCTCCTCAGATGCTGCCTGAGCTGCTGTGCTTTTCCAGTGCTACACTGTTAAACTCTAACTCTCCAGCATGTTCAGTCCTCACTTTCTCTCAGTCTATACTCAGTGGGGTGGAAACTGTTCGAGGTAATTCTGAGGGACAGAATGGATCTGCATTTGGAGAGACAGGGATCAATCATGAACATGGATTTGTTCAGGAGAAGTCATGTCTGAACAACTTCCCTGAATTTTTTTGAAGAGGTGACCAGGTATGTAGATGAGGAGAATGAATTTGATGTTGTCTTTTGAATGCAAAGACAGATAGATTTTTGAACAGTAAAGGAATTAAAGGTTATGGTGAGTGTGCAATAAATGAAGCTGAGTCCATGAAAGGATCAGCCATGATCTTATTGAATGATGAACCAGGCTCGGGGGGTCAGATAGCCCTCTCCTGCTCCTATTCCTTATGTTCTTGTGTCTTCTTGGACTTCGGCAAGACTTTTGATCAGGTTCCACATGGGAGAACGACAGCAAAGGTGAGAGCCCATGGGATTCAAGGAAATTTGGTAAATTGGATGAACAATTTGCTGACTGGCAGGAAACAGAGGGTGATGGTCGAGGGGCATTTTTGTGACTGGAAGTGCGTGTCCGGTGGGATCCCACAGGGGTCACTGTTGTGGCCCTTGCTATTTGCGGTTAGTCATAAATGATTTAGACTTGAATGAAGAGGGGTTGATCAATATGGTTCCAGATGATAAACAAATAATGGGCGGCACGGTGGCACAGCGGTTAGCACTGCTGCCTCACAGCACCAGAGACCCGGGTTCAATTCCCGCCTCAGGTGACTGATTGTGTGGAGTTTCCACGTTCTCCCTTTGTCTGTGTGGGTTTCCTCCGGGTGCTCCAGTTTCCTCCCACAGTCCAAAGATGTGCTGGTCAGGTGAATTGGCCATGCTAAATTGCCCGTAGTGTTAGGTAAGGGGTAGGTGTAGAGGTATGGGTGGGTTGCGCTTCGGCGGGGCGGTGTGGACCTGTTGGGCCAAAGGGCCTGTTTCCACACTGTAAGTAATCTCAGTAAACTAATCTAAACAAATAGTTGTGGTAGTAAATATTGAGGAGGATAGCCTTAGCCAACAAGAGGATCTATATGGGCTGGTCAGATAGACTGATCAGGAGCAAACAGTATCCAACATGGATAAGTGTGAGGTGATACACTTGGGCAGGACGGAAAAGGGAAGGGAAGATATAATGAGCAATAGGACCCTGGGAAACACCAAGGATCAGAGCGACCTTGGTGTGCATGTACACCAGTCCCTTAATGTATCGGGACAGGTGGATAACATGGATAAAAACCCCTATGGGATACTTCCCTTTATTAGTTGAAGCATAGAGCTTAATTCAGAGCAGTGAGGTTATGTTGGAACTGGGTGAAAAATTGATTAGGTCACAGCTAAAGAATTGTGTGAAGTTCAGGAATCCACATTATGGGACAGAGCAGATTTTCCAGGATGTTACCTGGGCTGGAGAGTTTCAATTCTGAAGAGAATTTGGATAGATTGTTTTCTCCAGGGAGGAGGAGCTTGAGAGGAGACATGATTGAGATGTGTAAAATTATGAGGGACATAAATACGGTTGAAATGAAAATGGTTTCCCCATGATGGAGTGTTCAGTGACCATGGGACATTAATTTAAGGTACGGGGCAGGGTGTTTGTTTTTATTCATTCATGAAACATGCATATCACTGGCTGGCCAGCATTCATTGCCCATTCCTTGTTGATCTCTTGAGAAGATGGCGATGGGCTGCCTTCTTGAACCATGATTTGGATGTACCAGTGTTGGGCTGGGGTGGGAAAAGTTAAAAAACACACAGCACCAGGTTATAGCCCAACGTTATTTGGAAGCACTTTCTTTCGGAGCACTGCACCTTCGTCAGATGACTGTGGAGTACAAGATTGTAAGATGCAGAAGTGTTCTCTGACTGTCAGGAGTGTTCCCTTCCAGTCGGAGAGCACTTCAACTTGGATCGAAAACTCCAAGAAAATTGGAGAATTTTGTGAACTTCTAAAAAAACTTCACCATTTTGGATGATCCCAGGAAGAGTGAGGCTTGATTTCCAAACTGCTACCTCAGTGAGGTGTAAAGATCTACATTTATATGTAATATGGGATTGACGCATGTGTGTGGTGTATCGATACGTTCTATATACAGTTTCTGTATCTCTATCAATGTCTTTCCCTTGATGTGGGTCAGCTTTTATTGCTTATTCCTTGAGAAGATTGTGCTGGATATCCAGCTGTGTGGAAGGTGTTTTTAATAATGGTTTTCTGGATCACTCAGGGAACATGAAGAAATGGAAACATTCACATTTATATCATGTTAATGAGGTTGATCCTCAATCCCTCTGACCTAGAAAGGCAGTAATTAAAATCACTGAGTCTTATTTTGCAGATTTTAAATTGTTCCAGACAATTTGTAAACTTCCAATTTAAGTTTAAAAAAAAATATTCCTTTCAGTCTCTTTCTTCTGTTTTCATTTCTCAACAAACAGCAATATGCAAACAACCAGTTATTAGTTTTATTGACAAAAGGGTAACTTCAAAGAGAACAGGGCCCCTCAAAGATCAGCAAGGCGGCCTTTGTGTGGAGCCGCAGAAAAAAGGGGAGATACTAATTGAGTATTTTGCAGCAGTATTTACTGTGAAAAAGGACATGGAAGATGTAGAATGTAGGGAAATAGATGGTGACACATTGCAAAATGTCCAGATTACAGAGGAGGAAGTGCTGGATGTCTTGAAAATGCATAAAGGTGGATAAATCCCCAGGACCTGATCAGGTGTACTCGAGAACTCTGTGGGAAGCTAGAGAAGTGATTGCTGGGCCTCTTGCTGAGATATTTGCATCATTGATAGTCACAGGTGAGGTGCCGGAAGACTGGAGATTGGCAAACGTGGTGCCACTGTTTAAGAAGGGCGGTAAAGACAAGCCAGGGAACTATAGACCAGTGAGATTGACCTCAGTGGTGGGCACGTTCTTGGAGGGAATCCTGAGGGACAGGATGTACATGTATTTGGAAAGGCAAAGACTGATTTGGGATAGTCAACGTGGCTTTGTGCGTGGGAAATCATGTCTCACAAACTTGATTGAGCTTTTTGAATAAGTAACAAAGAGGATTGATGAGGGCAGAGCGGTAGATGTGATCTATATGGACTTCAGTAAGGCGTTCGACAAGGTTCCCCATGGGAGACTGGTGAGCAAGGTTAGATCTCATGGAATACAGGGAGAGATACTCAATTGGATACAGAACTGGCTCAAAGGTAGAAGACAGAGGGTGGTGGTGGAAGGTTGTTTTTCAGACTGGAGGCCTGTGACCAGTGGAGTGTCACAAGGATCGGTGCTAGGTCCACGACTTTTTGTCATTTACATAAATGATTTGGATGTGAGCATAAGAGGTACAGTTAGTAAGTTTGCAGATGACACCAAAATTGGGAGTGTAGTGGACAGCGAAGAAGGTGACCTCAGATTACAACAGGATCTGGACCAAATGGGCCAATGGGCTGAGAAGTGGCAGATGGAGTTTAATTCAAATAAATGCGAGGTGCTGCATTTTGGAAAAGCAAATCTGAGCAGGAGTTATACACTGAATGGTAAGGTCCTGGGGAGTGTTGCTGAACAAAAAGACCTTCGAGTCCAGGTTCACAGCTCCTTGAAAGTGGAGTCCGAGGTAGATAGGATAGTGAAGAAGGTGTTTGGTATGCTTTCATTTACTGGGCAGAGCATTGAGTATTGGAGTTGGGAGGTCATGTTGCAGTTGTATAGGACATTGGTGTTACCACTGTTGGAATATAGCGTGCAATTCTGGTTACCTTCCTATCAGAAGTATGTTGTGAAACTTGAAAGGGTTCAGTAAAGATCTACAAGGATGTTGCCACCATTGGAAGATTTGAGCTACAGGGACAGACTGAACAGGCTGGGGCTGTTTTCCCTGGAATTTCGGAGGCTGAGGGGTGACCTTACAGAGGTTTACAAAATTATAAGGAGCTAGGATAGGATAAATAGACAAAGTCTTTTCCCTGGGGTTGGGGAGTCCAGAACGAGAGGGCATAGTTTTATGGTGAGAGGGGAAAGATATAACAGAGACCTAAGGGGCAACTTTTTCACACGGAGGGTGGTACGTGTATGGAATAAGCTGCCAGAGGAAGTGGTGAAGGCTGGTACAACTGCAACATTTAAGAGGCATTTGGATGGGTATATGAATAGGAAGGGTTTGGAGGGATATGGCCAGGTGCTGGCAGGTGGGACTAGATTGGGTTGGGATATCTGGTCAGCATGGACGGGTTGGACCAAAGGGTCTGTTTCCATGCTGTACATCTCTGTGACTCTAAGACATTGATTCATGGATAGACATTGAGCAGGTCACCAGGGAGAACTTTGAATAGTCACCACTGGTTCATGTGGGTCTACCCCTGTTGTCACAGCTAATGCTGCTGAGATTATGAGTGGAATCTTACAGGGGCCTGAGTGATGAGCCAAGGTCAAATTTGTGGTGGAATCAGATGAGAAGTGCGCTGAGGTCTATCTCAGAATCGGGAGCATCTCGCTGCATCTTTTATGGATTTGCTGAGCAGTGAGGCAGGCCTCTCACTGGGCAGCAGCAAATTAGGAATTAAGGGACATTATAACTTTTATTACTGCCCGAACCTTACTGACTAACATTCAGCTTCCTGTCTTACCAAACATGCCGAACAAGCTAGAAGGGCTTATTGCCGAAACGTCGATTCTCCTGCTTTTTTGATGCTGCCTGACCTGCTGCACTTTTCCAGCAACACATTTTTCAGCTCTGGTCTCCAGCATCTGCAGCCCTCACTTTCTCCATGGTGAATCCTCAGGTAAAAACAGGCTCTCTGCCTGTATTCCTGATGAAGGGCTTTTTCCCGAAACATCGATTTTACTGCTCCTCGGATGCTGCCTGAACTGCTGTGCTTTTCCAGCACCACTCTAATCTAGACCCTGAATCCTCTACATGGAGGTGGACAGAGCAGGTACCTGGAGACTTCAGCTCACCGCTGGCTGTGAGGAGTCTCCACGCTGCTCAGCACCAAACAGCGTCTCAGGGAATGATCCACAGGAATCATCCACATACACACCCATCATCCACAGACATTGGCATCCCAACATTTACCAACCCCTCTCCACCTTCACAGCAGCTCACCGATACATTGACGGGTCACTTTGGAAGCACAGACCCATATTGAGGGCAATTAACATTGAAAGGTTACTGCAGGCAGAGGGACAGGCACGCAGCTCCTTGATTGGACCAGGCTCCATCTCGGGGTTTAATCACCAAGCCTTGTTTACAGATAGACTACGTCCACAAATAATCCATGGTCAGCCACTCGTGGTCCCCATTAGCAGCTGTTTATTCTTTCAGGCTGACCTTTACCATTCCCTTTGTCTGTCCAGCTTTCTCTCTCTCTCTCTCTCTCTCTCTCTCTCTCTCTCTGGGTTCTATCTTCAGCTATCATTTACTCCTTCTCCTTCCCTCCAGCCCTTCTTTGACAGACATACCAACCTTTTCCCAGCTGTAATCAGTTCTGAACAATGATCACTGGCCCTGAAACATTAACTCTGCTTTCTCTCCACAGATGCTGCACCCTTCAGTCTAACACCTGCAGCATGTGCCAGCTGCCCACACAAGCAAACACACTGCATGTCTATTCAACTCGATGGCCTTGTCAGAAACTGGGTGGGGGCTGGACCTCAGGCCAGTTAAATGAAGGAGTCACCTGCTCAGGCCAGGCACCATCAGCAAATCTGTCTGCCTGCAGTTCAGGGAGAGGGCGACAGTCAGTGCTGTGGGGCCAGCAGCTTCAGTCAGGAGAACCTCGTGTTGTTAGTCTGGGAGTGGTCAGGGGTCTGACCAGTCATGTTCCAGGGGCTGTCAGTCAATGTCACTCAGAGATTTGGGGTGAATACGGTCCTGGGGACCGGTCCATTGATTGTTCAGGAGGCACAGTGGTGGAATCATTGCTGAGAGGGATGGGGGAGTTGAGGTCTGATGGGGAAAGGCAGAGGGACCTGTGGAGGTTGGGTCAAGAATGATGATCGGCGAGGGCATCTCAAGGTGTATGGGGGGAGGGGGATGAATATGGATCAGCACAGGAGGGTATCTCAGGCCATGGGGTGGGGGAGTGGTTTGCATTGCCAATGACCACCATCATGGTCTCCACAGGGGGAATGTAAAGGGGCACAGTAGACATCACGAAGGTGTAATGTCAGGGCTTGGGGCAAGGAGGACAGTCATTGGTGAAGTTCATTGTGGTGGGGCTTCACGTCCGAAAATGTGTGGACAGGGTCTGTCAGGTAGTGTGAGGTATAAAGGGGACATGGAGGTGTGAGACCGTGTACCTCGTGATCTGGCAGTGCCCAATGCTGAACAGTGTCCACCGTGAACTGCATTCCCTGCCAGCACTTACCACTCTCTAAATATGAAATGGAATGGGAAATGGCAGGGCCAGTGACCCAGGATAGATGGGGACAATGTCACTCTGACAGTAAAAGCCTGGGATCCACCTCTACTGGATGCCAGGACATTGAAGGATCAATTACAAACCTGGGACATGACCAAAAGAGAACAGCTATTAACTTTGGAATACAACATTTAAAAATCCCAAGCCTAGAGAAAACAATGATTGTTAAAAGACAAAAGAAACCCAGGATTATCTATAGGAATGCCCATCATTGATCAGGTGTTTTACAGGAATGGTCCGATGGAGGGGAAAAGGAGGGCACAGCAACTATTTTGGGTATGATCATTGCAGAAACACATTGTATGAAAAGACTGTTTTTGACTGCAAAAATCAGAGTGTGTCATTGATCTCTCTTCCGGCCTGAGCTGCAGGTTCAGGGATCGATTGTGTTCTCATGTTGAAGACAGATTCGGGGATGATCCTTTGGCCCTCTCCGTGCATTCACCAGTTTCTGACTGAATAAAAGTCAGCCACGTCCCTGAATCCTGTCCGTCTCCTGACTCTTTGTCTCCAGTCTGGGTTCTCGCTCCTACAGATTGACGATACAATGAGGAGTCTCAGCTTGAAGCCGAGATGTGGGTGAGCAAAATTTTATGTACCACCCCTCTTAGAATATAAGGCACTTGGTGTGTGAAAAGCCAGGGCAAAAAAAACGTTTAATTGGAGTGAGCAGGTGGAGACAGAATTACAGGTCGGGGTGGACTGGGGGTGCCCGGCACGCGACAGCGTGAGACAAAGAGACACCAAGAGACTTGGGTGAGAGAATGCAAGATAAAGAGAGACCAAGAGTCTTCAGCAAGGGACAATGTGAAAACAAAGAGAGCAAGGGAGACCCTAAAGCATGAAGAAGTAACAAAGAAGATTGATGAGGGCAGAGCGGTAGATGTAATCTATATGGACAAAGTTCCCCATGGGAGACTGATTAGCAAGGTTAGATCTCATGGAATACAGGGAGAACTCGCCATTTGGATTCAGAACTGACTCAAAGGTAGAAGACAGAGGGTGGTGGTGGAGGGTTGTTTTTCAGACTGGAGGCCTGTGACCAGTGGAGTGCCACAAGGATCGGTGCTGGGTCCACTACTTTTTGTCATTAACATCAATGATTTGGATGCGAACATAAAAGGTACTGTTAGTAAGTTTGCAGATGACACCAAAACTGGAGGTGTAGTGGACAGTGAAGAAGGTTACCTCAGATTACAACAGGATCTTGACCAGATGGGCCAATGGGCTGAGAAGTGGCAGATGGAGTTTAATTCAGATAAATGTGAGGTGCTGCATTTTGCGAAAGAAAATTTTTGCAGGACTTCTACACTTAATGATAAGGTCCTAGGGAGTGCTGCTGAACAAAGAGACCTTGGAGTCTCCTTGTCATTGCTCCTTGAAAGTGGAGTCGCAGGTAGATAGGATAGTGAATGAGCGTTTGGTATGCTTTCTTTTATTGGTCAGAGTATTGAGTACAGGAGTTGGGAGGTCATGTTGTGGCTGTACAGGACATTGGTTCGGCCACTGTTGGAATATTGCATGCAATTCTGGTCTCCTTCCTATTTGAAGGATGTTGTGAAACTTGAAAGGGTTCAGAAAATATTTATAAGGATGTTGCCAGGATTGAAGGTTTTGAGCTATAGAGAGAGGCTGAACAGGCTGGGGCTGTTTTCCCTGGAGCATCAGAGGTTGAGGGTGACCTTATCGAAGTTTACAAAATTATGAGGGACATGGATAGGATAAATAGACAAAGTCTTTTCCCTGGGGTCGGGGAGTCCAGAACCAGAGAGCGTAGGTTTAGGGTGAGAGGGGAATGATATGAAAGAGATCTAAGGGGCAACTTTTTCATACAGACGGTGGTACATGTATGGAATGAGCTGCCAGAGGAAATGGTGGAGGCTGGTAAAATTGCAACATTTAAGAGGCATTTGGATGAGTGTATGAATAGGAAGGGTTTGGAGGGATATGGGCCAGGTGCTGGCAGGTGGGACTAGATTGGGTTGGGATATCTGGTCGGCATGGACGGGTTGGACCGAAGGGTCTGTTTCTCTGCTGTACATCTCTATGACTCTATGACTCCAAATGGAATCAGACACAGCCCGACATAGAGTCGAGGACAATGGCAGAACAGAACTGAAAAGAAAAACCCACTGGGTTCCAGACCAGTCTGTGTTTGAGAAAAATAAAACCTTAATTAAAGATATGATAGAGGATAGTTGGAATAGGGAGGGAACTGAATCAGAACAGGAAGCTTGGTGGCTGGGTCAAAGAAAGAGAAATCGACCAATGAGTTAATCAGCTTTGTGGGTCTGTTCAAGCAGAATACAAAAGAGGAACAGAATTAAGCTGAAATAGCTGCAGTGTTCATAACTGAAAAAGTGACAGAGGAAGACTGAATTTCTGCACCGGGCTGGTTCACTGAACCTTGGAGAAGGGTTAACTCTTTGTGGTTTGGTTTGAATGCACGAGTGTTGTTTGCAAAATGTTTTCTTGTGCAATTTGTGTGTTTTTGTTTCTTGGAACTTTAGATCTGGGGATATGTTGAAGTTAGTTTGCATTTTGGAAATGTTGGGTGATTTAGAAGTGTGATATGTGCCATATGTGAGCCAGTCTGGTTAATATAATGTCCATTTAAGAAACTATCAGTGGTTGTGCATGGCAGAAGTCTGCGACAAAATGTTGATTTAAGAAGTTGGTTCATCAGGCTTGGCAAAAGCTTTTGGAATTGGCTCCGTGCTGTGTTTGGACTTGGGTAAAATTTTCATTCCAGAAATTACCAATATTTGGGATTGCAGTTTCTTGCCAGAATGAACTTCCAAACACTGTTCTAACACATGAGTGAATCTTTAATTCCAGATGATAAGATTTGCTCATTGTAAAGGTACTTTGGTGTGAGACAATCCAAAAAAATTTGAAATGTGGAATCTTGGAAATACAATTCTCTTTGATCAAAATTCTGATGGTCTGTTCTAAAATCTGATAAAGCTGATAAAATAATTAGGAAAGGCAAATTTAACAAAGGAGGTGGGTTTTTTCCTAAAGTATAACATTTATTTTGGAGGAGGAGGAATGATGGATGATTTAATTACCTGCAAGAGATTGTGCCCCCCTCCCCTTTTTCCATCGTTGAAAACTAATTAACCCATTCTACTTCTCATGGAATGGATGGATACTTCCTTTAGGAATTTTGAATCCATGGATGATGTTATTTTATTGCTACTGGGTGAAGGGACCTGTAAATAGAGACTGGAGGATAAAAATATTAAGAAATTAACACAAGTTAAGAGAGTACTCAATTGGGCTAGGAAGGAGCTAGTACACAGTGGCTGAGTGGTATTATCGCTGGGCAAAATGGGCTTTGGGGAGGGAATCTGCTCAACACCAACACTGTCATTACAGTCTCAATCAATGGGTGGGAATCAGATAGCTTCCCAGTCAGATCTGGAGTCAGGCAGGGCTGCCCTCTCTCTCCTGCCTTGTTTGTGCGCTGCATAGAGCCATTTGCCGAGTCCATCAGGAAGGATGCGAGCCTGAGATGGGGAACTATTCCTGGCAGCGGGGGCCTGCAGGTTAAGGCCTCCCTGTACATGGATGATGTCACCGTTTTCTGCTCGGATCCGCTGTCCGTGCACAGACTCATGTGTATATGTGACCAGTTTGAACGGGCCTCGGGGGCCAAGGAAAACCGAGGCAAGAGTGAGGCCATGCTCTTCGGGAACTGGGCCGACCAATCCTCAATCCCCTTCACCATCAGGACCGACCACCTGAAGGTGCTGGGTATTTGGTTCGGGGGGAGTGGGTCGTGCACCAAGTCTTGGGAGGAGCGTGTCAGCAAAGTGAGGCAGAAACTGGGCAGATGGAAGCTACGGTCACTCTCCATTGCAGGAAAAAACCTGGTCATCAGGTGTGAGGCACTGTCATCGCTGTTGTACGTGGCACAGGTCTGGCCTATTCCCAGAACCTGTGCCGCTGCAGTCACCCGGGCCATCTTCCAGTTTATATGGAGTTCAAAGATGGACCGTGTCCGAAGGGACTCGCTGTACAAAGATCTGGGCAACGGGGGAAATAATACACCCAATGCCACCCTCACCCTGATGGCCACCTTTGTGTGTGGCTGCATCAAGCTGTACGTGGATCCCCGGTAAGCAAACACCAAGTGTCACTACGTACTGAGATTCTACCTGTCCCCGGTCTTGTGAAGGATGGGCATGGCCTCGCTGCCGCGGAACGCTCCGAGTAGTTGGACCGTTCCGTATCACCTGTCCTTCGTGGAGAAGTTTATGAAGAAAAACACCTTTGACCACAAGTCCATTAGGAAGTGGTCAGCACGTAGTGTGCTTGAGACCCTTAGGGAAAAGGAGAGGGCGGATCCTATCGAGCGGTTCCCTGAGCAGACTGTCAAAGCCATTTGGCAGAATGCATCATCGCCAGAACTTTCCAACAAGCACCAGGACATGGCTTGGCTGGTGGTGAGAAGGGCTCTGCCTGTGAGATCCTTTATGCACGCCTGGACTCTCAGCAACACCGCACGCTGCCCTCGAAGCGGCTGCGGGGGGGAACGAGACTGTTACACACCTCCTTCTGGGATTTGCCTACGCAGAAGAAGTCTGGAGAGGAATGCAGTGGTGTTTGTCGAGGTTCGTCCCGAGCAGCGTTGTGACGCGGGACTCCGTGCTCTACGGTCTGTTCCCTGGGACGCACACCGAGACGAAAATCAACTGTGCCTGGAGGATCATCAACTCGGTGAAGGATGCTCTCTGGGCGGTCCAAAACCTGTTGATCTTCCAGCTGAAGGAGTTGACCCCGATTGAGTGTTGCAGAGTGGCACATTCCAAGGTCCAGGACTACGTATTGAGGGATGCACCACAAACTCCCAAAATTGGCCAGTGAAGAAACCCGAAGGATCATACAGAATAATGACTGACTATAGCAGTCTAAAGAAATATGCAGATAAACTGGGGCCTGGTAATGCAGATCCCAACACGATAATGAACAATATAGGGTCAGAAACCAAGCCCTTTATAATCCTAGACACAGCAAACAGGTTCTGGACTCTGCCTATCGACCCCAAACACCAATATACATTTCCCTTTCCCACAGGTGACTGACAGTACACCTGGACAAGAGGACCACAAGGGCTCTTCATTAGCTCTGCAATGGCTGATGTAATCGCAAAAGGTCCCAAAACAGAGTGTGTAAGATTATAACAGGTTGACGAGATGCTGATTGCTTCTACTACTGAGGGAAAACACTACAAGACAGAACTGAAAACGTTAAAAACCATTGTAGCTTCTGGATTAAAAATAAAACCAAAGAAAGCCCAGCTCAGCAAACGGGAAGTGTCTTACATGGGACAAAGTTAAAAATCACACAACACCAGGTTAGAGTCCAACAGGTTTATTTGGAAGTACGAGCTTCCGGAGCTCTGCTCCTTCATCAGGGAGCTGTGGAGCAGGATCAGAAGGCATAGAATTTATAGCAAAAGATCACAGCGTCATGCAACTGAAACGATAGATTGATCAAACCGAGATTGGTGTTAAGTCTTTCACCTTTTAGAATGGGTTACGGTTTTAGGCTCATTATGATGTAAATCCCAGAACTTCTCTCAGAGGAAAGGAGTGAGTATAAGTACTTACCCTTCGACACCAGTGACCTTTTAGAGTGAGAGCAGCAGCGGAGGTAAGGCAAACCAGGAAGGGTCCAGTTAAGGTAAAGGAGATTTTTAACATTACTTAACGGGAGTCACCAGCGGTGTTTATCCTCCACAGTCGGTGTGGGAGCAGCGGGGGAAGTGACCGAGATCAGAGGGGCTGTCGGGAAGGAAAGTAAGTGACCATATATATTAGCAAGGCGGCTTGCTCCTCCTGCAGAACGTGGCAGGTGAGAGACATGACACATGTCTCCGCTGGCTCCATCTGTGGGAAGTGCACCCAACTCCAGCTCATTGAAAATTGTGTTCGGGAATTGGAGCTGGAGCTGGATGAACTGCGGATCATTCGGGAGGCTGAGGGGGGGAATTGAGAGGAGTTACCGGCAGTTGGTCACTCCTGAGTCTCAGGATAAGGATAGATGGGTTACAGTCAGGGGGAGGAAAGGGGACAGACTGACAGTGCAGAGATCCCCTGTGGACATTCCCCTCAGCAATAAGTATATCGTTTTGGATACTGCTGGGGGGGGTGACCGACCAGAGGAAAGCCATAGTGGTCAGTTCTCTGGCACTGAGCCTGACACTGTGGCCCAGAAGGGAAGGGGGGCAGAATAGGAAAGTGCTCGTGGTAGGAGACTTGATTGTTAGGAGAATTGACAGGAGATTGTGTGGTCAGGATCGGGATTCCCGGAAGGTATGTTGCCTCTTTGGTGCCAGGGTCCGGGATGTCTCCGATCGGGTGTATAAAATTCTGAAAGGGGAGGGCGAACAACCAGAAATCGTGTTTTTTATTGGCACCAATGATATAGCCAGGAAAAGGATTGAGGATATAAAAAGTGATTTCAGGGAGTTAGGGTGGAAGCTGCAGAGCAGGACGAACAGAGTAGTGTTCTCAGGTTTACTACCGGTGCCACAAGTTGGAGAGGTGAGGAACAGGAAGCTGGCACAGCTTAACCCATGGCTTCGCAGCTGGTTTAGGAGGGAGGGCTTCAGATATGTAGATAATTGGGATGCCTTCTGGGGAAGGTGGGACCTGTGAATGTAGGACGGGTTGCACCTGAGCTGGAAGGGGACCAATGTCCTGGGTGGAAGGTTTGCTCGAGTGGTTCAGGAGGGTTTAAACTAGTATGGCAGGGGGGGTGGGAACCTGAGCTATATACCGGTGGTGAGAGTTGATGGAGATGAGGCAATAGCAAGAGGTAGCGCAGCCAGTGGGAAGGGATTTCCTGGGAAAGAAACAAGGGATTCATTAAAGTATGTTTGCTTTAATGCAAGGAGTATCAGGAACAAAAGTGATGAGCTTAGAGCATGGATCAGTACCTGGTGCTATGATGTTGTGGCCATAACAGAGATGTGGGTTTCTCAGGGGCAGGAATGGTTGCTGGAAGTTCCAGGGTTTAGAACATTTAAAAAGAATAGGGAGGGGGGAAAAAGAGGAGGGGGTGTAGCACTGCTAACCAGAGAGGGTATCACAGCTACAGAAGTTACCATTGTCGAGGAGGGTCTGCCTACTGAGTCAGTATGGGTGGAAGTTAGGAACAGTAAGGGAGCAGTCACCTCATTAGGGATTTACTACAGGCCCCCCAATAGCACCAGGGAGATTGAAGAAAGCATAGGTCAGCAGGTTTTGGAAAAGTGTGAATGTAGTAGGGTTGTTGTAATGGTGACTTTAACTTTCCCAATATTGATTGGAACCCCCTTTGAGCAGATGGTTTGGAAGTTGTTGTTTTTGTAAGGTGTGTTCAGGAGGGTTTCCTAACTCGGTACATTGATAGGCCCGACAAGGGGAGAGGCCATTTTGGATTTGGTGCACGGCAATGAGCTGGGGCAGGTGTCAGATCTTGCGGTGGGAGAGCATTTTGGTGATAGTGACCACAACTGCCTCACATTCTACATAGCTGTGGAGAAGAAGAGAAGCAGGCACAATGGGAGGATATCTAATTAGGGAAAAGGAAACTATGATGCTATCAGGCATGATTTGGGGAGCATGGACTGGGAGCAATTGTCCCATAGAAAGGGCATTATAGACATGTGGAGACTGTTTAAAGAACAGTTGTTGCAAGTGATGCATAGATGTGTTCCTCTGAGACAGGCAAGAAGGGCTAAGATAAAGGAACCTTGGATGACGAGAGCGGAGGCGCTTCTCATCAAAAGAAAGAAGGCAGCTTCCATAAGATGGAGGAAGTAAGGGTCTTGCTCAGCTCTAGAGGATTACATTCTGGATTAGTGATGCTGGAAGAGCACAGCAGTTCAGGCAGCATCCAAGGAGCTTCGAAATCGACGTTTCGGGCAAAAGCCTCGTTGATTTTTACCTCTAGAGGATTACAAGCAGGCGAGGAAGGAGCTCAAAAATGGTCTGAGGAGAGCCAGGAGTGGGCACGAGAAAGGCTTGGCAGGAAGGATTAGGGAGAATCCAAAGGCATTTTACATGAATGTGAGGAATAAGAGAATTATCAAAGAAAGAGTAGGGCCGATCAGGGATAGCGTAGGGAACTTGTGTATAGAGTCTGAGGAGGTAGGGGAGGCCCTAAATGACTTTTATGCTTCTGTCTTTACTCAAGAAAAGGACCTTGTAGTGTATGAAATCATTGAGGAGCAGGTAAGCATGCTGGAACAGATAGAGATCAAGGAAGCTGATGTGCTGCAAATTTTGACAAACATTAAGATTGACAAGTCACCAGGGCCAGACCAGATTTGTTCTCGGCTGCTTTGGGAAGCGAGAAATGTGATTGCTTCACCGCTTGCAAAGATCTTTGCATCTTTGCTCTCCACAGGAGTCATACCTGAGGACTGCAGAGAGGCAAATGTAATTCCTCTCTTCAAGAAGGGAACCAGAGAAATTCCCAGCAATTACAGACCAGTCAGTCTCACGTCTGCGAGGTGTTAGAAAGGGATAGGATTTATGACCATCTGGAAAAGCATGGCTTGATTAAATGCAGCCAGCACGGCTTTGTGAGGGCAGGTCATGCCTCAAAAAATTTATTGAGTTCTTTGAGGATGTTACTAGACAAGTTGATGAGGGTTGAGTGGTAGATGTGGTGTATATGGACTTCAGTAAGGCATTTGATAAGGTTCCCCATGGTAGGCTCGTTCAGAAGGTCAGGAGAAATGGGATACAGGGAAATTTAGCTGTCTGGATACAGAATTGGCTGGTAGTGCAAGGAAAGTATTCTACCTGGAGGTGTGCAGTGTTCCACAGGGCTCTGTTCTTGGGCCTCTACTCTTTGTAATTTTTATTAATGACTTGGATGAGGAGATTGAAGGATGGATTAGCAAGTTTGCAGACGACACAAAGGTTGGAGGTGTCGTTGACAGTATAGAAGACTGTTGTAGGCTGCAGCGGGACATTTACAGAATTCAGAGATGGGCTGAGAGGTGGCAGATGGAGTTCAACCTGGATAAATGCGAATTAGTGCATTTTGGAAGGTCGAACTTGAAAGTTGAGTACAGGATTAAGGATAGGATTCTTGGCAGTGTGGACGAACAGTGGAATCTTGGTGTGCAGGTACATAAATCCCTGAAAATGGCCACCCAAGTGGACAGGGTTGTTAAGAAAGCATATGGTGTTTTGGCTTTCATTAACAGGGGGATTGAATTTAAGAGCCGTGAGATCTTGTTGCAGCTCTATAAAGCTTAGGTTAGACTGCACTTGGAATACTGTGTCCAGTTCTGGTTGCCCTATTATAGGAAAGATGTGGATGCTTTGGAGAGGGTTCAGAGGAGGTTTACCAGAGTGCTGCCTGGAATGGAGGGCTTATCTTACAAAGAGAGGTTGACTGAGCTCAGACTGTTTTCATTGGAAAAAAGAAGGAAGAGAGAGGACCTAATTGAGGTGTACAAGATAATGAGAGGCATAGGTGGAGTTGATAGCCAGAGACTTTTTCCAGGGCAGAAATTGTTAACACGAGGGATCATAGTTTTAAGCTGTTTGGCGGAAAGTATAGCGGGGATGTCAGAGGCGGGTTCATTATGCAGAGAGTTGTGAGAGCATGGAATGCGTTGCCAGCAGCAGTTGTGAAAGTGAGGTCATTGGGGATATTTAAGAGACTGCTGGACATGCATATGGTCACAGAAATTTGAGGGTTTATACATTAGGTTTACCTTACATGAGGATCAATGGTTGGCAAAACATCGTGGGCTGAAGGGCCTGTTCTGTGCTGTACTGTTAAAAAAAAATAAATCACATTCTTGAGATAACTTACAGTTTTAGTGTAAAAAGTGACATCTTAGTTCAGTCAATGCATTAAAGGTGTGAGGTTAGAGTTTGTATGTATTCCAATCTTGAGTCAGACTGGTTCTATTTCCAAAGTAGGAACTTATAAAATGTTACATAGATTGGCTGCCTGCATTGACTGCCTGCAGGTTGTGGACGTTTTGACAAAATGGAATGTCCCTGCACTTTTGCAAATTCACATTCACCCAATATCAATGTGTGTGAGCATGTGACGGACAGAGAGAGTGGGTGTGTATGTGTATGTGTGTGAGTGAGGGAACGAGAGAGTGTGAGTGTTTGCACTTGAGTGTGTATGTATGGATGTGAATGTGAGTGCTTGAGGGTGTGTGTTTGCGTGTGTGCGTACTTGGTAGTGTGTGTGTGTGAGTGTGACGGTGCATAAGCCTGTGAGAGGATTTTTGCTTGGGTGTGAGTGTGGGGAGTGTATGTGTGTGTGTCTGAGAGAGAGCGGGTGTATGAGAAAGGGTCCTTTGGTCGTCTCCCTGCACGAACTGGTTTTTACTTGAATAAACGTTGGCCACGTGCCTGAATCCTGTCTGCCTCCTGAGTCTTTGTATCCATTCGGGGGGATAATGTCAAGGTGCTTTCCTTCTGGTTATTTTCAATGTTAAAAAGTAGAAGGAGTTTTACTCTGGATCCAACCCCGAGCTGTGGCTGTCCTGGGAGTGTTTGATGGAGATGGTGTTGAAAGAGCTTTACTCTGTCTCTAACACTGTCCTGCCCCAGCTCACAGAGTGTTTGATGCTGACGCTGTTGATTTTGAGATTTGTGTTGGAAGCTGAAGTAACATCCCCTTTTCTCAACGGTTGCAGTGCCTCAGTTTTATAATAGCTTTGTCATTCTCTCAGCTCCTACTGACCGTACACAGACTTCCCGTTTGTTGTTCGTATCGTGTATGATTGCCTCACATTTATTTGGTAGGAAGTCAAGTAACTTCTGTATTTTTCTGTAAAACGACAAGAGTAAGGGAGTGAGAATGATGAAATGGTGAAGTATTAACGATGAGGTCTCTCTATGTTTGTCTTTCTGCAGTCCTGCTGTCAGTCTCAGTACGGGGTCACAGTAAGTACTTTCTAATACTGAACTTTCAAATCCACTTTGTTCATCATGGAATTGCCTCCTCCTCTGTTTACTGTCTGGTATTTAGTTCCCAAACTGTTCCTGCTCAGCACGATGTGCCTTTTCCTTCACTGCGGTTTCTACATCAGGGAAAAATCATTTGTTTTATCAAAAATGAAAGCAGTGACAATTGACTATTCCGAGCATGATGATTTATTCCTTCATGTTTTCCTTGTAGATTCATGAATCTTAGACATTTACAGCGTAAAAGGAGGCCATTTTGGGTGATCATGTCTGTATCAGTCAACAATGATCTCACTCTACTTCTCCCATTTTGCAGCTCTCCATCTAAAAGCCTTCTTAACCAACTTATTGAGGGATTTAATGTAATTAGTGGGATGGAGATCATGGTGGGAGGTGGGATTCAGTTGGAGGGAATTTTGAAAATCAAAAAGGGATGCTGTTCAGAGAGTCAATGTGGATTTGTTGGGTCAAATCTCCAGTTTTCACACTGCAGGGATTCGGAAAAATAGAAATGACAGAGCAGAGGTGCAGGCTACTGAAGAGGCAAACAGAAATGCAAATGAACATCGAAGTACAAATGTTACCAGTGTTTATAACTCAACCGCCCTTTCAGGCAGTGTGTTCCAGAGTCGTATTAACCTCGACCTGAGGAAGAATCTGTTCAAGTCTCCTCTCACCCTCTATCTCCGACCTTAAATCTATATTCTCTGTTTACTGACCACAGTATGAATGAAGAAAGGACCTTCTTGCCTATCCTATCTGAGCACTCATAATTCTCCATATTTTATTAGTTTTCCTGTCAAACAATAAAAAAAAAAGAGAGCAGAGAATGCAGGGTAGTGAGGAGGTGAATGATAATCAAAGTGTGATGGGAAGGGGTAGGAGATGTACGGACAAAGATACAAGAGGCGAGGCCACATTGGATTTGGTACTGGGCAATCAACTGGGCCAGCTGTTAGATTTGATGATAGTGACCACAATTTGGTTAAGTTTACTTTAGCGATGGCAAGGTGCAGGTATATACTGCAGGGCAAGTGTTATAGCTGGGGGAAAGGCAATTATGATGCAATGAGGCAAGATTTGCGAAGCATAAGATGGGGAACGAAACTACAGGGGATGGTCACAATTGAAATGTGGAGCCTGTTCAAGGAACAGCTCCTGCGTGTCCTTGATAAGTATGTACCAGTCAGGCAGGGAGGACGTGGTTGAGTGAAGGAACCATGATTTACGAAAGAAGTTGAAGCTCTTGTCAAGAGGAAGAAGGAAGCTTATGGAAAGATGAGATGGGAGACTCAGATAGGGCACTTGATTGTTAGACGTTAGCCAGGAAGGACCTAAAGAGAGAGCTAAGAAGAGTCAGGAGGAGACATGAGAATTCTTTGGCAGGTAGGATCAAGGAAACCTCTGAAGCTTCCTTTCGGTGTATCAGGAATAAAAAAAATGACTAGAGAAAGATTAGGGCAGGTCAATGACAGTAGTGGGAAGTTGTGTGTGGAGTCTGAAGAGATAGGAGTGGCGTTAAATGAATATGCTTCATCTGGGTTGCACAGTGGCTCAGTGGTTAGCCCTGCTGCCTCACAGCGCCAGGGTCCTGGGTTCAATTCCCACCTCGGGCGACTGTCTGTGTGGAGTTTGTACATTCTCCCCATGTCTGTGTGGGTTTTCTCTGGGTTCTCCAGTTTCCTCTCACAATCCTAGGATGGAGAGGTCAGGTGAATTGGTCATGCTAAATTGCCCATTGTGATCGGTGCATTAGTCAGCAGTAGTATATATTTTGATGGTCCAGTCTTAATGGGCTGAAGGGCCACTTCTGCACCATCTGATTCTGTGATTCTAAACCAACAGCAGATACCAATAAAGATCGTAAAGGTGGAGACAATTGGGATGACAGTAACTGGACAAGAAATAGAAAAACTAACAGCAATCGATGCTCTGGGCATATACAGAGAAAGAAAATAATTGTGGAACTATGTGAGGGAGAAAGTTGGGAATTTAAAACATGGAACAGGGAAATGGTAGATAATTTAGATTTACATGGTGATCAGCTCACAGAAGTTAACAGCACAGAAGGCCATTCAGCCCACTGAGTCTGTGCTGGTCACCTATCTATTCTAATCCGATTATCCAGCCCTTGCCCTCACATACCTCATGACCAGCCTGTCCATATTTTCTTTCTGCCTAAGGCTATCCTCCTCATTATTGATCACCCCACCAAGTTGTTTATCCTCTGGGAACTTGTTGATCAATCTGCCGACATATAAGTTTATATCATTGATATAAACCACAGACAGCAAGGATCCTAACACCTACCCCGGTGGGCCCCTAGTGGACAAGAACATCCAGTCGGAAAAGGGTCCCTCATCCTTCATCTTCTACTTCCTGCTTGTCAGCAAATTGTGGATCCAATTTCCCAAATGTCCTTGGATCCCATGGGTTCTGACCTTTACTATCAGTCTCCCATGTGGAGATTGACAAAAGCCTTGCTGAAGTCCAAGTAGACAACATCAAAATCATTGCCTCATCTGCACACCTGGTCTTTGCTTCAAACAAATTCAATTATTGGTCAGATGTAAGACCGTAGGATATTGGAGTAGAGCTAAGCCATTTGACCCATCAAGTCTGCTCTGTTTGTGATCATGGCTGATATGTTCCTCAAACACATTCTCTGCCTTCTCCCCATAACACCCTTGAACCCCTGACTAATCAAGAACCCTGTCAGAAATACACTCAATGACTTCGCCTCCACAGTCCTCTGCAGCAATGAGTTCAACAGAATTCTCACCACAGGCTGAAGAAATTCTTCCTCGTCTCAAATCTAACCCTGCTCTCTGTGGCTGTGCCCCTGGGTCCTCATCTCTCCCCCGAGTAGAAACATCTTCACGTTCATGATATCCAGGCCTCTCAGTATTCTGTAAGTTTCAATCAGATCCCCCTCATCCTCCTAAACTTCCTTGAGTACAGACCCAGAATCTGTACTCATCATAACAAGTCTTCGCCCCCTGGATCATTCTTGTAACTTCCTCGATCTCTTCCAATGTCAACAGCTCCATCCTCAGATTTGGGGCCCAAAACTGCTGTCAATATTCCAAATGTAGTCTGGCCAGATAGAGCCTTATACAGCATAGGCCATACACCCCCTAGCCTTGAATTTACACCCTCTCGAATGTAATGCTAACATTGCATTTGTTTTCTGAACTGCCAACTGTACTTAGAACTTAGAACATAGAACATAAAAAAGTACAGCACAGAACAGGCCCTTCGGCCCACGATGTTGTGCCGAAGTTTAATCCTAATGTAAATTATACTAACTTCACCTACACACCCCTCAACTCACTGCTATGCATGTTCATGTCCAGCAGTCGCTTAAATGTCCCTAATGACTCTGCTTCCACCACCACCACCGCTGGCAATGCATTCCATGCATTCGCAACTCTCTGTGTAAAGAGCCTCCCTCTGACATCTCCTCAATACCTTTCTCCTAATATCTTATAACTATGACCCCTCATACCAGTCAATCCTGCCCTGGGGAAAAGTCTCTGGCTATTGACTCTATCTATTTCTCTCATTACCTTGTACACCTCGATCAGGTCTCCTCTCTTCTTCCTTCTCTCCAGAGAGATATATCCGAGCTTTTTCAACCTTTCTTCATAAGGCAAGCCCTCCAGTCCAGGCAGCATCCTGGTAAATTTTCTTTGCACCCTCTCCAAAGCCTCTGTATCTTTCCTATAGTAGGGCGACCAGAACTGGACACAATATTCCAAGTGTGATCTCACCATGGACTTGTAGAGCTGTAGCAAAACCTTACAGCTCTTAAACTCAATCCCCCTGTTAATGAAAGCCGAAACACCATATGCTTTCTGAACAACCCTAACCACTTGGGTGGCAACTTTGAGGGATCTATGTACACCGACCATACCAGAAGAGAGCAGAAGCGAGAAGATGATGAGGAAGGCAGAGAGGAGACAGGTGCAAGAGACCGCGGGGGAAGTACCTGTCAGGAACAAGTTGAATCTTTTGGAAACAGTAGAGACAGATGATACTGCCAATCCGTGAGGTGGTCAGGTCTGTCAATCAAAAGCTGGAGTGGAGGCAGAGCCGAGGAGTCAGACATCGCACAGAGCCGTGGTAATACGGGACTCCATAGTGAGAGGAACTGAACGGGGTTTCTGTGGAAACAGGTGGGACTTAAGGATGGTGTGTTGCCTTCTTGGTGCCAAGATTAAGGACATCGCAGACAGAGTGCAGGAAATCCTCAAGGGCGAAGGTGAAGAGCCAGAGGTGGTGGTACATGTCGGCACAAATGATGTCGGGAAGAAGAGGAGGAACATACTGCAGTGGGATTTCGGAGAACTAGGAAGAAGGCTGAAAAGCAGGACATCCAGGGTGGTTATCTCCGGTTTGCTTCCAGTTCCTCAGGTTGGAGAGGCCAGGAACAGGGAGATAATGGACTTGAACATGTGGCTGGGGAACTGGTGCAGGAAGCAAGGATTTAAATTCTTGGATCACTGGGGTATGTTTTGTGGTCAGCATAAATTATACAAAAGAGACAGTTTGCACCTTAATAGGTTGGGGACCAGCATTCTGGCAGGCAGGTTTGCTACTGCAACACAGCTGCATTTAAACTCAATAGCGGGGGGTGAGGGGGCAAACTGGAAGTTTAAGAAGGAAATTGAAGGGAAAGTTAGAACAAGGGAAGTCAAGAAAGTCAACGGTATCAATGAAGCAGAAAATTCTAAAAGGGATCATGCCGTAAGGTTGAGTGAAATAGGGGTTGATAGGAAGGGTGAGAGCAGTAACAAATTAAAAATACTATATATGAATGCACAAAGTATTAGAAATAAGATGGATGAGTTTGAGGCTCTTTTGGAAATTGGCAGCTACGATATTGTGGGGATAACTGAGACGTGGCTTCAAGTGGACAGGGCCTGGGAAATGAATATTCAAGGCTATACGTGCTATCGTAAGGACAGACTGATGGGCAGAGGGGGTGGGATGGCCCTGTTGGTAAAGGATGATATTCAGTCCCTTGCGCGGGGGGTACCTACAATCAGGGGATGTAGAGTCAGTATGGATAGAGCTGTGAAATTCTAAGGGTAGAAAGACCCACAAAGACAGGCCCCCAAACAGTAGTATGGATGGCGGGTGTAAGTTGAATAAGGAGCTGAAGTTGGCCTGTCACAAAGATGTTACTACAGTTGTTATGGGGGATTTCAACATGCAGATAGACTGGGAGAATCAGGATGGTATTGGACCTCAAGAAAGAGACTTTGTGGAGTGCCTCCGAGTTGGATTCTTAGAGCAGCTGGTGCTGGAGCCTACCAGGGAGAAGGCAATTCTGGATCTGGTATTGTGCAACGAACCAGAATTGATCAGGGACCTCGAAGTGAAGGAGCCATTAGGAGGTAGTGACCATAATACAATAAGCTTCAATCTGCAATTTGAAAGGGAGAGGGTACAATCGGTAGTGACAATATTTCAGTTGAATGAAGAGAACTATGGAGCTATGAGGGAGGAGCTGGCCAAAGTTCAATGGTGCAATACCTTAGCAGGGATGACAGTGGAGGAACAATGGCTGATACTTTTGGGTATAATGCAGAAGATGCAAGATCAGTTCATTCCAAAAAGGAAGAAAGATCCTAGGAAGAGGCATGGGTGGCCATGGCTGACGAGGGAAGTTAAGAAACATATAAAGTCAAAAGAGAAAAAGTATAACATAGCAAAGAAGATGGGAAAACGGAGGACTGGGAAGCTTTTAAAGAACAACAGAGGATTACTAAGAAGGAAATATGCAGAGAAAAAATGAGGTACGAAGGTAAACTGACCAAACATATAAAGGAGGATAGTAAAAGCTTTTTTGGTATGTGAAAGGGAAAAAAATGGTTAAGACTAAAATTGGTCCCTTGAAGACAGAAACAGGGGAACATATTACGGGGAACAAAGAAATGGCAGAAGAATTGAATTGGTACTTCAGATCTGTGTTCACTGGGGAAGACACAAGCAATCTCCCAGAGGTAACAGTGGCTGAAGGACCTGAACTGAAGGGTATTCATATTTGCCAGGAATTGGTGTTGGAGAGACTGTTAGGTCTGAAGGTTGATAAGTCCCCAGGGCCTGATGGTCTACATCCCAGGGTACTGAAGAAGGTGGCTCTAGAAATCGTGGATGAGTTGGTGATTATTTTCCAGAGTTTGATAGATTCAGGATCAGTTCCTGCAGATTGGAGGGTGCTTAATGTTGTACCACTTTTTAAGAAAGGAGCGAGAGAGAAAGCAGGAAGTTATCGACCAGTTAGTCAGACCTCAGTGGTGGGAAAGATGCTGGGGAGTCAATTATAAAGGATGAAATTACTACACATTTGGATAGTAGTAACAGGATAGGTCAGAGTCAGCATGGATTTATGAAGGAGATATCATGCTTGACTAAACTTCTGGAATGTTTGAGGATGTAACTCTGAAGATGGATGAGGGGGATCCAGTGGATGTAGTGTACCTGGACTTTCCGAAAGCCTTTGATAAAGTCCCACACAGGAGGTTATTGAGCAAAATTAGGGCACGTGGTATTGGGGGCAAAGTACTGACTTGGACTGAAAGTTGGTTGGCTGACAGGAAACAAAGAGTAGTGATAAACGGCTCCCTTTCGGAATGGCAGGCAATGACCAGTGGGGTACCGCAGGGATCAGTGCTGGGACAGCAGCTTTTTACAATATATATTAATGATATAGAAGGTGGTATTAATAGTAACATTAGCAAATTTGCTGATGATACAAAGCTTGGGTGGCAGGGTGAAATGTGAGGAGGATGTTAGGAGATTACAGGGTGATCTGGACAGGTTAGGCGAGTGGACAGATGCATGGCAGATGCAGTTTAATGTGGATAAATGTATGGTTATCCACTTTGGTGGCAAGAACAGGAAGGCAGATTACTACCTAAATGGAGTCAAGTTCGGTAAAGGGGCAGTATAAAGAGGTCTGGGTGTTCTTGTGCACCAGTCAATGAAGGTAAGCATGCAGGTACAGCGGGTGGTGAAGAAGGCTAATAGCATGCTGGCCTTCATAACAAGAGGGATTGAGTATAGAAGCAAAGAGATTCTTCTGCAGCTGTACAGGGCCCTGGTGAGACCACACCTAGAGTATTGTGTGCCGTTCTGGTCTCCACATTTGAGGAAAGTCAATCTGGCTATTGAGGGAGTGCAATGTAGGTTCACGAGGTCAATTCCTGGAATGGCGGGATTACCTTACGCTGATAGACTGGAGCGACTGGGCTTGTATACCCTTGAGTTTAGAAGACTGAGAGGGGATCTGATTGAGACATATAAGATTATTAAAGGATTGGACACTCTGGAGGCAGGAAACATGTTTCTGCTGATGGGTGAGTGCCGAACCAGAGGACACAGCTTAAAAATAAGGGGTAGGCCATTTAGGACAGAGATGAGGAGAAACTTCTTCACCCAGAGAGTGGTGGGTGTTTGGAATGCTCTGCCCCAGAGGGCAGTGGAGGCCCAGTCTCTGGATTCATTTGAGAAAGAGTTGGATAGATCTCTCAAGGATAGTGGAATCAAGGGTTATGGATACTGATTGAGGATGATCAGCCATGATCATAATGAATGGTGGTGCAGGCTCGAAGGGCAGAATGGCCTTCTCCTGCACCTATTGTCTATTGTCTATTCTTTGCATCCTCTCCAAAGCCTCTGTATCTTTCCTGTTGTAGGGTGACCAGAACTGGACACAATATTCCAAGTGTGGTCTCACCAGGGACTTGTAGAGCTGTAGCAAAATCTTACAGCTCTTCACCTCAATCCCCTTTGTTAATGAAAGCCGAAACACGATATGCTTTGCTATCCACTTGGGTGGCAACTTTGAGGGATCTATGTACTTGCACACCCAGATCCCTCTGTTACTCAACACTGTCAAGAATCCTGTCTTTAATCCTATATTCAGCATTCGATTTTGACCTTCCAAAATGCATCACTTCACATTTATCCAGGTTGAACTCCATCTGCTATTTCTCAGCCCAGATCTGCATCCTGTCTATGTCGCGCTGCAGCCTGCAATAACCCTCAATACAATCAATGGCACCTCTAAACTTTATGTCATCTGCAAATTTACTAACCCACCCCTCAACCTCCTCATCCAAGTCATTTATAAAAACTACAAAGAACAGACCCCTGCAGGACCCCACTCATCAGTGTCTTCCAGGCAGAATACTTTCCATCTACAACCACTCTCTGCCTTCTGTTAGCCAACCAATTCTGACTCCAGGTAGCCAAATCTCCCTGTATCCCATACTTCCTGACATTTTGAATGAGCCTACTATGCGGAACCTTATCAAATGCCTTGCTGAAGTCCATATACACCATATCAACTGCATGACCTTTGTCGACCTGTCTTGTGACCTCCTCAAATAACGTGTTCTTCTCCACAATCTCATTCATAATGATGGACTGTAAAATCTTTCAAATAATGGAGGTCAGGCTAAACAGCCTATCGTATCCCATCTTCTGCCTCCCTCTCCTGAACAAAACCATTCTGTCTGCTTTTGATCCATCTCCACCTCTTAAGTGTAGATGAATTCTGCCCCTCAGAATTGCTTCCATAGTTTCCCTACCACTGAGGTTAGACTGACTGGCCTGTAGATACCTGGTTAATCCCTTGCTCACTTCTTGAATCATGGTACCACATTGGCTTTCCTCCTGTCTTCTGGCACCTCTCCATCTGCAGATCTAAGCTCCAACTGTATAACCTGAAGTCTTATCTTTAAGCTTTTCTACAAAGATAAGAGGATTATAATTAGCAAAAACTATTGTCTCATTAATTCGATATCAGACATAAATTTCAAAGTGTTGAAGAGCTGAGAGCAATGTTTCCTTTTCCATCGTTAAGCAATGTGAACCAACCAGGTAAGAATAACAAATTTCCTTCCCAAGAGTTTATGGTCATCATGAGATTCTTAATTCCAGATTTTAAAAAAATGAAACTCGACTATTGAGGGCTTTGAACTCCATTACCCCAGAAAATGACCTGGATCTCTAGATTTATAGCCTCCTGACAAGACAACTCCACTCTTGCCCCCCCAGTATTGGCAGTCACTGGTTTTGAGTGAACCACACACAATCTTCACTTTTCAGTACAATACTGAGCAATGACCTTGTTCCTGTCTTTCTTCACTGCTTCAATACGTGGTTTTGTAGCAATAATCTTCCCTCATGGAATCTCCTAGTAAACCACTGCAACCTCGTACAATTCATGTCAATCTTTTTTTGAAGCTTTTCCAATGTCGTTGGGTTTAGCTGCCTCTGGCTTCAGCACTGTAACCTATCGGGCCGTAAGGGAGGGAGGATTGCTGGGTTGTCACGGGGAGTCACAATTGGAGATATCAGAATAACTGAGGTCAGAATGGATTTGGTCCAAAGGGAAGGCTGAAGGAAGATTTGATTGAGATATTCAAACTCATGAAGGGTCAGGATCGTGTCAATAGAGAGACAGTACCCACTCATGAAGGGTCAGGATAGTGTAGATAGAGAGAGACTGTGCCCACTCATGAAGGGATCAAGAACTAGAGGGCACAGTGGGATGGCAGTTTATAAAATATTATTGTTCACTCAGAATGTGGATTCAAAAGTGGAGTGAAAAGAGATTTTAGGTTTCAGTTCTGTGAAAGTGACTTGTTAATTTGAAACAAAGGGTCAGAATGTGATCTGGAACAGTGAAGTAAAGACAGTGAGAAAGTGTCCTGGAGATAAATGACCTGGAGAGTTCATTGCTGAATATTTACCAAGGTGAGTTTTACAGTCGATACAAACAGATTTTTGAGTACCACCAGTCAGCTGAGTTCAGAAGAACAGAAGTCAGAAGAGTAGTTGTTTTAAAAAATTCCGAAAGTCTCCAGGTTGAGAGTTGTAAAAAAATCTCCAGATCATCAGCATTGAAAATAAGTCTGAAGCTGTTTCAGTACTCAAAGGAAGAGGGAGAGAAAGAGTCAATGAGTTAGTTTATGTTAATGCATTTCATAGAGAGACAGAGAGAATCCTATCTGGTGAAAATGCTGAGATTCAGTTGAGTGAGACATCCTGAAGTGAAGCTTACTGAAGTCAATGTAGACGACATCAACTGTATTATTCTCATCTTCATACCTCGTCACCTCCTCTAAAATTCCATCAAATCCAATTCAATCAAATTCCTTTACAAATTCATGCTAAATATCCTGGATTAACCTTTGTCTCTCCAAGTAATTATTCATTCTGTCCCTCAGAATTGTTTCCAATATTTTCCCCACCATTCATGTTGGCCTCACTGGCTTGTACTCTCCTGGTTTATCACCACCACCCTTGAACAATAGGGTAACAGGTAAAGGGATGATTGGCAAGTGAAATAACAAGGGTTCAGAGACACTGTCCTCCTGTTAGAGTGAAGGGTAAGGCCAGTAAGATGAGGGAACAATGGATGAGTAAATATATTGAGGCTCTGGTTAAGAATATGAAAGAATCATGTATTTGGTGTAGACAACTGGGATCAAGTGAATATTTTGAAGAGTGTAAGGGCTATCGGGGCATTCTTATGAGGGATATCAGGAGGGCAAAAAGTGGACATCAGATAACCTCAGCAGATAAGGCTGAGGATAAGCCAACGATATTCTAGAAAGTCATTAGAAGTCAGAGAGCAACCAGGGAGGGAATAGGGCCTCTTCAAGATCAATGAGGTCATCTATGGGTAGAACCAGAGGAGAGGGGGGGAGATATCCTAAACAAATATTTTGCATCAGTTTTTACTGTGGAGAAAGAAATTGATGCAAGGGAACTCAGGCAAATAAATATTAATGTCTTGAAAGCAACTCACTTTACTGAAGAGGAAGTGTTGGAGGTCTTCAAAAACATAAAAGTGGCTTTGTGCAGGGAAATCATGTGTCACAAACTTGACTGAGCTTTTTGAAAATGTTACCAAAAGACCAGTGAGGGCAGAGGGGGAGATATTGTTTACATGAACTTGTGTAAAGCTGTTGTCAAAGTTCCACATGGTGGACTAATTAGTGAAGTTAGGTGGCATGGGATTCAGGGAGAGAATGCCAGTTGGATACAAGATTTGCTTGATGGTAAGAGACAGAGTGTAGTGATGGAGGTTTGTTTTTACATTGATCCATCAGACCGCATTTGAGGAACATTCTAAGATATCATCCATCTTATGTCAGTGATTAACTCCTTCATCAATGTTGCAACACCCCCTCCTCTTTGACATTCCCCCTACCCCTACATGTCTCATCTCACAGTTCGATAGCCCAGAACATTGTGCTGTCAATCCTGTCACACCCTCAACTATGTGTCTGTGATAACAACAATATCTTATCCCCACTCATTAATCTACACCCTCAGCTCGTCTGCCTTACTCACAAGTAAATGCCATCCAGCCATGCCACACACCCTTATGCCCTCACTTGACGATATTCACACTGCCTTCTGGATTTACTTGGATTGCCTTCTCATCGTCCGTTCGCTCAGTTGGCTGGACAGTTGGTCTGGGATGTGGAGTGATGCCAACAAGGGATGTTTAATTCCCATATTGTCTGAGGTGACCATGAAGTTCCAATCTTCTCAACCTTGCCCCTTGTCTGAGGCAGAGTGACCCTCAGGTTAAATCATGACCAGTCATAACTTCCTTTAACGAGACAGGAGTTCTCTCGCACAATGATGAGTTTACTTTTTTACTTCAGTTTATTTTTTACCATCTTCATGTCTCTCTGTATCCCCCCCCACCCCCCCCTGCCCCCCCACCCCGACAATGCTTCCACTGCATCCCCCATCCCTCTGCTGTGACTGATGAATGAGTCAGGTTGCTGAAGGCTGGCTGGGTAATAGAGTAGAAAGTGATGGGAAATAGAAAAGGTTCTGCAGGGAGGGCCCTGAGTCCTGCTCTTCAGATCACTCTGGGTCTCCTGGAACAATGGAGAGTTCAGATAATGGAGAGTCCAGTTACAAGTGGGGTTCCGCAGGGATCAGTTCTGGGTCCTCTGCTGTTTGTAATTTTTATTAATGACTTGGATGAGGGAGTCGAAGGTTGGGTCTGTAAATTTGCAGATGATACAAAGATAGGTGGAGTTGTGGACAGTGAGGAGGGCATTTGTCATTTGCAAAGGGACTTAGATATGATGCAGAGCTGGGCTGAGGAGTGGCAGATGGAGTTCAACCCTGCCAAGTGTGAGGTTGTCCATTTTGGAAGAACAAATAAGAATGCGGAATACAGGGTTAATGGTAGGGTTCTTAGTCAGGTGGAGGAACAGAGGGATCTTGGGGTCTATGTACATAGATCTTTGAAAGTTGCCACTCAGGTGGATAGAGTTTGTAAGAAGGCCTATGGTCTACTCTCGTTCATTAGCAGAGGGATTGAATTCAAGAGTCGTGAAGTGATGTTGCAGCTGTACAGGACTTTGGTTAGGCCACATTTGGAGTACTGTGTGCAGTTCTGGTCGCCTCACTTTAGGAAAGATGTAGAAGCTTTGGAGAGGGTGCAGAGAAGATTTACCAGGATGTTGCCTGGAATGGAGAATAGGTCGTACGAGGAGAGGTTGAGAGTTCTCCGCCTTTTCTCGTTGGAACGGCGAAGGATGAGGGGTGACTTGATAGAGGTTTATAAGATGATCAGAGGAATAGATAGAATAGACAGGCAGAAACTTTTTCCCCGGGTACAACAGAGTGTTACAAGGGGACATAAATTTAAGGTGAAGGGTGGAAGGTATAGGGGAGATGTCAGGGGTGGGTTCTTTACCCAGAGAGTGGTGGGGGCATGGAATGCGCTGCCCGTGGGAGTGGTAGAGTCAGAATCATTGGCGACCTTTAAGCGGCATTTGGATAGGTACATGGATGGATGCTTAATCTAGGATAGATGTTCGGCACAACATTGTGGGCCGAAGGGCCTGTTCTGTGCTGTATTGTTCTATGTTCTATGTTCTATAACTCTCAGGTACCAAACCCTCTCTTCAACCAACAGCGACAAACACCCACAGTCTAACATCAGGATGTTTACAAACCACCTGAAGCCCTCTGTTGTATCTAGCCCGGAGCTCCTTCCACTCTGTCACTCGTCTGTTCAGAAACCACAATTGTATCATATTATATCTTTTCTCACTAAATAACAGATTCAATGTCTTACCTCACTGTTTGGTGTCTGTTCTGTGTTCATATCCTCTCTCTCTCTCTCTCTCCCCCCACAGCGGATTCTGCTAATGGTTGGTCAATAACAATCGCGGATGGAGTGAGGGCTGAGGAAGGAGGCTCCGCTGTCTTACCCTGCAGCTTCACCCACCCTGACACTCACCTCACACTCACCGGCTCCATCTTATGGTACAAGGGGAAATCACGGGCTTTAATCTTTCAGTGCACAGATCCTGGTCCAGACCATTCCCAGGGTGAGCTGTGTGAGAATGTGATACAGTGGGACGGTGGGAATCGATTCAGATTCGTGGGGAACCTCAGCAACAAAGATGCCTCAATAATGATGGAGGGATTGAGCCGGGAGGATGCTGGTTCCTATCGGTGTCGTGTGGAGCTCAATATTAACAATTTTGGATCTGGAAAAGGAACACGCCTGAAAGTGGAAGGTGAGGAATAATGTTCTGATGTGTCACTGCCCTGACAGCTCAATGGGGACAGGCTCCACCTGGTCTGGGAGCTCTTGGGTTGGTTCCTTCTCTTGGGCTCTTCCAGTTGGTCTAAGGCAGGAGGCAGTGAGAAGGACAGAGACAGAGAGGCACAAAGAGAGAGAGAGAGAGAGAGACAGAGAGAGAGAGAGAGAGAGAGAGAGAGAGAGAGGCATGACTGGGATTTAGAGACCATTCCATAACTAACTTTAAAACCTCCCACAGTTACACTCATTCATTATCATGTTCAAACTGGCTTCATTGCTCTGGGATCGGGAACAGAGAAAACATCACTGACAATCCAAGTGGTTAGGGTTGTTCTAAGGGGATGTGGGTGTCCCATGCACAGTCAGCCTTTATTGGCCAGCCCTGGAGAAGGAATGGTGAGCTGCCTTCTTGAACTGCTGTATTCCCTCAGCTGCAGAGACATTCACGATACGGTTGGTCAAGGATTTCCAAGGCTTTGTCCCAGTGACACTGAAGGAATGATGAAATATTCCCATCAGGGTGGTGAGTGTCTTGGAGGGAAGCTTGTAGGTGGAGATGTTCTCCTGTATCCCATGTTCATCAGTGAACAACCATCCCCATTCTGACCTTATGGTGGAGGGAGGGTCATTGACGATGCAGCTAAAGATGGTTAGACCAAGGACACACTAACCTGAGGAACTCCTGCAGAGATGTGCTCTGGAGCTGAGATGACTGATCTCCAAGAACAACAACCAGCTTCCTCTGTGCCAGGTCTGACTGAAACCCATGGAGGTTTCCCCCCTCAGCTTCCACCTGGATTCAGTTTTGCTCAGGTTCCTTGATGCTACACTCGCTCAAATACAGCCTTGATGTTAACAACAGGCACATTCGCCTGTACCTGTCTTTTTGTTTTTTCCGTTGTTTACCTATTATTTACTATCTATGCTACTTAACTCTGTGATCTGCCTGTACTGCTCACAAGACAAAGCTTTTTGCCGTGCCTCGGTACATGTGACAATAAATTCAATTCAATTCGATTCGATTCAATTCTATTCGATTCGATTCAATTCAATTCAATTCAGTCACTGACAGCTTCCAGCAGTTTAATTGGCCAAATTGAAAATATGTAACATTTCACTGCAAACGAGATACCTCAGTTGTTTTGAGCATGATTTGAATCTAAACAATCAGATTAAATTATCCCCCCGAATATTAAAACCCAATCGAGTTTGAATTTATTGTTTTTGCCAACATCAAACTAATGAGACAATCTGATGTTTGGGGTATATAAAAAAAAAGCAGATATGTTGAAAGTTAGACAGAGAGTAACTGCCATTGAAAAACTGCTGTACAAAACACTCTCAATCAAAGGGACCTTCTTCATATGAAACATCTTTGAAGTGAAAGACAGAAGTCGACCCAGGTGATCTTTAGCTGAAAGAAGAAACACACTGACAATGACAGCCACTGTGTGGTTTTGTAATGAAGCTGATGTAATTTTAATACAGGTGGTTATTGGAACAGTATATTGTTATTGAGTTGGAGGCAGAAAGCAAGCAACTAAGGGAAAGGAAGCTTAGAGTTGGAAATAGTTGTTGTTTAATGTTCACTTTGAGAGTTAAAGAATAATTTGATTTTTTTGTTTAAGTATTGGAATTTGGGAGTTCTCTATCACTCAGACGTTAACAGATTACGATGTGAGAAGAGCTTTTCTGGGTGTTTGGTTGAAGTCGCAGTTAAAGTTTCAGTTTGGGGGCTCATCTGCGATTTGGACCGGTTTAGACAGATCCAGTCTGAGATTTGAAAAGATTTGGGTACAAAAGATCCCAGCAGATTTAAACACTTGCCGATTAGTGTCCAAGATTTTTAAAGAAAATGTAGGTGAGAGAATTGATTTATTTTCAGTTATTTGTGGTTGTTTAAATCAAAAGTCGGAGGTCACACCCTTGGATTGTGTATCAGAGGTGAGAGAGAGATCAAATCAGGCAGGTGAGTTAGCTAAACAGCACTGAAAGAGGGTGCAGTGTAGATTGAAGCAGGTGGCAGATAAAAACTCCGGAATTCAGACATTTTCCCGTGGGGATGACGTGTTAGTATTGTTACCAATGGCAGGATATCCTTTCAAAGTCAGGTTCTGTGGTCCCTGACAAATTGAGAAAAAAGTTGAGTCAGGTAAACTATCTGGTAAAGATGCTGGACAGGAAAAAACTATATTGGGTATGTCATGGGAATATGTTGAAACATTATTATAATAGAGAGAGGGGGAACTGGAGGAACAGTGTTAGTTACTGGCCCACAGAGTGAGGAATCAAATCTCATGCTGTGCAGTTTGATTGCCTGAAAATACATTAAACAATGAAGAAGTCCTTGAGGAGTGGGATAGGTTAGTGAACAATCTGTCCCAGGAACAAAGAACCAGTTGAACTGATTGTTGCAGCAGTACAAGGACATATGCAGGAATAAGATGGAGAGGCCTGATCCTCTTGTGCATGAGGTAGAAGTAGGGAATGCTGTTCCAATAAAACAACACACCTACAGGCTTAATCCTTTCAATGCCACACAGGTCCAGAAGGAAGTGGATGCAATGCGCAATGCAGCTATCATCGAACTGAGTCAAAGCAAGTGGAGTTCGATGATCATGTTAGTTGCCAAACCTGACGGGATTCAACAATTTTGCTTGGACCATTGAAAGGTTAAGGCAGTTACAAAATCAAACTCAGATCAATACTAAAATTGGAGGACTGTACAGAAAAATTTGGACAAGCCCCTTACATCACAAAGTTGGACTTACTGTTTGGGCATTGTCATCCCTTTATCAGAGAAAGTGAAATAAATTTCTGTGTTTGTCACCCCAAATGGGTTATGTCAATTCAATGTCCTGCCCTTTGGAATGAAGAACACACCAGCCACATTTAAAAGGCTCGTGAACAGAGGTGTGGCTGTGTTAACAAACTGTGCAGTACATCTGGATGATGCAGTGATCTTTAGTGAGTCATGGAAAGATCACATGGTACAGTTGGCACACAGCTCTTTGAATGATTAAGAGAAGCAAAGCGGTAATAAAATTAAAGAAAACACAATTTGTGAAGGCAGAGGAGACATTATTGGGACAATACATCGGGCATGAAATGTTGACCCTCAGGAATGCAAAGACAAAGACCATCGAGGAATTTCCACAAACAACCTCAAAGAAAGAAGTGCTTTGGTTTTGGGGACTAAGTGGATTCTACTGGGAGTTTGTTCCAAATGTCAGCAGGGTAGTGACTTCACTCATGGATTTCCTGAAGAAGATCACAACATTTCGGTGGATGGAACAATGCCTGGAGGCACTTGACAATGTAAGAGTTGTATTAACCGTGGCACCAATTTTAGCTGCACCAAATGTTGCAATCAAAGTTGCAATCGATGCTCATGATATTGGTCTTGAGGCTGTACTGCTACAGGAAGATGATGATGGAATTGAATAGCCAGTTGGTTACTTTTCAAAGAAACCCAACACCCACCAGAGAAAAATATTCGACCATCGAAAAGGAATTATTGAGTTTGGTACTGGCCGTAAAACATTATCGCAAATTTAATGGAGAAATTTTAAATAAGGTTGAACAGATAACAATATTATACATATGTGTGCGGAAATTAATATGAACTTAAATTAATATCCTATGCATTTCATTGTCACGGGGTTACGAATTAGGCAAAAAATGGAGACATCTTTTCATTATGATGGTTCTTTTTATGCTTTGGGGGGGATTTTGTTATGAAGTTGAAGGTGTGTACTGTACCTTTAAGCGTTTGTGAAACCTGTTCTGCACTGAGAACATGCAGGCACCTGTCACGTGACTGACGAGCAGTCTCAGAGTGTACTGGAAAATTGAAAATATGTAACATTTAGCTGTAAACTAGATACGAGTTGCTTTGACCATAATTTAAATCTAACCAATCAGTTTAAATTATGCCCCAGGATACTAAAACCCAATCGAGCTTGAATTTATTGTTTTTGCCAACTTCAAAACAATGAAACCACCTGATGTTTGGGGGATAAAAAAAGCAGACATTTTGAAAGTTAGACAGAGAGTAACTGCCATTGAGAAACTGCGATTCAAATCATTCTCTATCAAAGGTACCTTTCTCATATGAAACATCTTTACAGTGAAAGACAGAAGACAACTCAGGGAGATCTTGAGCTGAAAGAAGAAACACACCAATAATAACAGCCACTGTGCGGTCTTGTATTGAAGCTGATCTAACTTTAATACGGGTCGTTCTTGGAACAGTAGATTGTTATAGAGTTGAAGACAGATAACAAGCAGTTTAGCGAAAGGAGGCTAAGAGCTGGAAATAGTTGTTGTTTAATGTTCACTTTGAGAGTTAAAGAATAAATTGATTTTTAATATAAAAGTGAATTTTGGGAGTTCTCTGTTCCTCATACTTTAACAGATGGCAATGCGAGGTGAGCTTTTCTGGGTGTTTGGTTTAATTAGCAGAAGGCTTCACCGCCGTCTCAGAACAGCAGCTTCACCTGGGCAATCAGGATGGACAATACATGTACATCATCTGGGCCAGCGATACCCATGATGGAATAAAACAAAAGTAGAAATTAATGAAACAAAGAACATCCTGAGGAAAAACCAAAAACAAAGCTGCAGATGCTGCAAATCAGAAACAAAAATGGAAATTGTCAGAAAAGCTCAGCAGGTCTGGCAGCACCTGTGGAGAGAAATCAGAGTTAATGTTTCAGGCAGAGTGACCCTTCCTCAAGATGCTGAGGAGTTTGACAAGACAGATTCTGAGAGGATATTTGTTCTTGTGAACAGAAGTCAAACAGGGGAACAATTGCAAAATAACGGATTTTCTCTGTAAATTGAAATGAGGAAACATTTAATCTCTCAGCTCCTCTTTTAAGTTGATGAAGCAAAAAACCACATGGCTGATTATCCCCCTCCTCCTGCACCCAAATATCTTACTTAATGAAGAAAAGTTTAATCTGGACTCTGAGTTTAAATTACCCTGTGCTCATTTCAAATGTCACAGGTTGGAGCTGGTGAATGGTTACATTAGGAATGACACCAGGGGGTTCTCCTTCACACAGAGTGTGGTCAATACTTTGAATGTGTTTGCTGGACAGAGTGAGGGGGAAGGCTGTAAAATCCTTGACCTCATTTAAAGAAAATTAACTTTGAGCAATGGGTGGAGGGTTCTGCATGACTGAATTCAGGAGGGTTCAATGGATCCGATATGTAAGTACATTCAGCAGTCACACGGCACCAGCTTATAGTCCAACAGGTTTATTTGAAATAACAAGGTTCAGAGTACTGCTCCTGAATCAGGTGAAGTCCTGGTGTAGTGTGACTTCTGACTTTGTCCACCTCACTGCAACGCTGGCATCTCCACATCATGGAAATATCTTGTAACCAAGGTTTGGAGATGCTGGTGTTGGACTGGGGTGTACAAAGTTAAAAATCACACAACACCAGGTTATAGTCCAACAGGTTTATCTGGAAGCACTAGCTTTTGGAGCACTACTCCTTCATCAGGTGGTTGTGAAGTATAAGATTGTAACTCACAGAATTTATAGCAAAGGTTTATAGTGTGATGTAACTGAAATTATATATTGAAAAAGATCTGGATAGTTTGTTAAGTCTCTCATCCATTAGAATGACCATGTTGGCTTCAATTCTTTTCTATGTAGATCACAAAACATTTTTTTAAAACTTACATTCACAATTGAACTTTAACAATTGGTGTCTGTCAGCCCAGATAATGTATTGAAGGTGTGAGCTCCCCTGGGTGATACTGTCTGTGCCACAATGTTTAGACTGAGTCTAATCTAAAAAAATGAAGTTCGAGAATCTTACATAGATTTTTGAGCAAAGTAAAATGTAACTCTGCAAGTACAAATTCACCCCCACAAACTTATATGTGCATGTGCGTGTGTGTGTGCATGTGTGTGTGTGGGGCGGGGGTGGGGAAGGGGGGAGGGGGTGGTTGTGAATGTCTGTGAGGAGTGTGTGCCTGTGTGTGAGTGTAAGTATAAAGTCTGTGAGAGGGGCATGTGTGAGTGCAGCAGTGTATGTGTGAGCATATGAGTGAGGGTCTGCATCAGTGTGTGCGTCCGTAGGAGTGTGTGTGTGTGTGTGTGTGTGTGTGTGTGTCTGTGTCTGTCTGTGTGTATATGTGTGTGTGTGTGTGTGTGTGTGTGTGTCTGTGTCTGTCTGTGTGTATGTGTGTGTGTCTGTGTGTATATGTGTGTGTGTGTCTGTGTGTATGTGTGTGTGTGTGTCTGTGTGTATGTGTGTGTGTGTGTGTGTATATGTGTGTGTGTGTCTGTGTGTATGTGTGTGTGTGTGTGTGTGTGTCTGTGTGTATATGTGTGTGTGTGTGAGTGTGAGTGTGTGTGTGTCTGTGTGTGTGTGTGTGTGTGTAGCGAGATGGGGTCATCTGTAGTGTGACATGAACCCAAGATCCTGGTTGAGGCCATCCCCATGGGTACCGAACTTGGCCAAGAGCCTCTGCTCGGCCACTTTTTGTTGCTGCCTGTCCCGAAGTCCGCCTTGGAGGATGGTCACCTGAATGTCCAAGGTTGAATGTCCCAGACTGCTGTATGTGGCAGGTACTCATGCAACTCAGCCAACGTTGTCTATCCCATTCGCTGCAGGCAAGGATACCCTGAGGCATGCTACATTGGTGAGAGCAAGCAGAGGCTACGGCAACGGATGGTTGGGCACCGGACAACAATCAACAGACAGAACTGCTCCCCCCCACCTCCACTGTCAGAGGTCCTGCACACACAGACATACACACACACACACACATGCACGGACGCAGATGCTCTTTCGTAAGCTCACAAATACACTCCCACAATCACACATGCCCCGTCTTACAGACTTATATCCCTTTATACTCATACTCACACACATGCGCACACTCTTTCACAGACACTCACAGCCACCCCCCAACACACACACACACACACACACATATACGTTTGTGGGGTGAATTTGTACTTTCAGAGTTTCATCATACTTTGCTCAAAAAACTGCATGAATCCATGTAAGTTTCTATAAAGTCAATTTTTAGATTAGAATCAGTCTAAACATTGTGGCACAGACAGTATCACCCAGGGGAGCTCACACCTTCAATACATTATCTGGGCTGACAGACATTATCTGGGCTGACACACATTATCTGGGCTGACAGACACCAATTGTTAAAGTTCACTTGAGAATGTAATTTTTAAAAGAAAATTGTGATTTATATCTAAAAGAACTGAAACCAACATGGTCACTCTGACAGACGAGAGACTTAACAAACTATCCTGGTCTTTTTCAACATATAATTTCAGTTACATCACACTGTAAACATTTGCTATAATTTCTGTGTCTTACAATCTTATACTCCACAATCACCTGATGAAGGAGCAGCGCTCCGAAAGCTAGTGCTTCAAATTAAACCTGTCGGACAATAACCTGGTGGTATCTGATTTTCAATCTTGTAATCAAGGTTTTCAAATTGAGTGGCGAGGAGACATTTTGATCAGGGTGACTCTTCTTGGGGAATGTCCAGCACAGACCTGTTCGAGATATGAGTGGAGTCTTTAATTGTTCATTTTATTGTGAAGTTGAAAGGAATGTTACATATTGAAATAAGACCTTATGCACACTGACCTCAACCATTCTGATGTTTGTCCTTTCCTCAGATGTTCAGGGAGACGTCTCAGTGGTGAGTGGGACAGAGGGAGATTCAGTTACTTTACCCTGTATCTTCAGGAGCTGGGACTCCCACACCCTGACAACTGTTACCTGGATGAGGAAGGAGCCCTACCAACACATCGTTACATTTCCAGCCCAATCACAGGGAACTTGGACAACTGGACACGGTGGAAATCGGTACGAGCTCATCGGGAACCTATGGGAGGGAAACGCCTCAATCAGGATAAACCAGCTGAGTGTGAGGGACAATCACACTTACCTGTGTCTGGTGGAATACAGGTCAAAACACAATCTTTTGTATCTGATCCAGAAAGAGACACGGCTGCAGGTACATGGTAAGAAACCGTTCACACATTCTTCAGCCTGTAGAAGGTGCACAATGAGAGTGGAACAGATTCTGTGAATGTTTTGTGATTTGACTTTCTGCTGAAAGGACATGGAACTTAAACATTAACCCTGTTTCTCCCCATCAGTATTGTCTGCCCTGCTGAGTGTTTGCAGCATTTTGATGTTTATTTAAAATGTCCAGCATCTGTAGTATTTTAACTTTGGGATTCAAATTTAATTTTTTTCAATATTTAATGTACTATGATGTGCTGATATTTTTTAGGCGCTTCTGATGTCAGTATTGAAAGACATTGACACACTCAGAATATTTAGTTCAATCTCCAAATGACCCATCTCCTTGAACAGGAAGGTGCTACAGACTAATGTGTCCCTCTTGGTTCCAACCTTCATCAGGAATAGTTCCATCAATGCAAGTACATTCCCCCAGTGTCCATCTGACTGTGTGAGGCATCCCAGCCACGTGGGACCTATCCTAGCCCTGCATTCACCAATGGAATTTTAAAAAAAAGCTAACCTAATGGTTGCATGTGACCATTGTTGAGATTTGGAAAAGCCGATCTGATTCAATCATACACTTTAGGGAATCTGGGTTTTGGTGAAATTAGCTGGACGGTTGGTTTCCAAAGCAGTGTGATGCCAACAGTGTGGGTTCAATCCCCACATTGGCTCAGGTGACCATGAAGGACCCTCCTTCTCAACTCTCCCCTCACTGAGGTGTGGTGGCCCTCAGGTTAAACCACCACCAGTTGTCTCTCTCTCTCTCTCTCTCTCTCTCTCTCAAGATAAAGCAGCCCATGGTCTGGTAATAATATGGCAACTTGATTTAGAGAATGAAATCTGCCATTTACACTCAGTGTCATGTGTTGCCATATGCACAATCTTGAGCCCTCTCTCTCCATCAGCACCACCTCACACAGACTCAGGGCTGCTCATAATCCACCAACTCTGCACAGTCCACTTCTAACTCTGTATTGGGAAAACAAAACACTGACTGGGTGATTACTTTGCAGAACAGAAATGTTCTGCCCACAAAAAAATGATTCTCAGCATCCAGTTGCCTGCCATTTCCACACACCACTTTTTGGGGACCCAGTGACCTTCTGGACTCAATATTGAGGTGAATAATTTTAGGGCCTCAGCACCTTCTCCTACCTCCTTCCCCCAACCCCCACACACCAGGCCTTGTCATCACATGGGCTACTACCAAAACAATCCATTGTCAGTGACGAATGGTCTCCATCAGCAGCTGTTCATTCTCCCAGGCTGACCTTTCCCCTTTTGTTTGTCTGTCCAATTGCTTTTCTCTCTGTCTGGGGTCTGTTTCCACTGAGTGTTTACTCCTGCCCCCTCACTCCCCTCCCCATCTTCAGCCTCTATACCAACCTTTTCCCAGCTATAATCAGTTATAGAATCATACAGCACAGGAGCAGACCCTTCAGTTCAACGAGTCCATGCTGACCATAATCCCTAACTAAAGTAGTCCCACCTGCCTGCGCTTTGTACATATCCCCCCAAACATTTCTTTTTCATGAAATTATCTAAATGCCTTTTAAACGTTGTAACTGTCCCCACATCCACCAATTCCTCTGGAAGTTCATTCCACATAAACCACTCTCCGTGTAAAATAAAAACTGCCCCTTACAGGCATAGAGTCATAGAGATATCCCAACCCAATCTCGTTCCACCTGCCAGCACCCAGCCCATATCCCTCCAAACCCTTCCTATTCATATACCCATCCAAATGCCGCTTAAATGTTGTAATTGTACCAGCCTCCACCACACCCTCCGGCAGCTCATTCCATACACATACCACCCTCTGCGTGAAAAAGTTGCCCCTTCGGTCTGTTTTATATCTTTCCCCTCTCACCCTAAACCTATGCCCTCTAGTTCTGGACTCTCCGACCTCAGGGAAAAGATTTTGCCTATTTATCCTCTCCATGCCTCTCGTAATTTTGTAACCCTCTATAAGGTCACCCCTCAGCCTCCTTCCTTATGTCTTTTTAAAATCTTTCTCCTCTCACCTTAAAGATATGCCTCAGTCTTGAAATCTCCCACCTGAGCAAAAAGACACCTGCCATTCACCTTATCTTTATTCCTCATGCTTTAACGATCTTGATAAGGTCACCTCTCAACCTTGTACGCTCCAGTGAGAAATGTCCTTGTCGCTCCAGACTCTTCCGATAACTCAAGGCCTGCTTTATTTGCAACATCCTGGTAAATCTCTTCTCCAGCTAAATGATATCGTTGCAATAACAAGGTGACCAGAACTGGACACAATAGAGGCCTCACCAGCATCCTGTCCAACCTGAATATAACATCCCAACTCCGATTATCAAAGGTCTGAGCAATTAAGGCAAGTGTGCTGAACCACCGCATATATAGATGATGCAAATTTGGAAGAATTCTGTACCTGAATCCCTCGGTCTCTGTTCTTCAGCACTACCCAAGGCCCTACTTTTAATTGTGTAAGTCTTCCCTTTGTTTGTTTTCCCAAAGTGCAACACCTCACACTTATCTTAAACTCCATCTGTCACTCTTCAGCCCATTGACCCATTTGATTAAGATTTTTTCGTATTCTAAGATAACCTTCTTCACTGTTCAACATTCTATCAATTTTGGTGTCAACCACAAACTTGCAAAACATGCTTTTTATAGTCTCATCGAAATTGTTCATATAAGTGAGTGACAAAAGTGGGCCCAGCACTGATCCCCGTGGAACCCTGCTGGGCACAGGCCTCCAGATCAAAACCCTCCCTCCACCGTCACTCTCTGTCTTTTGCCTTTCAGCCAATTGTGCATCCACTTGCCAAGCTCACCCTGAATCCCATGGGATCCAACTTCACTAATTAGTCTACCATGCGGAGCCTTGTCAAAGGATTTACCAAAGTCTAAGTAAACAATGTTAACCCCTCTGCCCTCATCAATTTTCTTGTTTACTTCTTCAAAAAACTCCATCAAGTTTGTGAGACACGATATCCCTTGCACAAAACCATGCTGACTATCCCAAATCATTCCTTGCCTCTCCAAATGCATATAAATCCAAACTTTCAGAACAACTTACTCACCACCGAAGTCAGACTCCCAGGTCTGAAGTTCCCAGGCTTCTCCTGACATTCCTTCTTGAACATGAGCCACTCTCCAGTCATTCAGCACCTGACTGTTATTTATGGACGATACAAATGTTCCTGCAGGGGGCCCAGCAATTTTCTCTTCACTTCTGACAATGTCCTGGGATTGAGTAGATCACGTCTCAGAGATATATATTTATATTTTCAAATACCTCTAACAATTCCTCTTCTGTATTACAAGCTGTTTTCAAAAAATCAATGTTTATTTCTCAGAGTTCTCTTGCCTCCACTTCTTTGTCCACAGTAAAAACTGACACAAAATATTCATTTGATGTCTCTCCCATCTCCTGAGGGGTGGCATGATGGCTCAGTGGTTAGCAGTGGCACCAGGGACTTGAGTTCAATTCCAGACTCAGGCAGCTGGAGTTTGCATGTTCTCCCTGTGTGGTGAGGGTTTCCTCCCACAGTCCAAAGATGTGCAGGTTCGGTGAATTGGCCATGCTACGTTGCCCATAGTGTGAGGTGCATTAGTCAGTGGAAATGAGTCTGGGTGGGTTGCACTTCGGCAGGTCGGTGTGGACTTGTTGGTCCAAAGGGCCTGTCCATTTAACCCTTCACCTAACACTACGGTCAATTTTAGCTTAGCCAATTCACCAAATGTGCACATTTTGTGGACTGTGGGAGGAAACCGGAGCACCCGGAGGAGACCCACGCAGACACGGGGAGAATGTGCAAACTCCACACAGACAGTCGCCTGAGGCATAGAATTGAACCTGGGTCTCTGGCGCTGTGAGGCAGCAGTGCTAAACACTGTGCCACCGTGCCGCCCACATTGTAGGGAATCTAAAACACAAAGGCAATCTCTTTGATTTTTAAGGAGACTTACACTCTATCTCTTGTTGCTGTCTTGGTCTTAATGTACTTACACGATCCCTTTGGATTATCCTTAACCTTATTTGCCGAGGTTATCCCATATCCTTTCTTTGACTTCCTGATCTCCCTCTTATGAATGGCCTGACACTCATTATACAGAGCAAGAGATACATTTGGACCCAGTTGTTTATATTTAGTATATGATTCTTTTTTATCCCTGACTGGAACCTCAATCTCTTTATTTACCTGTTGTTCCCGAAAGCAGTACAGTTGAAACCGCCCTTTGTGAATGGTCTTTTCTGACTCAGAAGAGATCGCAGTGATCCAAGAATCTGAATCCCTGAACATTACTCCACCTCTTCTGCCATTGATTTGTCTCCTTTATCCTTTTGTTCCCTCATCTGAACTTGGCCCTGGGAGTAAATTAGAGATTACTACTTTTGAGGGTCTAGTTTTTAAATCTTCTCCCTAACCTCTGATATTCACTTTGTAAAGCCTTTATTCTTTCCCTAACTATGTCATTCCCATCAATTTGTACAAAAATTTCCAGTATCTCACTCTTCCCTTTAACAGTATGTGTCAAACATTTTGCAATGTCCTTAATCCTAGCACCAAGAAAACAGTATAATATCCTAGATTCATGCTCACTGCTGCAGAACCTCCTGTCTGTGCCCTTGACAGGAGAATCACCTACAATAATTATTCTTTTAAATTTGTCATACTCCTCCAAACATAAGATTCATTCTTACAGCCCAAGATTTGACTGTCCCTTCTAATTTCCTCTGAGAGATTATCCTTTCAACAGTACGAGAGATTTCTGAACTACCTTCTTACCTTTCCTGACAGTCATCCTTCTATCTGACTGATCCTGCTGTGTTATCACCTCTCGAAATGTACTGGCCATCTAACTCTGTGTCTCTTGTATGCCTGCAATGTCATTAAGTCTAAAAAGAAGCAACTTACAATAGCATATTATCTCTAAAATAAACTACCTTTCTTTCTCCAAAGATAAACCTTTCTTTATCCAAAGAGTTAATATTAAGCACAAGTGGTCCAGCCCCAGCTATCAATGTTCTGATTAAAAATAAAATCCCACGTGTCAGCCTGTCCAAGAGGTGTGTAAACACAACTTGGTTTGAAACAAAACATTCCTCAGCAATTTAAAAAAGAATTGCTTCAGTGAGTTTAAAAACATCTCTCTCATAATTTCATAGTGGAAAAAGACTGAACAGTCCACATGTGGGCCTGTCCAAAACTTCCATTGAGAAAACTCCATTTCATAAAAATTTGTGTCAGTTTGTTTTGCTTCTTTTGCTTTTTTGACGAGAAAAGAGCTAAAAATGAATCAAATAAAAAGCTTTTCTGACTGAAATTTAATAAACGTAAGAAATCTGAAAGTAAACCTGGAAATAAATCTGAATCTCAGGAGCAGCTGCAAGATCCACACTCCTCTCGGTCCACTGTTTTTGATCATTTTATTTCTGAAGAAGTGTCACTGGACCCAAAACATTAACTCGACTTTCTCTGCAGAGATTTCACTGTACCTGCTGAGTTTTTCCCGCGATTTCTGTTTTTGTCTCTGCCATCCTTCCTTGGTCAGGCCTCCAGGACAGGGATTGACAGTACATCAGTATTGAAGAAGGGTGTTCACTGTGTCAGGTCAGTGGAAGTGAGTGTGGGTCCTGGAGGTTGGGTCAGGGGCTGTGTGAGGAACAGCACTAGGTCCCATGATTTCTGTAAAATCTTTCAAATAACCGAGGTCAGGCTAAACAGCCTATCGTATCCCATCTTCTGCCTCGCTACCCTGAACAAAACCATTCTGTCTGCCTTTGATCCATCTCCATCTCTTAAGTGTAGATGAATTCTGCCCCTCAGAATTGCTTCCATAGTTTCCCTACCACTGAGGTTTGACTGACTGGCCTGTAGATACCTGGTTAATCCCTTGCTCACTTCTTGAATCATGGTACCACATTGGCTTTCCTCCTGTCTTCTGGCACCTCTCCATCTGCAGGTCTAAGCTCCATCTGTATAACCTGAAGTCTAATCTTCAAGCTTTTCTACAAGATAAGCAGATTATAATTAGCAAAAACTGTTGTCTCATTAATTCCATATCAGACATAAATTTCAAAGTGTTGAATAGCTGATAGCAATGTTTCTTTTTCCATCGTTAATCAATGTGAACCAACCAGGTAAGAATAACAAATTTCCTTCCCGAGAGTTTATGGTCATCATGAGATTCTTAATTCCAGATTTAAAATAAAATGAAACTCTACTCTGGAAGGCTTTGAACTCCATTACCCCAGAAAATGACCTGGATCTCTAGATTTATAGCCTCCTGATAAGACAACTCTGCTATTGCACCCCCTAGTAATGGCAGTCACTTGTCTTGAGTGAACCACACAGAATCTTCACTTTTCAGTACAATACTGAGCAATGACCTTGTTCCTGTCTTTCTTCATTGCTTCAATATGTGGTTTTGTAGCAATAATCTTCCCTCATGGAATCTCCTAGTAAACCACTCCAACCTCGTACAATTCATGTCAATCTTTTTTTGAAGCTTTTCCAATGCCGTTGGGTTTAGCTGCCTCTGGCTTCAGCACTGTAACCTATCGGGCCGTAAGGGAGGGAGGATTGCTGGGTTGTCACGGGGAGTCAGTATTCTGGTCTTGGTGAGCGAAGTGATCTTGACATTGAGCTTATGTCCTGTTCAATATGTAGGACATTGTTGTGGTGCAGTGGGGAGTGTCCCCACTTCAAGTCACATTTTGCCTTCAGCCTACTCAGGACTCTACCAGTGATTGTCATCATTAATGGATCCTAATTCACTGGATGGCCCTTTAAGAGAAGGTTGGGAGTCAATTATAACACTTTATTACATAGGAGATGTTGTGACAACATACACCTTAAACTGCTGTCAATCATTACCTACTTCATCAGCATATGATGGGTCAGCCCCATGACTTGTTAGACAGTCTGAAGCAGCAAAATCGAAGTCAGATTGACAATAAACATCACATCCCAGTCAATCAAAATATTCCCTTCACATAAAAACACACATTATTGTTTCACACACACTGACCCTGTGTGTGCCTGTTATTTTTGCATCAAAGAGAAGAACATAACAAAAGGATAATTGAACAGAGATATTTCAATTCATGCAATCTTTAGATAGAGTGGATAGAATGTTTCCCCTTGAATTTCACAATTGGAGACATCAGAATAACTGAGGTCAGAATGGATTTGGGCCAAAGGGAAGGCTGAGGGAAGATTTGATTGAGATGTTCAAACTCATGAAGGGTCAGGATAGTGTCAATAGAGAGACTGTACCCACTCATGAAGGCTCAGGATAGTGTAGATAGAGAGAGACTGTACCCACTCATGAAGGGTCAGGATAGTGTAGATAGAGAGAGAGACCGTACCCACTCATGAAGGGTCAGGATAGTGTAGATAGAGAGAGACTGTACCCACTCATGAAGGGATCAAGAACTAGAGGGCACAGTGGGATGGCAGTTTATAAAATATTATTGTTCATTCAGAATGTGGGTTCAAAAGTGGAGTGAAAAGAGATTTTAGGTTTCAGTTCTGTGAAAGTGACTTGTTCATTTGAAACAAAGGGTCAGAATGTGATCTGGAACATTGAAGTAAAGACACTGAGAAAGTGTCCTGGAGATAGGTGACCTGGAGCATTCATTGCTGAATATTTACCAAGGTGAGTTTTACAGTCGATACAAACAGATTTTTGAGTACCACCAGTCAGCTGAGTTCAGAAGAACAGAAGTTGGAAGAATAGTTGTTTTAAAAAAATTCCGAAAGTCTCCAGGTTGAGAGTTGTAAAAAAATCTCCAGATCAGCAGCATTGAAAATAAGTCTGAAGCTGTTTCAGTACTCAAAGGAAGAGGGAGAGAAAGAGTAAATGAGTTGGTTTATGTTAATGCATTTCATAGAGAGACAGAGAGAATCCTATCTGGTGAAAATGCTGAGATTCAGTTGAGTGAGACATCCTTAAGTGAAGCTTACTGAAGTCAATGTTGACGACATCAACTGTATTATTCTCATCTTCATACCTCGTCACCTCCTCTAAAATTCCATCAAATCCAATTCAATCAAATTCCTTTACAAATTCATGCTAAATATCCTGGATTAACCTTTGTCTCTCCAAGTAATGATTCATTCTGTCCCTCAGAATTGTTTCCAATATTTTCCCCACCATTGATGTTGGCCTCACTGGCTTGTACTCTCCTGGTTTATCACTACCACCCTTGAACAATAGGGTAACAGGTAAAGGGATGATTGGCAAGTGAAATAACAAGGGTTCAGAGATACTGTGCTCCTGTTAGAGTGAAGGGTAAGGCTAGTAAGATGAGGGAACAATGGATGAGTAAATATATTGAGGCTCTGGTTAAGAATATGAAGAGTCATGTATTAGGTGTAGACAACTGGGATCAAGTGAATATTTTGAAGAGTGTAAGGGCTATCGGGGCATTCTTATGAGGGATATCAGGAGGGCAAAAAGTGGACATCAGAAAACCTCAGCAGATAAGGCTGAGGATAAGCCAAAGATATTCTAGAAAGTCATTAGAAACCAGAGAGCAACCATGGAGGGAATTGGGCCTCTTCAAGATCAATGAGGTCATCTATGTGTAGAACCAGAGGAGAGGGGGGAGATATCCTAAACAAATTCATGCTAAATATCCTGGATTAACCTTTGTCTCCTCCGTTGTTCTTTAAAAGCTTCCCAGTCAGAAGTGACAGTCGGAAGTGACAGGACTTCTGTTGAATAAAGGGAACTATGGAGCTATGAGGGAGGAGCTGGCCAAAGTTCAATGGTGCAATACCTTTGCAGGGATGACCGTGGAGGAACAATGGTGGATATTTCTGTGTATAATACAGAAGTTGCAGGATCAGTTCATTCCTAAAAGGAAGAAAGATCCCAGGAGGAGGCATGGGCGGCCGTAGCTGACGAGGGAAGTGAAAAAACATATAAAGTTAAAAGAGAAAATGTATAACATAGCAAAGATAAGTTGGAAAACTGACGATTGGGAAGCTTTTAAAGATCAACAGAGGATTACTAAGAAGGAAATACGCAGGGGAAAAATGAGGTATGAAGGTAAACTGGCCAATAATATAAAGGAGGATAGTAAAAGATTTTTTAGGTATGTGCAAGGCAAAAAAATGTTCAGGACTAAAATTGGGCCCTTGAAGACAGAAACAGGGGAATATATTACGGGGAACAAAGAAATGGCAGAAGAATTAAATGGGTACTTCAGATCTGTATTCACTGGGGAAGACACAAGCACCTCCCTGAGGTAACAGTGGCTGAAGGACCTGAACTTAAGGGAATTTATATTTGCCGGGATTTGGTGTTGGAGAGACTGTTAGGTCTGAAGGTTGATAAGTCTCGGGGGCCTGATGGTCTACATCCCAGGGTACAGAAGGAGGTGGCTCGGGAAATCGTGGATGCTTTGGTGATTATTTTCCAGAGTTCGATAGATTTGAGGTCGGTTCCTGTGGGCGGCACGGTGGCACAGTGGTTAGCACTGCTGCCTCACAGCGCCGGAGACCCGGGTTCAATTCCCGCCTCAGGCGACTGACTGTGTGGAGTTTGCACGTTCTCCCCGTGCCTGCGTGGGTTTCCTCCGGGTGCTCCGGTTTCCTCCCACAGTCACAAAGATGTGCAGGTCAGGTGAATTTGGCCATGCTAAATTGCCCGTAGTGTTAGGTAAGGGGTAGATGTAGATGTAGGGGTATGGGTGGGTTACGCTTCGGCGGGGCGGTGTGGACTTGTTGGGCCGAAGGGCCTGTTTCCACACTGTAAGTAATCTAATCTAATCTAATCTAATCTAAAGATTGGAGGGTGGCGAATGTTATACCACTTTTTAAGAAAGATGGGAGAGAGAAAGCAGGAAATTATAGACCAGTTAGTCTGTCCTCAGTGGTGGGAAAGATGCTGGAGTCTATTATAAAGGATGAAATTACGGCACATCTGGATAGTAATAACAGGAGAGGACAGAGTCAGCATGGATTTATGAAGGAGAAATCTTGCTTGACTAACCTTCTTGAATTTTTTGAGGATGTAACTCTGAAGATGGATGAGGGAGATCCAGTAGATGTAGTGTAACGGGACTTTCAGAATGCTTTTAATAAAGTCCAACATAGGAGGTTAGTGAGTAAAATTAGGGCGCATGGTATTGGGGGCAAAGTACTAGATTGGATTGAAAATTGGTTGGCTGATAGGAAACAAAGAGTAGTGATTAACGGCTCCATTTCAGAATGGCAGGCAATGACCAGTGGGGTACTGCAGGGATCTGTGCTGGGACCGCAGCTTTTTACAATATATGTTAATGATTTAGAAGATGGTATCAGCAATAACATTAGCAAATTTGCTGATGATATAAAGCTGGGTGGCAGGGTGAAATGTGATGAGGATGTTAGGAGATTACAGGGTGACCTAGACAAGTTAGGGGAGTGGGCAGATGATGGCAGATGCAGTTTAATGTGGAAAAATGTATGGTTCTGGATTAGTGGTGATGGAAGAGCACAGCAGTTCAGGCTGCATCCAAGGGGCTTAGAAATCGACATTTCAGGCAAAAGCCCTTCATCAGGAATAATTGCTGATGAAGGGCTTTTGCCCGAAACGTCGGTTTCGAAGCTCCTTGGATGCTGCCTGAACTGCTGTGCTCTTCCTGCACCACTAATCCAGAATCTGGTTTCCAGCATCTGCTGTCATTGTTTTTACCATAATTGTATGGTTATTCACTTTGGTGGCAAGAACAGGAAGACAGATTACTACCTCAATGGAATCAATTTAGGTAAAGGGGCAGGACAGAGAGATCTGGGTGTTCTTGTACACCAGTCAATGAAGGCAAGCATGCAGGTACAGCAGGTAGTGAAGGAGGCTAATAGCATGCTGTCCTTCATAACAAGAGGGATTGAGTATAGAAGCAAAGAGGTTCTTCTGCAGCTGTACAGGGCCCTGGTGAGACCACACCTGGAGTACTGTGTGCAGTTCTGGTCTCCAAATTTGAGGAAAGACATTCTGGCTATTGAGGGAGTGCAGCGTAGGTTCACGAGGTCAATTCCTGGAATGGCGGGATTACCTTACACGGAAAGACTGAAGCGATTGGGCTTGTATACCCTTGAGTTTAGAAGATTGAGAGGGGATCTGATTGAGACATATAAACTTATGAAAGGATTGGACACTCTGGCAGCAGGAAACATGTTTCCGCTGATAGGTGAGTGCCGAACCAGAGGACACAGCTTAAAAATACGGGGTAGACCATTTAGGACAGAGATGAGGAGAAACTTCTTCACCCAGAGAGTGGTGACTCTGTGGAATGCTTTCCCCCAGAGGGCAGTGGAGGCCCAGTCTCTGGATTCATTTAAGAAAGAGTTGGATAGACCTCTCAAAGATAGTGGAATCAAGGATTATGTAGATAAGGCAGGAAGAGGATACTGATTAGGAATGATCAGTCATGATCATATTGAATGGTGGTGCAGGCTCGAAGGGCAGAATGGCCTACTCCTGCACCTATTGTCTATTGTCTATTGTCTATTGTCAAATATTTTGCACCAGTTTTTATTGTGGAGAAAGAAATTGACGCAAGGGAACTCGGGCAAATAAATATTAATGTCGTGAAAGCAACTCACTTTACTGAAGAGGAAGTGTTGGAGGTCTTGAAAAACATAAAAGTGGTTTTGTGCAGGGAAAATCATGTGTCACAAACTTGACTGAGCTTTTTGAAAATGTTACCAAAAGACGAGTGAGGGCAGAGGGGGAGATATTGTTTACATGAACTTATGTAAAGCTGTTGTCAAAGTTCCACATGGTGGACTAATTAGTGAAGTTAGGTGGCATGGGATTCAGGGAGAGAATGCCAGTTGGATACAAAATTTGCTTGATGGTAAGAGACAGAGTGTCGTGATGGGGGATTGTTTTTACATTGTACCATGTGACCTAATTTGAGGAACATTCTAAGATATCATCCATCTTATGTCAGTGATTAACTCCTTCATCAATGTTGCAACACCCCCTCCTCTTTGACATTCCCCCTACCCCTACATGCCTCATCTCACAGTTCGATAGCCCAGAACATTGTGCTGTCAATCCTGTCACACCCTCAACCATGTCTCTGTGATAACAACAATATCTCATCCCCACTCATTAATCTACACCCTCAGCTCGTCTGCCTTACTCACAAGTAAATGCCATCCAGCCATGCCACACTCCCTTATGCCCTCACTTGACGATATTCACACTGCCTTCTGGATTTACTTGGATTAGCTTCTCAACGTCAGTTAGCTCAGTTGGCTGGACAGTTGGTCTGTGATGTGGAGTGGTGCCAACAAGGGATGTTTAATTCCCATATTGTCTGAGGTGACCATGAAGTTCCAATCTTCTCAACTTTGCCCCTTGTCTGAGGCAGAGTGACCCTCAGGTTAAATCATTACCAGTCATAACTTCCTTTAACGAGACAGGAGTTCTCTCGCACAATGATGAGTTTACTTTTTTACTTCAGTTTACTTTTTTTCCATCTTCATGTCTCTCTGTATCCACCTCCACCCCCACCCATGGCCCCCCCCCCCCCCGACCCCCACAGCATCCCCCATCCCTCTGCTATGACTGATGAATGAGCCAGGTTGCTGAAGGCTGGCTGGGTAATAGAGTAGAAAGTGATGGGAAGTAGAAAAGGTTCTGCAGAGAGGGTCCTGAGTCCTGCTCTTCAGATCACTCTGGGTCTCCTGGAACAATGGAGAGTTCAGAAAACTCTCAGGTACCAAACCCTCTCTTCAACCAACAGCAACAACCCCCCACAGTCTAACCTCAGGATGTTTACAAACCACCTGAAGACCTGTGTTGTATCCAGCCCAGAGCTCATTCCACACTGTCACTAGTCTGTTCAGAAACCACAATTGTATCATATTATATCTTTTCTCATTGAATAACAGATTCAATTTTACCTCACGGTCTAGTATCTGTGCTGTGTTCATATCCTCTCTCTCTCTCTCTCCTCACAGCAGATTCTGCTAATGGTTGGTCAATGACAATCGCGGATAGAGTGAGGGCTGAGGAAGGAGGCTCCGCTGTCTTACCCTGCAGCTTCACCCACCCTGACACTAACCTCACACTCACCGGCTCCATCTTATGGTACAAGGGGAAATCACGGGCTTTAATCTTTAAGTGTACATATCCTGGTCCAGACCATTCCCAGGGTGAGCTGTGTGAGAATGTGATACAGCGGGACGGTGGGAATCGATTCAGATTCGTGGGGAACCTCAGCAACAAAGATGCCTCAATAATGATGGAGGGACTGAGCCGGGAGGATGCTGATTCCTATCGGTGTCGTGTGGAGCTCAATATTGACAAGTTTGGATCTGGAAAAGGAACACGCCTGAAAGTGGAAGGTGAGGAATAATGTTCTGATGTGTTACTGCCCTGACAGCTCAATGGGGACAGGCTCCACCTGGTCTGGGAGCTCTTGGGTTGGTTCCTTCTCATGGGCTCTTCCAGTTGGTCTCAGGCAGGAGGCAGTGAGAAGGACAGAGACAGAGAGGCACAAAGAGGGAGAGAGAGAGAGAGAGAGAAAGAGACAAAGAGGGAGAATGAGAGAAAGAGAGAGAGAGAGAGAGACATGACTGGGATTTAGAGACCATTCCATCACCATCTTTGAAACCTCCCACAGTTACACTCAGTCATTATCACGTTCAAACTGGCTTCATTGCTCTGGGATGGGGAACAGATAAAACATCACTGACAATCCAAGCTCCAAGATCCCCTCCAATGAGTGTGCAGTTTTATCAGCATTGGGTGAGGACAAGAGAGACCTGGCACCTCCTGAACCCTCATTGGATGAGCTCTTCTCAGGGTGAAGGAACCCTCAGCTCACATGAGCTGAGAACCTCACTGTTGCTATCCTCCACCTCTATTGGCTGAGGAGAAAATGGGGGGAGCTGTCCTTGCCAGAGGCTAATGTCCTGGGGATTGTGGCAGATTGTGAAATTTGAATTTGAAAATATCTAGAACTGAAAACTAGTCTAATAATGACTGTGTAATCGTCACCATTAAAAAAGAATCTGGGTTAATCATGTCCTTTTGGGAGGGAAATCTGCTATCCTTACCCGATCTGACCTACATGTGACTCCATACCCACAGTTATGTGTTTGACTCTTAACTGCCCCTCAGTTGTGGATAAGGAGTGAACCCAGGAGTGCAAATGAAACTGTGGCTGCAAGAGCAGGTCACAGGCTAAGAATCCTATGAATTTACACACCTCCTGACTCCAAAGCCTATTGGCCAGTCAGGAGTGTGATGAAATACTTCCCACTTGCCTGGAACAGTGCAGGAAAATATATCATTGCTCTGTCATTATTACTGGGTCAAAGTCCTGGAAATCCCACCCTAACATCGTTGTGGGAATAAAAATAACTATAAAATGCACTGCAGCAAGACAGCAACATTTCCTCCACCAGCACCTTCCAAAGTAGGGACCTTGAAGAGCTCAGTGAACAATGACATCGGATACAGGCCATCCTGACTTGGAACTATCTTTTCATTGTCCAAGGGGATGTGGGTGTCCCATGCACAGTCAGCCTTTATTGGCCAGCCCTGGAGAAGGAATGGTGAGCTGCCTTCTTGAACTGCTGTATTCCCTCAGCTGCAGAGACATTCACGATACGGTTGGGAAAGGATTTCCAAGGCTTTGTTCCAGTGACACTGAAGGAATGATGAAATATTCCCAAGTCAGGATGGTGAGTGTCTTGGAGGGAAGCTTGTAGGTGGAGATGTTCTCCTGTATCCCATGTTCATCAGTGAACAACCATCCCCACTTCTGACCTTATGGTGGAGGGAGGGTCATTGATGATGCAGCTAAAGATGGTTAGACCAAGGACACACTAACCTGAGGAACTCCTGCAGAGATGTGCTCTGGAGCTGAGATGACTGATCTCCAAGAACAACAACCAGCTTCCTCTGTGCCAGGTCTGACTGAAACCCATGGAGGTTTCCCCCCTCGGCTTCCCACTGGATTCAGTTTTGCTCAGGTTCCTTGATGCTACACTCGCTCAAATACAGCCTTGATGTTAACAACAGGCACATTCGCCTGTACCTGTCTTTTTGCTTTTTCCGTTGTTTACCTATTATTTACTATCTATGCTATTTAACTCTGTGATCTGCCTGTACTGCTCACAAGACAAAGCTTTTTGCTGTGCCTTGGCATGTGTGACAATAAATTCAATTCAATTCGATTTAATTCGATTCAATTCTATTCGATTTGATTCAATTCAATTCATTTCAATTCAATTCAGTCACTGACAGCTTCCAGAAGTTTAATTGGCCAAATTGAAAATATGTAACATTTCACTGCAAACGAGATACCAGAATACTAAAACCCAATCGAGTTAGAATTTATTGTTTTTGCCAACCTCAAACTAATGAGACAATCTGATGTTTGGGATATTAAAAAAAAGGAGATATTTTGAAAGTTAGACAGAGAGTAACTGCCATTGAAAGACTGCTGTACAAAACACTCTCAATCAAAGGGACCTTCTTCATATGAAATATCTTTGCAGTGAAAGACAGAAGTCGACCCAGGAGATCTTTAGCTGAATGAAGAAACACACTGACAATAGCAGCCATTCTGTGGTTTTGTAATGAAGCTGATGTAATTTTAATAAAGGTGGTTATGGGAACAGTATATTGCTATAGAGTTGGAGGCAGATAGTAAGCAGTTAAGAGAAAGTTAAAAATCACACAACACCAGGTTATACTCCAACAGGTTTAATTGAAAGCACACTAGCTTTCGGAGCAACACTCCTTTATCAGGTGATTGTGGAGGGCTCGATCGTAACACAGAATTTATAGCAAAAATTTGCCGTGTGATGTAACTGAAATTATACATTGAAGAATTGATTGTCTGTTAAGCCTTTCATCTGTTAGAATACGGTGATAGTTTCACTTCTTTCATGTGTAAATCACAAAACCTTTTATTTAAAGGGCATTCTCGGGTTAGCTGTTAACAATGGTGATAGCTAGACAATATGTTGAAGGTGTTAGTCCCTGTGTTCTCTGTCTATGACCTGATGTTTAGATTGTTTCTAATCTAAAAAGTGAGATAACAGAGTTTTACATAAATTCATGCAGTTTTTGAGCTCAGAGTTCTACATGAATGTATGCAGTCTTTGAGCAAAGTGCAATGTGACTCTGCAAGTCCAATTTCACCCCACAAAATATATGTGTGCATGTGGGTTTTTGTCTGTCTGTGTGTGAGTGTGTCTGTCTGGGGTGGGGGTTGTGAGTGTGAAAAATTGTGTGTGTGTGTGTGTGTGTGTGTGTGAAATCAGTTAAGGGAAAGGAAGCTTAGAGTTGGAAATAGTTGTTGTTTAATGTTCACTTTGAGAGTTAAAGAATAATTTGATTTTTTTGTTTAAGGAGTGGAATTTGGGAGTTCTCTCTCACTCAGACTTTAACAGATTACGATGTGAGGTGAGCTTTTCTGGGTGTTTGGTTTAATTAGCAGAGGGGTTCACCACCATGTCGTTACAGTTTGGGGGCTCATCTGCGATTTGGACGGGTTTAGACAGATCCAGTCTGAGATTTGGAAAGATTTGGTTACAAAAGATCCCAGCAGATTTAAACACTTGCCGATTAGTGTCCGAGGTTTTTAAAGAAAATGCAGGTGAGAGAATTGATTTATTTTCAGTTATTTGTGGTTGGTTAAATCAAAAGTGAGAGAAATGTCTCTTAAAAATGCGGAAGACATTCTGTGGTTTGAAAATGGTTCCAAATTTGCCAAGAAAGTTTAGAAAGACAGCAGAAGACCATACTTTTAGAATTAGCATTGAGGTTAGAACATAGAACAAAAAACATAGAACAATACAACACAGAACAGGCCCTTCGGCCCTCGATGTTGTGCCGACCTGTGAACTATTCTCAGTTCATCCCCCTACACTATCCCATCATCATCCATGTGCTTATCAAAGGATTGTTTAAATCTCCCTTCGAATTGGATCTAACCAGGGACATGGGAAAGCTGAAATTGTAAGGGAGTTAGTCAAGCACTTTGGTGTGTCAGAGAAACAGAGAGGTGCAGGAGAGTTAGAAAAATTTAGTTTACAACAGAGGAAAATGGAATTACAAGATAAAGAAAAGGAAAGAAGAGCCATGAGAGATGAAAAGAAGAGAGAGAGATAGAATAAATGGAGGGAAAGAGACAGAGAGAGAGAAAAAGAGAAGAAAGGGAGAGAGAATGAGAGAAGAAAGAGAAAGGAAAAAGGAAGAGAGAGAGAGTGAAAAAGAAAGAGAGAGAATGTTGTTAGCAGAGCAAAGAGAAAGCGAAGTAAGAAAAAGAGAAAGAGAGAGAGAATTTGAACTTCGGAAGTTGTGAATTCATCAGGAAAGCCAAGTTAACAGGAAGGAGATGAAGAGTGAAGGTCGTGATATATACAAATACGTCAAAGCTCTGCTACATTTTGATGAGAAAGATGTTGAAGCCTTTTTTATTTCATTAGGCAATTTGGCTCGGCATAGGGAGTGGTCAGGGAATCTCTGTGTAATGCTAGTTCGGAATAAGCTGGTCGGCAGAGCTCGTGAGGTATTTGCAGTGCTGTCAGATGAGGGGTCAAGAAGGGTCAGTGGGCGGCACGGTGGCACAGTGGTTAGCACTGCTGCCTCACAGCGCTGGAGACCCGGGTTCAATTCCCGCCTCAGGTGACTGACTGTGTGGAGTTTGCACGTTCTCCCCGTGTCTGCGTGGGTTTCCTCCGGGTGCTCCGGTTTCCTCCCACAGTCCAAATATGTGCAGATCAGGTGAATTGGCCATGCTAAATTGCCCGTAGTGTTAGGTAAGGCGTAGATGTAGATGTAGGGATATGGGTGGGTTACGCTTCGGCGGGGCAGTGTGGACTTGTTGGGCCGAAGGGCCTGTTTCCACACTGTAAGTAATCTAATCTAATCTAATTATGATGATGTCAAACATGCTATTTTGAGTGCTTATGAATTGGTGCCAGAAATGTATAGACAGTGGTTCAGAAATATAAAGAAGGAACCAAGTCAGACTTGTATTGAGTTTGAAAGAATCAATCAGTCATTTTGACAGATGGGTACGTGCTTTAAAGATCGATAGGACCTTTGAGGCTCTAGGAGAGGTTATTCTGCTGACGAGTTTAAAAACTCACATCACTCAGCTTCCACCAGATTATGTTGCTGGTAGTATACAGACAGGAGATGTTCCATGGAGCACATGAACTACCAGTAGGAGGTCACCTCAGTGTAAGGAAGACTCAGATTAAGGTACAAAAGCAGTTGTATTGGCCTGGGATGCACAAAGATGTTGTTAACTTTTGCCATCTGTGTCATACTGGCCAAGTGGTCGGTGAGCCAAAGCAATAAACCCAACACCTTTATTGCCAGTTCCCACATTTGAAGAACCTTTCACGTGGGTTATGATGATTGTGTAGGTTCCCTGCCGATACCTATAAGTGGGAACCAGTACTGGCTAACCATAATGGGTGTGTCTCCCAGATTTCCGGATGCAATTCCATTATGGAGCATTAAGACAAAATGGGTGGTAGAGGAGTTAGTAGCTTTCTTCACTTGGTATGAGCTACCCAGAGAGATTCAGTCAGACCATTGTCTAATTTTATTGCTCAGCTGTTTAAAGAAGTCATGGATAGATTAGGCATACAGCACATTAAACCAAGTGCATATCATCCTGAAACTCAGGGAGCTTTGGAAAGGTAGCATCAGACCCTGAAGACCATGTTAAGAGTGTGCTGTCAGGATTACCTGAATGATTGGGATGAAGGTATCCCTTTCATATTGTTTGCCAATAGAGATGGCTCAAATGAATCTACTCAGTTCACTCCCTTTGAGTTAATATTCGGACATGAAGTGAGAGGTACTTTGAAATTAATTAAAGAGAAATTGACAGGACTGAAGTCAGAGGTCAACTGGAACAAAGAACCAGTTGAAAGGATTGTTCCAGCAGGACAAGGACATATGCAGGAATAAGATGGAGAGGCCTGATCCTCTTGTGCATGAGGTAGAAGAAGGAAATGCTGTTCCAATAAAACAACACACTTACAGGCTTAATTCTTTCAATGCCACATAGGTCCAGAAGGAAGTGGATGTAATGCTCAATGAAGCTATCATCGAACTGAGTCAAAGCAAGTGGGGTTCGATGATTGTGTTAGTTGCCAAACCTGACGGGATTCAACAATTTTGCGTGGACCATTGGAAGGTTAAGGCCGTTACAAAATCAAACTCAGATCAATACTAAAATTGGAGGCCTGTATAGAGAAAGTTGTACAAGCCCCTTCCATCACAAAGTTGGACTTACTGTTTGGGTATTGTCATCCCTTTATCAGAGAAAGTGAAATAAATTTCTGCGTTTGTCACCCCAAATGGGTTATGTCAATTCAAAGTGCTGCCCTTTGGAATGAAGAACACACCAGCCACATTTAAAAGGCTCGTGAACAGAGGTGTGGCTGTGTTAACAAACTGTGCAACTGTTAAGTAAGGGGTAAATGTAGGGGAATGGGTGGGCTGCGCTTCGGCGGGTCAGTGTGGACTTGTTGGGCCGAAGGGCCTGTTTCCACACTGTAAGTCTAATCTAATCTAATATCTGGATGATGCAGTGATCTTTAGTGAGTCATGGAAAGATCACATGGTACAGTTGGCACACAGCTCTTTGAACGATTAAGAGAAGCAAAGCGGTAATAAAATTAAAGAAAACACAATTTGTGAAGGCAGAGGAGACATTATTGGGACAATACATCGGGCATGAAATGTTGACCCTCAGGAATGCAAAGACAAAGACCATCGAGGAATTTCCACAAACAACCTCAAAGAAAGAAGTGCTTTGATTTTGGGGACTAAGTGGATTCTACTGGGAGTTTGTTCCAAATGTCAGCAGGGTAGTGACTTCACTCGCGGATTTCCTGAAGAAGATCACAACATTTCAGTGGATAGAACAAAGCCAGGAGGCACTTGACAATGTAAGAGTTGCATTAACCATGGCACCAGTTTTAGCTGCACCAAATGTTGCAATCAAAGTTGCAATCGATGCCGAAAGAAGAAACACACTGACAATAACAGCCACTGTGTGGTTTTGTAATGAAGCTGATGTAACTTTAATACGGGTGGTTCTTGGAACAGTATATTGTTATAGAGTTGGAGACAGATAGCAAGCAGTTTAGGGAAAGGAGGCTAAGAGTTGGAAATAGTTGTCGTTTAATATTCACTATTCAAGTCAAAGAATAAATTGTTCTTTTAATATAAAAGTGAATTTTGGGAGTTCTCTGTTCCTCATACTTTAACAGATGGCGATGCGAGGTGAGCTTTTCTGGGGGTTTGGTTTAATTAGCAGAAGGCTTCACCGCCGTCTCGTAACAGCAGCTTCACCTGGGCAATCAGGATGGACAATACATGTACATCATCTGGGCCAGCGATACCCATGATGGAATAAAACAAAAGGAGAAATTAATGAAACAAAGAACATCCTGAGGAAAAACCAAAAACAAAGCTGCAGATGCTGCAAATCATAAACAAAAATGGAAATTGTCAGAAAAGCTCAGCAGGTCTGGCAGCACCTGTGGAGAGAAATCAGAGTTAACGTTTCAGGCAGAGTGACCCTTCCTCAAGATGCTGAGGAGTTTGACAAGACAGATTCTGAGAGGATATTTGTTCTTGTGAACAGAAGTCAAACAGGGGAACAATTGCAAAATAACGGATTTTCTATGTAAATTGAGATGAGGAAACATTTAATCTCTCAGCTCCTCTTTTAAGTTCATGAAGCAAAAAACCACATGGCTGATTATCCCCCTCCTCCTGCACCCAAATATCTTACTTAATGAAGAAAAGTTTAATCTGGACTCTGAGTTTAAATTACCCTGTGCTCATTTCAAAGGTCACAGGTTGGAGCTGGTGAATGATTACATTAGGAATGACACCAGGGGGTTCTCCTTCACACAGAGTGTGGTCAATACTTTGAATGTGTTTGCTGGACAGAGTGAGGGGGAAGGCTGTAAAATCCTTGACCTCATTTAAAGAAAATTAACTTTGAGCAATGGGTGGAGGGTTCTGCATGAATGAATTCAGGAGGGTTCAATGGACCCAATCTGGAAGTACCTTCAGCAGTCACACGGCACCAGGTTATAGTCCAACTGGTTTATTTGAAATAACAAGGTTCAGAGTACTGCTCCTGCATCAGGTGAAGTCCTGGTGTAGTGTGACTTCTGACTTTGTCCACCTCAGTGCAACACTGGCATCTCCACATCATGGAAATATCTTGTAACCAAGGTTTGGAGATGCTGGTGTTGGACTGGGATGTACAAAGTTAAAAATCATACAACACCAGGTTATAGTCCAACAGGCTTATTTGGAAGCACTAGCTTTTGGAGCACTGCTCCTTCATCAGGTGGTTGTGGAGCATAAGAATGTAAAACACAGAATTTATCGCAAACGTTTACACTGTGATGTAACTGAAATTATATATTTCAGTGAAAGCAAGCAGAGGCTACAGCAACGGATGGATGGGCGCCGTACAACAATCAACAGACAGGAGTGCTCCCCCCCACCCCCACAGTCAGAGAACACTTCAATGGTCCTGCACTCATAGACATACATATACATACACACACACACACACACACACATATACGTTTGTGGGGTGAATTTGTACATTCAGAGTTTCATCATACTTTGCTCCAAAAACTGCATGAATCCATGTAAGTTTCTAGAAAGTCATTTTTTAGATTAGACTCAGTCTAAACATTGTGGCACAGACAGTATCACTCAGGGGAGCTCACACCTTCAATACATTATCTGGGCTGACAGACACCAATTGTTAAACTTCTCTTGTGAATGTAACTTTTAAAAGAAAATTGTGATTTACATATAAAAGAACTGAAACCAACATGGTCACTCTGACAGACGAGAGACTTAACAAACTATCCTGGTCTTTCTCAATCTATAATTTCAGTTACATCACACTGTAAACATTTGCTATAAATTCTGTGTCTTACAATCTTATACTCCACAATCACCTGATGAAGGAGCAGCGCTCTGAAAGCTAGTGCTTCAAATTAAACCTGTCGGACTATAACCTGGTGATATCTGACTCTTAATCTTGTAATCAAGGTTTTCAAATTGAGTGGCGAGGAGACATTTTGATCAGGGTGACTCTTCTTGGGGAATGTCCAGCACAGACCTGTTCGAGATATGAGTGGAGTCTTTAATTGTTCATTTTATTGTGAAGTTGAAAGGAATGTAACATATTGAAATAAGACCTTCTGCACACTGACCTCATCCATTCTGATGTTTGTCCTTTCCTCAGCTGCTCAGGGAAATGTCTCAGTGGTGAGTGGGACAGAGGGAGATTCAGTTACTTTACCCTGTATCTTCAGGAGCTGGGGCTCCCACACCCTGACCACTGTTACCTGGATGAGGAAGGAGCCCTACCAACACATCGTTACATTTACAGCCCAATCACAGGGAAATTGGACAACTGGACACGGTGGAAATCGGTACGAGCTCATCGGGAACCCAGAGGAGGGAAACGCCTCGACCAGGATAAACCAGCTGAGTGTGAGGGACAATCACACTTACCTGTGTCTGGTGGAATACAGATCAAAACACAATCTTTTGTATCTGATCCAGAAAGAGACTCAGCTGCAGGTACACGGTAAGAAATCGTTCACACATTCTTCAGCCTGTAGAAGGTGCACAATGAGAGTGGAACAGATTCTGTGAATGTTTCGTGATTTGATTTTCTGCTGAAAGGACATGGAACTAAAACATTAACCCTGTTTCTCTCCATCGGTATTGTCTGCCCTGCTGAGTGTTTGCAACATTTTGATGTTGATTTAAAATGTCCAGCATCTGTAGTGTTTTAGCTTTTGGTTTCAAATTTTTAAAAATATTTAATGTACTATGATGTGCTGGTATTTTTCGGTGCTTCTGATGTCAGTATTGAAAGACATTGACACACTCAGAATATTTAGTTCAATCTCCAAATGACCCAAAGTTATACTGACATTAAGATCATCTCCTTGAACAGGAAGGTGCTACAGACTAATGTGTCCCTCTTGGTTCCAACCTTCATCAGGAATAGTTCCATCAATGCAAGTACATTCCCCCAGTGTCCATCTGACTGTGTGAGGCATCCCAGCCATGTGGGACCTATCCTCACCGTGCATTCAGCCTTGGGTTATAACAGGAGTTGGTGGTGTACTGTTACTGTCACTGGGTGACGAATCGAGACACCCAATCCTGGGGCCATGGGTTCAAATCCCACCACAGCAGCAGGTGAATTGATTTTTAATCAGGATTTTTTTAAAAAGCTAACCTAATGGCTGCATGTGACCATTGTTGAGATTTGGAAAAGCTGATCTGATTCAATCATACACTTCAGGGAACTGGGGTTTGATTCAGTTAGCTGGACGGTTGGTTTGCAAAGCAGTGTGATGCCAACAGTGTGGGTTCAATCCCCACATTGGCTCAGGTGACCATGAAGGACCCTCCTTCTCAACTCTCCCCTCACTGAGGTGTGGTGGCCCTCAGGTTAAACCACCACCAGTTGTCTCTCTCTCTCTCTCTCTCTCTCAAGAGAAAGCAGCCCATGGTCTGGTAATAATATAGCAACTTGATTTAGAGAATGAAATCTGCCATTTACACTCAGTGTCATGTGTTGCCATATGCACAATCTTGAGCCCTCTCTCTCCATCAGCACCACCTCACACAGACTCAGGGCTGCTCATAATCCACCAACTCTGCACAGTCCACTTCTAACTCTGTATTGGGAAAACAAAACACTGATTGGGTGATTACTTTGCACAACAGAAATGTTCTGCCCACAAAAATGATTCTCAGCATCCAGTTGCCTGCCATTTCCACACTCCACTTTTTGGGACCCAGTGACCTTCTAGACTCAATATTGAGGTGAATAATTTTAGGGCCTCAGCACCTTCTCCTACCTCCTTCCCCCATCCCACACACACCAGGCCTTGTCATCACATGGGCTACTACCAAAACAATCCATTGTCAGTGACGATTGGTCCCCATCAGCAGCTGTTCATTCTCCCAGGCTGACCTTTCCCCTTTCAATTGTCTGTCCAATTGCTTTTCTCTCTGTCTGGGGTCTGTTTCCACTGAGTGTTTACTCCTGCCCCCTCACTCCCCTCCCCATCTTCAGCCTCTATACCAACCTTTTCCCAGCTATAATCAGTTATAGAGTCATACAGCACAGGAGCAGACCCTTCAGTTCAACGAGTCCATGCTGACCATAATCCCAAACTAAAGTAGTCCCACCTGCCTGCGCTTTGTACATATCCCTCCAAACATTTATTTTTCATGAAATTATCTAAATGCCTTTTAAACGTTGTAACTGTCCCCACATCCACCATTTCCTCTGGAAGTTCATTCCACATAAACCACTCTCTGTGTAAAATAAAACTGCCCCTTAGAGGCATAGAGTCACAGAGATGTGCAGCATGGAAACAGACCCTTCAGTCCAACACGTCCATGCCGACCAAATATCCCAACCCAATCTCGTTCCACCTGCCAGCACCCGGCCCATGTACTACCAAACCCTTCCTATTCATATACCCATCCAAATGCCTCTTAAATGTTGCAATTGTACCAGCCTACACCACTCCCTCCGGCAGCTCACTCCATACACATACCACCCTCTGCGGGAAAAAGTTGCCCCTTCGGTCTGTTTTATATCTTTCCCCTCTCACCCTAAACCTATGCCCTCTAGTTCTGGACTCTCCGACCCCAGGGAAAAGATTTTGCCTATTTATCCGATCCATGCCTCTCGTAATTTTGTAAACCTCTATAAGGTCACCCCTCAGCCTCCTTCGTTATGTCTTGTTAAAATTTTTCTTCTCTCACCTTAAAGATATGCCTCAGTCTTAAAATCTCCCACATGAGAAAAAAAGACACCTGCCATTCGCCTTATTTATATTCCTCATGCTTTAATGATCTTGATAAGGTCACCTCTCAGCCTTGTACGCTCCAGTGAGAAATGTCCTTGTCGCTCCGAACTCTTCCGATAACTCAAGGCCTGCTTTATTTGCAACATCCTGGTAAATCTCTTCTCCAGCTAAATGATATCCTTGCAATAACAGGGTGACCAGAACTGGACACAATAGAGGCCTCACCAGTATCCTGTCCAACCTGAACATAACATCCCAACTCCGATTATCAAAGGTCTGAGCAATGAAGGCAAGTGTGCTGAACCACCGTATATATAGATGATGCAAATTTGGAAGAATTCTGTACCTGAATCCCTCGGTCTCTGTTCTACAGCAATACCCAAGGCCCTACTTTTAATTGTGTAAGTCACCCCTTTGTTTGTTTTCCCAAAGTGCAACACCTCACACTTATCTTAAACTCCATCTGTCACTCTTCACCCCATTGACCCATTTGATTAAGATCTTTTTGTATTCTAAAATAAACTTCTTCACTGTTCAATATTCTATTAATTTTGGTATCAACCACAAACTTGCAAAACATGCTTTTTGTAGTCTCATCGAAATTGTTCATATAAATGACTGACAAAAGTGGGCCCAGCACTGATCCCCGTGGAACACTGCTGGTCACAGGCCTCCAGAACAAAACCCTCCCTCCACCGTCACTCTCTGTCTTCTGCCTTTCAGCAAATTTTGCATCCACTTGCCAAGCTCACCCTGAATCCCATGGGATCTAACTTCACTAATTAGTCTACCATGCAGAGCCTTGTCAAAGGATTTACCAAAGTCTAAGTAAACAATGTGAACCCCTCTGCCCTCATCAATTTTCTTGTTTACTTCTTGAAAAAACTCCATCATGTTTGTGAGACACGATATCTCTCACACAAAACCATGCTGACTATCCCGAATCATTCCTTGCCTCTCCAAATGCATATAAATCCAAACTTTCAGAACAACTTACTCACCACCGAAGTCAGACTCCCAGGTCTGAAGTTCCCAGGCTTCTCCTGACATTCCTTCTTGAACATGAGCCACTCTCCAGTCATTCAGCACCTGACTGTTATTTATGGACGATACAAATGTTCCTGCAGGGGCCCAGCAATTTCCTGTTAACTTCTGACAAAGTCCTGAGTAGATCACGTCTCAGAGATTTATATTTATATTTTCGAAGACCTCTAACAATTCCTCTTCTGTAATACAAGCCGTTTTCAAAATGTCAAGATTTATTTCTCAGAGTTCTCTGGCCTCCACTTCATTCTCCACAGTAAAAACTGACACAAAATATTCATTTGATATCTCTCCCATCTCCTGAGGGGTGGCATGATGGCTCAGTGGTTAGCAGTGGCACCAGGGTCCTGAGTTCAATTCCAGCCTCAGGCAGCTAGAGTTTGCATGTTCTCCCTGTGTGGTGAGGGTTTCCTCCCACAGTCCAAAGATGTGCAGATTCGGTGAATTGGCCATGCTACGTTGCCCATAGTGTTAGGTGCATTAGTCAGTGGAAATGGGTCTGGGTGGGTTACTCTTTTGAGGGTCGGTGACGGTTTGTTGGGCTGAAGGGCCTGTTTCCACATTAGATTAGATTAGATTAGTTAGAGTGTGGAAACAGGCCCTTCGGCCCAACAAGTCCAAACCGATCCACCGAAGCGCAACCCACCCAGACCATTCACCTAACACTACGGTCAATTTTAGCTTAGCCAATTCACCAAACCTGCACATTTTGTGGACTGTGGGAGGAAACCGGAGCACCCGGAGGAGACCCACGCAGACACGGGGAGAATGTGCAAACTCCACACAGACAGTCGCCTGAGGCATAGAATTGAACCCGGGTCTCTGGCGCTGTGAGGCAGCTGTGCTAACCACTGTGCCACCGTGCCACACACATTATAGGGAATCGAAAACACAAAGGCAACCTCTTTGTTTTTTAAGGAGACTTACACTCTATCTCTTGTTGCTGTCTTGGTCTTAATGTACTTATAGAATCCCTTTGGATTATCCTTAACCTTATTTGCCGAGGCTATCCCATATCCTTTCTTTGACTTCCTGATCTCCCTCTTATGAATGGCCTGACACTCATTATACAGTGCAAGAGATCCATTTGGACCCAGTCGTTTATATTTAGTGTATGATTGTTTTTTATCCCTGACTGGAACCTCCATCTCTTTATTCACCCATTGTTCCCGAAAGCAGTACAGTTGAAACCGCCCTTTGTGAATGGTCTTTTCTGTCTCAGAAGAAATCGCAGTGATCCAAGAATCTGAATCCCTGAACATTACTCCACCTCTTCAGCCATTGATTTGTCTCCTTTATCCTTTTGTTCCCTCATCTGAGCTTGGCCCTGGGAGTAAGTTAGAGATTACTACTTTTGAGGGTCTGTTTTTTAAATCTTCTCCCTAACCTCTGATATTCACTTTGTAAAGCCTTTATTCTTTCCCTAACTATGTCATTCCCATCAATGTGTACAAAAACTTCCAGTATCTCACTCTTCCCTTTCACAGTATGTGTCAAACATTTTGCAAGGTCCTTAATCCTAGCACCAAGAAAACAGTATAATATCCTAGATTCATGCTCGCTGCTGCAGAACCTCCTGTCTGTGCACTTGACAGGAGAATCACCGACAACAATTATTCTTTTAAATTTTGTCAAACCCCTCCAAACATGAGATTCATTCTTACAGCCCAAGGTCTGACTGTCCCTTCTAATTTCCTCTGAGAGATTATCCTTTCAAAAGTATGAGAGATTTCTGAACTATCTTCTTCCCTTTCCTGACAGTTATCCTTCTATCTGACTGATCCTGCTGTGTTATCACCTCTCGAAATCTACTGGCCATCTAACTCTGCGTCTCTTGTATGCCTGCAATGTCATTAAGTCTAAAAAGAAGCAACTTATAATAGCATATTATCTCTAAAATAAACTACCTTTCTTTATCCAAAGAGTTAATATTAAACACAAGTGGTCCAGCAGACAGGTATCAATGTTCTGATTAAAAATTAAATCCCACGTGTCAGCCTGTCCAAGAGGTGTATAAACACAACTTGGTTTGAAGCAAAACATTCCTCAGCAATTTTTTTAAAAATTGCTTCAGTGAGTTTAAAAACATCTCTCTCATAATTTCATAGTGGAAAAAGACTGAACAGTCCATATGTGGGCCTGTCCAAAACTTCCATTCAGAAAACTCCATTTCATAAAACATTGTGTCAGTTTGTTTTTGCTTCTTTTGCATTTTTGACCAGAAAAGAGCTAAAAATAAATCAAATAAAAAGCTTATATTCCTGAAATTTAATAAACGTAAGAAATCTGAAAGTAAATCTGAATCTCAGGAGCAGCTGCAAGATCCACACTCCTCTCGGTCCACTGTTTTTGATCATTTTATTTCTGAAGAAGTGGCCAAAACATTAACACTACTTTCTCTGCAGAGATGCCACTGTATCTGCTGAGTTTTTCCCGCAATTTCTGTTTTTGTCTCTGCCATCCTTACTTGGTCAGGTCTCCAGGACAGGGATTGACAGTACATCAGTATTGAAGAAGGGTGTTCACTGTGTCAGGTCAGTGGAAGCGAGCGTGGGTCCTGGAGGTTGGGTCAGGGACTGTGTGAGGAACAGCACTAGGTCCCATGATTTCTGTCCCTAGCCCTATCTACACGTGAATGCTGACCCACTGAATTATATTTGCCGGCTGGGTAAGGAATCACCTATGATACTGGGGACATCTTCTGGGTCAAGTTATGTGGGAATACTTCAGCCCTAACATTTGCACTGATGTGCAGAGCTCACCCTCATTGAGGATGGAGATGGGGATGAGGTACGAAGGTAAACTGGCCAAAAAGATAAAGGAGGATGGTAAAAGCTTTTTTAGGTATGTGAAAGGCAAAAAAATGTTTAGGACTAAAATTGGGCCCTTGAAGACAGAAGCAGGGGAATATATTATGGGGAACAAAGAAATGGCAGAAGAATTGAATTGGTACTTCAGATCTGTGTTCACTGGGGAAGACACAAGCAATCTCCCTGAGGTAACAGTAGCTGAAGGACCTGAACTGAAGGGAATTTATTCCAACACCAGGAATTGAGAAATCGTGCTTGCGCTGGTGATTATTTTCCGGAGTTCGATCGATTCGGGATCAGTTCATGTGGATTGGAGGGTGGTTAATGTTGGACCACTTTTTAAGAAAGGTGGGAGAGAGAAAGCAGGCAATTATGGACCAGTTAGTCTGGCCTCAGTCGTGGGAAAGGTGATGGAGTCTATTATAAAGGACAAAATTATGACACATCTGGATAGTAGTAACAGGATCGTTCAGAGTCAGCATGGATTTATGAAGGAGAAATCTTGCTTGACTAATCTTCTGGAATTTTTTGAGGATGGAACTCTGAAGATGGACGAGGGAGATCCAGTAGATGTAGTGTACCTGAACTTTCAGAAAGCCTTTGATAAAGTCCCACATAGGAGGTTAGTGAGCCAAATTAGGGTGCATGATATTGGGGACAAAGTACTAACTTGGATTGAAAGTTGGTTGGCTGACAGGAAGCAAAGAGTAGTGATAAACGGCTCCATTTCAGAATGGCAGGCAGTGACCAGTGGGGTACCGCAGGGATCAGTGCTGGACCGCAGCTTTTTACAAGAGATATTAATGATATAGAAGATGGTATTAGTAATAACATTCGCAAATTTGCTGATGATACTAAGCTGGGTGGCAGGGTGAAATGTGAGGAGGATGTTCGGAGATTACAGGGTGACCTGGACAGGTTAGGCGAGTGGACAGATGCATGGCAGATGCAGTTTAATGTGGATAAATGTATGGTTATCCATTTTGGTGGTAAGAACAGGAACACAGATTACTACCTAAATTGAGTCAATTTATATAAAGGGGCAGTACAAAGAGATCTGGGTGTTCTTGTACACCAGTCAATGAAGACAAGCATGTAGGTACAGCAGGTAGTGAAGAAGGCTAACTGCATGCTGTTCATAACAAGAGGGATTGAGTATAGAAGCAAAGAGGTTCTTCTGCAGCTGTACAGGGCCCTGGTGAGACCACACCTGGAGTACTGTGCAGTTCTGGTCTCCAAATTTGAGGAAAGACCTTCTGGCTATTGAGGGAGTGCAGCGTAGGTTCACAAGGTCAATTCCTGGAATTGCGGGATTACCTTACACTGAAAGACTGGAGTGACTGGGCTTGTATACCCTTGAGTTTAGAAGACTGAGAGGGGATCTGATTGAGACAGATAAGATAATTAAAGGATCGGACACTCTGGAGGCAGGAAACATGTTTCCGCTGATGGGTGAGTGCTGAACCAGAGGACACAGCTTAAAAATAAGGGGGAGACCATTTAGGACAGAGATGAGGAGAAACGTCTTCACCCAGAGAGTGGTGGGTGTGTGGAATGCTATGCCCCAGAGGGCAGTGGAGGCTTAGTCTCTGGATTCATTTAAGAAAGAGTTGGAGAGAGCTCTCAAGGATAGTGGAATCAAGGGTTATGGGGACAAGGCAGGAACAGGATACTGATTAAGGATGATCAGCCATGATCATATTGAATGGTGGTGCAGGCTCGAAGGGCAGAATGACCTACTCCTGCACCTATTGTCTATTGTCTATTTGTGGAGACTCAGACTCCTGTTAGTTGCTTAATTGTCCTCAACCATTCATAACTGCATGTGACAGGTCTGCTGAGTTTATATCTGATGCACTGACAGTGGAATCACTTACCCCAGAGCATCAATTGCTGCTCATGCTGTTTGACACGGAAGTAACCCTGTTTTATAGCTGACATCTCATTTTCAGGTTTGATGGTGCTGTTCCTGGCGTCCCCTCCTGCATTGTTCATTGAACCAGGATTGATGTCCTGACTTGATGTTAATGGCTGAGTGGGGGAATATTACAGGCCATGGGTTTACAGGTTGTGTTACAGCCCAATTCTGCTGTACCGATGGCCCACAGTGCATCAGGGATCCCAGAACTGATTTGCTCGATCTGTTCAAAGTCTGTCCTATTTAACACAGGGCTAGTGCCATACATGATGGGGATGGACCTCAATGTGATGATGGGACTTTGTCTCCATGGGACTGTGTGGTAGTTACTCCTCCCAATCCTATAATAGGCAGATAGACGGCTGAGGACAAGGTCAAGCTTTTCTCTCTTGTTGGTTCCCTCACCACCCGCCACAGACCCAGTCCAAGAGCTATGTCATTTCAGATTCCACCAGCTCAGGCAGTAGGAAAGCTGCTGAGTCTGTCTTGGTGTTGGACAGTGACCTCTCCCACCCAGAGTACATTCTGTTCCAGTGTTGACCTCAGTGCTTCCTCCAAGTGGTGATAAACATGATCAGAAGTGGGGGGATTGTGGAAGTGGGTAGTCATCCAGAGATTCCCTTGTTCATGTTTGACCTGATGCCATCGGACTTCATGATAATGTTTCGAGTTAAGAAAAGTCTGCTTAGCAACTGCTGTCTGATTGGTTGAACTGTGCTGTTACAAAGCTATACGTTCCTGGAGTGTCTGAAAGTGTAAAGTATCTAGAGCCTACAGAGAGAAAGCAGCTAGCTCTGCGTCTCCCCCATCATTGTAGAGAAAAGCAGAGAAAACACAAGTAATCTGGAAAGAAACATCCTGAGTTCACCTGATTGGCCGTTGGATTTGAAGTATGCCCATCACTGTCCAGAACACAGCATCTCATTGCTGCGAAACAACACAAGGACTGTGAGAGAGAGCGATCCTTCCATCTTGTGGTCAGGACTTTTATTTTCAGCATTTTGTTTAGCCTGTTACCCTGTCTACATTCTTTTTTCACTCATGGTAGAAATATAAATGATTTATCTTTTCTCTGTCTTAATTGTGGTTGTCCCTGTGTGTGTGTGTGTGTGGTTTTGAAGGGGCGCGGTTCAGGAGCATGAATTAAAAATCCTTTTCTTTCACTGCTCTTATTAGTGGAATTATTAATTAATGGAATTATTTTAACTGTTACTGAAGAATCCTGGTGTGGTTCACTTCTGTCCTGAGTCACAGTCTGTCAGGCACTTTGGGTGTTAGGGTGATCCTACTGGGATTCTTGTCCATTTGTGTAGCTCCTGATAATGTGTCGAGCAGTAAGACATGTTCAGACAGAGCATGACTCATTGAGTTTTATGAAGGAGTGATGAAGATGATTGATGAATGGAGAGTGGTGGACATGGCCTCAATGGGCTTCAGCAAGGTCTTTGACAAGGTTCTGCATGATAGACTGGTTAACAAGGTGAGATCACATGGAATACAGGGGGAACTAGCCATTTAGATACATAACTGGCTTGAAGAAAGGACACAGAGTGTGGTGGCGCAGGATTACTTTTTGGACTGGAGGCCTGTTCCCAGCGGTGTGCTGCAAGGATCGGTGCTGGATCCACTGCTTATTGACATTTATATAAATGGCTTGGATGGGAATATCAGAGAAATGGTCAGTAAGTTTCCAGATGACACCAAAATTGGAGGTGGAGTTGACAGCAAAGAGGGTTATCTCAGTGTAGAATGGGACTTTGATCAGATGGGCCAATGGGCTGAGGAGTAACAGATGGAGTTTAACTTAGATAAATTTGAGGTGTTGCATTTTGTTCAGGCAAATCAGGGCAGGACTTATACACTTACTGATAAGGTACTGGGGAGTGTTGCCAAACAAAGAGACCTTGGAGTGCAGGTTCACAGTTCTTTGAAAGTGGAGTCAAAGGGTAGACTGGTTAATTTGGTAAACTCACCTTTATTGTTGAATGCACTGAGTATAGGAATGAGGAGGTCTTGTCATGGCTGTACAGGATGCTGGTTAGACACTTTTGGAATACTGCATTCAGTTTTGGCCTCCCTGCTGGAGGAAAGATGCTGAGAAACTCAAAAGAGTTCAGAAAAGATATTCAGGATGTCTGATGGGCATGGACAAGTTGGACTGAAGGGTCTGGTTCTATGCTGCACATACCTATAACTTTCCTTTCACATTTTGTACTGGTTTTGTCCAACTCAGTGTCTCCCTTTGCCATTGATGTGGGAGTTTCAGAGTCGAATCTGTTGCTGTGGGACTGGGGTCACATGCAGGTCAGACTGGGTAAGGACGGTATTTCCCTTCCCTAAAGAATGTCAGTGAACCCGATGGATTTTTTCCAACAATAGATCATGGTTTCATGGTTCCCATTAGACTGGTGTTTAATTCCTGATGTAATAACTGAATTGAATTTCCAGCAGCTTCCATGGTGGGAACTGAAACTCTGTCCCCAGTGTATTGGATTGCTCATGAATTTACATTACTATTTGTTCATTACCTCTCATTATAGCTGCGAACCCTGTTCTCACAAAATAACATACTCAGAATAGAGTCTCCAAGTTTCAGTCCCACACACTGATATCTGTCCCAGTGCTGTGTTCATATCCTCTCTCTCCCTGTCTTTCTCCTCACAGCGGCTTCTGCTAAGGGTTAGAACATAGATCATAGAACATTACAGCACAGTCCAGACCCTTCGGCCCTCGATATTGCGCCGACCAGTCATACCAATCAGAACCCATCTAACCATCACTATTCCATGTACGCCCACATGTTTGTCCAATGACGGACTTAAATGCACTTAAAGTTGACGAATCTACTACCGTTGCAGGCAAAGCATTCCATACCCTTACTACTCTCTGAGTAAAGGAAATATCTCTGACGTCTGTCCTATATCTATCACCCCTCAATGTAAAGCTATGCCCCCTCGTGCTCGCCATCACCATTCTTAGAAAAAGGTTCTCCGTGTCCACCCTATCTAACCCTCTGATTACCTTATGTCTCTCTATTAAGTCACCTCTCAACCTTCTTCTCTCTAACGAAAACAGCCTCAAGTCCCTCAGCCTTTCCCTCATAAGACCTTCCCTCCATACCAGGCAACATCCTAGTAAATCTCCTCTGCACCCTTTCCAAAGTCTCCACATCCTTCTTATAATGTGGTGACCAGAATTGTACACAATATTCCAAGTGCGGCCGCACCACAGTTTTGTACAGGTGTAGCATAACCTCATAGTTCCGGAACTCGACCCCTTTATTAATAAAAGCTAAAACACTGTATGCCTTCTTAACAACCCTGTCAACCTGGGTGGCAACTTTCAAGGATCTGTGTACATGGACACTGAGATCTCTCTGCTCATCTACACGACCAAGAATAGAACATAGAACATAGAACATAGAAAAATACAGCGCAGTACAGGTCCTTCGGCCCTCAATGTTGTGCCGACCGAAGCCTACCTAACCTACACTAGCCCAATAACCTCCATATGCTTGTCCAATGCCCGCTTGAATGACCATAAAGAGGGAGAGTCCACCACTGCTACTGGCAGGGCATTCCATGAACTCACAACCCGCTGAGTAAAGAATCTCCCCTAACATCTGTCCTATACCAACCTCCCCTTAATTTAAAGCTGTGTCCCCTAGTAACAGCTGACTCCATACGCGGAAAAATCCTACCATTAGCTCAATTCTTTGCATTCCGGTTACTCCGACCAAAGTGAATCACCTCACACTTGTCCGTATTAAACTCCATTTGCTACCTCTCAGCCCAGCTCTGCAGCTTATCTATGTCTCTCTGTAATCTACAACATCCTTTGTCACTATCCACAACTCCACCTTAGTGTCATCTGCGAATTTACTAACCCATCCTTCTACGCCTTCATCCAGGTCATTTGTAAAAATGATGAACAGCAGTGGACCCAACACCGACCTTTGCGGTACATCACTAATAACTGGACTCCAGGATGAACATTTCCCATCAACCACCACCCTCTGTCTTCTTTCAGCAAGTCAATTACTGATCCAAACAGCTTTATCTCCCACAATCCCATTCCTCCGCATTTTGTGCAATAGCCTACTGTGGGGAATCTTATCGAACGCTTTGCTGAAATCCATATACACCACATCAACTGGTTTACTCTCATCTACCTGTTTGGTCACCGTCTCAAAGAACTCAATAAGGTTTTGTGCGGCACGACCTACCCTTCACAAAACCGTGCTGACTATCCTTAATCTAATTATTCTTTTCTAGATGTTTATAAATCCTATCTCTTTTAACCTTTTCCAACACTTTACCAACAACTGAAGTAAGGCACAATGGTCTATAATTACCAGGGTTGTCTCTTCTCCCCTTCTCGAACAGGGAACTATATTTGCTATCCTCCAGTATTCTGGCACTAATCCTGCAGACAATGACGATTTAAAGATCAATGTCAAAGGCTCGGCGATCTCCTCCCTGGCTTTCCAGAGGATCCCAGGATAAATCCCATCAAGCCCAGAGGACTTATCTATTTTCACACTCTGCAGGATTTCTAATACCTCTTCCTTGTGAACCTCAAACCCACCTAGTCTAGTAGCCTGGATCTCAGCATTCTCCTCGACAACATTGTCGTTTTCTAGAGTGAATACTGTTGAAAAATATTCATTTAGTGCTTCCCCTGTCTCCTCTGACTCCACACACAACTTCCCACTATTGTCCTTGATTGGCCCTTGATTGGTCGATGACAGACGTGGATGGAGTGAGGGCTGAGGAAGGAGGCTCCGCTGTCTTACCCTGCAGCTTCACCCACCCTGACACTCACCTCACAGTCACCGGATCCATCATACGGATCAAATCTGGCAAAGGTGCTATCTTTACCTGTACATATCCTGGTCCAGACCATTACCAGGGTGAGCTGTGTGAGAATGTGCGACAGCGGGACTGTGGGAATCGATTCAGATTCATGGGGAACCTCAGCAACAAAGATGTCTCAGTAACGATGGAGGGACTGAGCCAGGAGGATTCTAGTTCCTATCAGTGTCGTGTGGAGCTCAATATTGATAGTTTTCAAACAAAGCCTCCAACAACGCAGGAAGTTGAAGGTAAGGAACAATGTTTGGATGGTGTCACTATCCCGATAGCTCAATGGGAACAGGGTCCACCTGGACCGGGAGCACTCGGGTTGGCTCCCTTTCTTGGGCTCTTTCAGTTGGTCTCAGGCAGGAGACAGTGAGAAAGAGAGAGAGAGACATGAGGCTGGGATTTATGGACCATTCCACCACTGTGTCTGAAACTTCCCACAGTCTCCCATCAACACCCTAATTTGTTGTGTTCAAATTGGCTTCAGTGTTCTGAGGTAGGGACCAGAGAGAACATCACCAAGGATGCAAGCTCCAAGATCCACCTGGTTCCATGTTCCCTATGGGCAATATGGAGTCAATGACAGGGATCTCAAGGATGGATCTGGATAAAGGAAGTCGGTGGTCAGAGTGCCTCAGTTTTTAAAGATGTCAGGACATATTGAGAATGTGGTTGGAAAAGCAAATGGGATTTACAGGTTTCAGAAATGGAGGTGTTGAGAACTGAGGCAGGTAGCCCATAAGACATAGGAACAGAAGAAGGCCATTCAGCCCATTGAGTCTGTTCCACATTCAATGAGATCATGACTGAGATGAGAAACGTCAATTCCCCATTCTTGCTTTATCTTCACAATCCTCGATTCCATGAATGATTAAAAATTTATCTATCTCAGCCTTGGCTATACTTAATGACCCAACATTTACTGCTGTCTGTGGTAAAGTAGCCCAGAGATTCACTACACTCTGAGAGAAAACATTCCTCTCATCTGAAATGTGTAACCCCTCATTCTGAGCTGATGCCCTCTGTTCCTGACAAGGGGGACAACCACGCTGCATCCACCTTATCAAGCACCCGAAGCATCTTTAATGTCTCAATTTGGTCACTCTTCATTCTTCTGTGATCCATCAAGTACAGGCTCAATCTTGTCAAACGCTGCCCATAAGACAGCCCCTCCTGACCTGGCATCAACTAATTGAATCTTCTCTGGACTGCCTCCAATGCCAGTTTCACTTTCCTTTGATAAGGGACCAAAACGATCCACAATATTCCAGCTGTGAGCTAACTCGTGTCTGGTAAAACCTCCCCACTTTAAAATTCTATTCCATTTGAAATAAAGGCCAGCATTCCATTGACCTTCCCTACTCTCTGCTGAATGTTTTTGTGAAACCTCCATATTCTTCTGTTCTGTAACTTTCTGCAGGCTTTCTCTGTTTCACTAATATTCAGCCTCTCTATTCTTTGTGCTAAATGTATAACCTTACATTTTCCACATTATATTCCAACTGCAAAGTTTTTCCCACTTATTTAACTGACGACATTTCTTTGCAGCTTCTTTATTTCATCCTCATCACTTGCCTTCTCACCTGTGCATTTATTGTCTCTTCAATAACTTCCTTTAATACCCTAGAATCACCCAGTCAGGTCCAGGGGACTAATTGGTCTTTAACTCCGTCAGTTTCCTTCACGGGTTTTCTCTCGTGATAGTTATTAGCCGTATAGATATGTACAGCATGGAAACAGACCCTCCAGCACAACTCGTCCACAGCAACGAGGTATTCTAATTAATCCAGTCTCATTTGACAGCACTTGGCCCATTTCCTTCTATACCCTCCTATTCATACAGGCATCACCCTCTTCATGTAAAAGGTCCCTTTTCAAATCTTTCCCCTCTCCCATTAAACCTATGCCTTCTAGTTTTGGACTCCCATACCTTGGGGAAAAGACCTTGACGAATCACCCTCTCCATGCCCCTTCTAAAAGCTCAGCCCTCAGCCTCTGATGCACCAGGGAAAATAGCCCAAACCTATTCAACTTCTCCTTATATTCAAATATTCCAACCCTGGCAACATCCTCCCATATATTTCCTGGACCCTTTCTGATTTCACAAAACCTTTCCGATCGCAGGGAAACCAGAGGTGAATGCAATATTCCAAAAGTGGCCTTACCAGTGACCTGTTGAGTAACAACATGACCCCCCAACTGTTATACTCAATGCACTGACCAAGAAAAGCAAGCGTACCAAACACCCTCTTCAGTACCCTGTCTACCTGTGACTCGACTTTCAAAGAACAATGAATTTTCACTCCAAGACCTCTTTGTTCGGCAACACTCCCCAGGACCTGACCATTAAGTGTGTAAGCCCTGCACTGATTTGTCCTACTAAAATGGAACATCTCACATTTATCTAAATTAAACTCCATCTGCCATTCCTCAGCCCATCATCTCATCTGATCAAAGTCCTGTTGTCCTCTAAGATAACCTTCTTCGCTGTTCACGACGTCATCGATTTTGCTGTCATCTGCAAACTTACTAAACATAGCTGCTGTCTTCAAATCAAAATTTGTTCCTCTAATGATTGAGTCTCCTGCCACTAACACTTTTCTCTTCTCCCCCTTCCCTTCTGAGCCACAGATCCAGGCTCATTGCCAGAGGCCTGGCCACTATGGCTTTCCCCTGGTAGGAATGTTATGATGGTTCAACTGCTCATCCAGATACTTTTTAAATGTTGCCAGGTTTTCCGCCTCTATTACCCTCCCAAGGGAGTGCATTCCAAACTCCCATCACCGTTTCTGCAAAGCCCCTCTCATCACACTCGCTTTCACATGAAAATTATGCCCCATCATTCCTGACTTTGCAGTTCAGGGGCCGAACAACTGTGGACATTGTTAACTCTCCAACTGGTCCCCAATGAGAGTATTGTGTCCAGATCTGTCACCACCCATTAAGAGGAATGTGAATGTCCTTGAGAGATTGCAGAGTGACCCGAATTATTATAGGGATGGGCTTGGGGTGTTTCAGGGAGGGGATCAGAGACTGGTTTTCGTTGTAAGTTTTGAGAAGCAAGGGTCATTCTCCTCGGAGCTAAGGAGATTGAGGGGAGATTTGATTGAGACAGTGACAAGTGAAGAGAAAGTAAACAAGTAAAAGGTCTATCCATTAACTGTTGGGACAAGGATGCAGGCCTTAAATTTTGGGGCAGAGGTACAGAGAGAATGTGAGAGGGAAAGGTTTACAAAGTGAGTGCTGATGACTGACAGTCACCAACAGCAACGAAGGGGCATGTGGAAACAGTCATTGATCTCAGAATTAAACCTGATAGGTCCTTGAAGGAAGTGAACCGGCAGAACTTGGGGGGACTCGAACAGATGGGTGGGTCTCACCTGGATTGTTCCATGTGGAGCTAACCAGGACCCAATGGGTAAAATGACCTCCTTCTTGTTGTCAATCCAATGATTGGCATTGACTGAGGACAAGATAGGGCAAGTATCTTCCAATCCCTCACTGAGTGAGCACATGGTGGAACTTCAGGTCTCATTGGCCGAGAATATGTGAAGAGTCACCTCCCTACCTCCCATTGGCTGAGAATGTCAGAGTGTTGTTACCTGCCCATCCTGATTGGTTCAGAGTCAGATGGGGGCTGCTCGTTGCTGAAGATTGAGAAGTGACTTTATTGAAACTTGCAAGATCTTGAGGGGTCTTGAGGGAGTAGATGCTGAGAGGATGTGGGTGAATCTGAAACTTATTTCAAATTAGGACGGAGATGGGGGAGATTACCTCTTTCATGGGATTTTTAATGTATAAAGGTGGTGCAGGGTGGGTCTAATTCCTAACCACTGCCCCACCGCACCACCCCCCCATCCCCCCCTTCCACAGAGTGAAGGAGCACAGACTGAAGTATAGGGCTGTGGAATGAAAAACAAAAGGTTTTAGTGAAGGTGGGAAGGATGTTGGGCCCAGAATGAATGAAGTGATGTGGGTTCAGTCCATTTACTAAGCTGGAACTATCCCACGAATGAGAAACTCAAAATGAGGGGGTGGAGCGTAAGTGATTTTCAACACGGTGCATCCTTCAGGAAACTATAATTGTCTGGTCCAGACACATGAGAAATATGCGTGAGGTATTTAATTACTCATTTCATTGTGAAGTTGAAAGAAATGTAAAAAATTGAATCTGGAACTTCTGGGCACTGACCTCATCCATTCTGATGTTTGTCCTTTCCTCAGCTGCTCAGGGAAATGTCTCAGTGGTGACTGGGACAGAGGGAGATTTAGTCTCTTTACCCTGTATCTTCAGGATCTGGGACTCCCACACACTGACCACTGTTACCTGGATGAGGAAGAAGCCCTATCAGCACGTCATTACATTTAGAGCCCAATCACAGGGAACTTGGACAACTGTACACGGTGGAAATCGGTACGAGCTCAGAGGAGGGAAACGCCTTGACTGGGATAAACCAGCTGAGAGGGAGGGACAATCACACTTACCTGTGTCTGGTGGAATACAGGTCAGAACCTGAGTCTCAGTATCTGATCCTGAAGGAAACCCGGCTACTGGTACATGTAAGAAATCATTCTGCAAAAAAGGCAACAGCTGATGGTATTATTGCTGGACTGTTAATCCAGAGACCCAGGTAATGTTCTGGGGACCAGGGTTCAAATCCCACCTTGGCAGATGGTACAATGTGAAATCAAATAAATTGTCAAAGTAAGAATCTAAAGATGGCTGTGTGACCAATGTTGATTGTTGTAAATCCCCATCTGGATCATTGGTGTCCTTTAGGGGAGGAAACTGCCATTCTAACCTGGCCTGGCCTACATGTGACTCCATACCCCACAGTAATGTGGCTGATTCTTAACTATGAGACATGGGCAATAAAGGCTGACTGAGCCAGTCACACCCTCATAACTTAATGACCATGATGAAGGCTTTAGTCTGTAAAGGGTCGAGAGTGTGGGTGGAACAGATTATGTGAACTTTTTACAATTTGATTTTCTAGTGAAAGGTCATTGAACTAAAATATGAAACTGTTTCTCTCCACAGGTATTAGCTGGCCTGCTGACTATTTGATTTTTATTTCAAATTCCCAGCATCTGCAATATTTTGCTTTTGTGTTTGAAATGTGATTTTTTTCAATGTTTAGTGTAATTTGATGTGCTGATTCTTTGAGGTTCATTCTGATGTCAGTATTGAAAGACATTGACACACTCAGAATATTCAGTTCAATCTCCAAATGCACCAAAGTTATACTGACACTGAGATCATCTCCTCGAGCAGGAAGGTGCAACAGCCTAATGTGTCCCTCTTGGTTACAATGAAAGTGTTCACACCTTCATCAGGAATAGTTCCATCAATGCTAGTATGTTCCCCCAGTGTCCATCTGACTGTGTGAGGAAGCACAACAATGTGGAACCAATCCTCGTCCTGCATCCACACATGGGTTATAAAGGAAGGTGGTGGTTTTCTGCTACTGTCACTGGGTGACCAATCCAGACACCCAGATCATGGGTTCAAATCCCACTACAGCACATCTCTGGCCTGGTAATGACATGAGCTGCTTTCACCTACTTCCTGGTCCCCATTATCACATTGTCTTTCTCCCTGGAGGGCCATTCAGTGTCCCTTTGTCTATGTGACTGTCTTTCTCACCTTCTGGGCTCAGTCTCCACCCAGCCTCTCACTCATTTCCCCCCCACTCCCATCCCGGTCCCACAATTCCCTGTCAACAGTTTCCATACCACATTTCCTTAGCAGCTGTCAGTTCTGATGAAGGATCACTGGACTCAAAACTTTCATTCTGAGTTCTGTCCACAGATGACTGCCAGATCTGCAGAGTTTCTCCAGCAATATTTGTTATTGATTCCTTCATGACAACATCTGGTGTGCCGAAATCCCGAGGACAGTCACTATTACCAATTCTTCTCACCCTCAGTCCGGGGGTAGCTGGAGCTAAATCTGTCCTTCCCATTATCCAGCTGAGACCGGGCAAGTCAGCACCGGATCCAACAACTGCCCTGTGGAATGATGTGAAATATCCATCTAAACTTCTATTCTGTGTCACAGAATTAAGCAGCTGCCTCCTTCAAGAATTGTCCTCATCTGGAAAGCACTGCCTGACAGGGCGATGGAAACAGATTCAACAGGGGCATCTTTCAGAAACAAGGGATAAGTATTCGGAAAGGAGCAAGTTACAGGGTTATAGTGATGGACAGGGGGAGGGGGAGGAACTGGATTGCTCTGTCAAAGAATGTCCAATGTGTACATTTAATCTCACACTCTATCACCCAGCTACAGGTTTCACTGCAGCAACATTGAGATATTCCTAACCAATGTTGTTCTTGCTGTTTTACAGTGAAGACTCAGCCTGCTCAGTATGTCTCAGTATATTCACTGGTCATTCCACTGCTCATCCTCCTCCTCCTCCTCATCGTCATTGTCATCATCTTCATCACCTTCAGGAAGAAAGGAGGTGGGTTCTGTCGAGAACGAGGTTCATAAAACAATATGGTTCTGTTTTTGAAACAGCAATAAACAATGACCCTGGATTAATTTTCCCTCACCGACTCTCTCCTCTTCAGTACATTCTCTGAAAACGCTGGCTTTGTCTTTGGTGGGTGGTGGAGGGTGGGTGAAGGTGGCCTGTTCAATAGTATCACCCACTGTCTGATGTCTGACTCATGGGTGATTGAAGATTGAGGCTGTTTCACAAACAAGGCCATTCCACTCCATTCTATTAAACTCTGATGGATTCATCCCCATTCTTCTCCCCATTACTGTCAACTCTCAATGCACCAAAATGTCTTCTCATTCACTTCCATTTGACAGAATCCCAACAGACCACACCTTTTCCATTCATTCTCACTCAGTACAGAATCTCGATGGAACATAAAGGAAGCTGCAATTTGAAACAATTCCTTTTTGTGTTTTTATTGTTAAAATTGATTTGCTGCAAAAAGACAACCTGGTGCCTCAGATAGTCTGAGTAACAGACATCTCGGGGTGGAATGGTAACAATGGCTCCTGTTCGGGCCTGTGCAGTGGGGGCAATGCTCAGGCACTGATCTGTTTTGGGGCTGACCTCGTGACCTACCTGTGCACTGGTTGATCAAATTAAAAACATAGTCTCTTTTTGAACACAGGAGTTACATTTGCTATTGTTGAAGGCAGTGGGACCAGCCCAGAACCTTGGGAATTGTGGGAAATATAAAGCAATTGTTCAATTTTCCCAGCAGCTCCTCTTTAAAGACCCTGGGATGAAGTCCATCAGGGACTCAGGGAACTGTCAGTCCACAACATCAATGATTTACTCAGGACCACTTCTCTGGTGTTTGGAATTTTCTGGGTTGCTCCTTCCTTTTCATTTCCGGATTTATAATGATCAGGAATGTTATTTTTATCCCTTATCCTGAAGACTAATGCAAAATACCCATTTAATGCAATTGCCATTTCCATGACTAATTCTACAAACTCCTGTTGTTTTTAAACCATCTCAGTGTAACGTTGCCATATTCCCAGAGGACCACAGTGGTGTTCTCTGATCAGAGAGAAAGAGAGAAAAAAACAAATGACTGGTGGTGTGTTTAACCTGATAATCATCTTATCTCAAGTAAGAGTTGAAGTTGAAAAAATGGGACCTTTGTGGTAAGATCAGCTAATGTGGTAATTGAATCCATGCTCAACATCACAAGTCAGCTGTTTCACCAACTTACCTGCAAAATGTCTCGAGAAACTCTAACTATCCACTCTTACATTACTGCCTAACTTTCTCTGGACAGTAAGGTTTCCCTCCTTATGAATTTTGTTGCCTTTGATTGATGATTTTTATATCCTGTCCAATCTTCTCACCTGTTCCTTTATTTTGTGTAAATATTTGTGTTTTCTTTCAGTTTGACAATGTCATTAATTTTTTTACAGTTAACTATTACTCCTCGTCAGATATCTGTAACTGTATCTCTTCACCATTCCCTTCACATAATTTATAAGTGAACTTTAGCTCATTGACTGCTTATGATCAAAATTAAATCTCCCAGTGTGTTCGAAACATGGACCCTGGGGTTAGTCTTGCCCAAGTAGTCTTTCTGGGTATAAAACAAGATGTATTTTTGAGTACTGTACTGGGGATGAGTGCTGGGGTTGACACAGAGCTTTTATTATTTTTAATTTATAAAGAAGTATTTTGGCATTAATACGATAAAGTTTGACTCTATTTTTAAACTTTTTTGAACTTATGTCTTAAGTAGACACATGTCTTATCTTCATTTCTTTTGGGAATGAGCTTCTGCTATAGTATGCTGCAAACTCTGCAGCATCGTGCGCTTATCTTTCAGAGAGAGACCATTTCATCAAAAACAAAAACAACTCAAAATATGCTCGAGCAAACCTGTTTCAGTCTGGGACCTGACTTGTCCAGGAATAACATCAACTGGGATCAGAACAATATTAATACCTTTCTCTATTGTTTCTGCTCTTTGACTGAACACGTGGGCACAGCCTCAGAATTAGAGGGGGTAAATTCAGAACAGAAATGTGGAGACATTTCTTCAGCCAGAGAGTGGTGGGCCTGTGGAATTCATTGCCGCGGAGTGCGGTAGAGGCTGGGACGCTAAATGTCTTCAAGGCAGAGATTGATAAATTCTTGATGTCACAAGGAATTTAGGGCTACGGGGAGAATGCAGGTAAGTGGAGTTGACATGCCCATCAGCCATGATTAAATGGTGGAGTGGACTCGATGGGCCGAATGGCCCTACTTCCACTCCTATTGTCTTTTGGTCTTATGGATGGGTATATGAATAGGAAGGGGTTGGAGGGATATGGGCCAGGTGCTGGTGGGTGGGACTAGATTGGTTTGGGATATCTGGTCAGCATGGACAAGTTGGACCGAATGGTCTTTTTCTGTGCTGTACATCTCTATGACTTGTGCTACATCTTCCTTCATCTGATCTCTTGTTCCCACTGATTATTGTAAAACACTCCAATCTGACTTGGTCAACTATCATTTACATCTTACCACTTCCCCTCACCCTATCTTCTGCATTTAAGCCAATATTTTCCGAGCTACCGTCAGTTCTGAGGAAGGGTCACCGGACCTGAAACATTAACTCTGATTTCTCTTCAGAGATGCTGCCAGACCTGCTGAGCTTTTCCTGCAACTTCTGTTTTTGTTGTTGGTCCATTATTGATATTGGACTGGGCTAAGGAGGACACTCCTGAGTAAAGCTTTAGCAATCAGATAACATTCGAGAGATCACTGTATCTAACTGTGCAAAATATATGTATTGTTGGTCAGGGATGGTTTTGCTTGAGACTCATCCAACTGTGGAGACAATGTGGCAAATTTGTTCATATTTATGAATCATTTTTATCTTTTTAGGGGGTTCACAGCAAATGGATCCGACCACGGTTTTGAAAAGGTAAGGTCATCAGTGACTGATATAAACGCGGTTGTAGAAATGCGCTGGGCCATAGAGTCATATAGATGTACAGCATGGAAACAGACCCTTTGGTCCAACCTGTCCATGCCGACCAGATATCCCAACCCAATCTTGTCCCACCTGCCAGTACCCGGCCCATATCCCTCCAAACCCTTCCGATTCATATACCCATCCAAATGCCTCTTAAATGTTGCAACTGTACCAGCCTCCACCACATCCTCTGGAAGCTCATTCCATACATGTACCACCCTCTGAGTGAAAAAGGTGTCTCTTTTATACCTTTCCCCTCTCACCCTAAACCTACACCCTCTAGTACTGGAATCTCCGACCCCAGGGAAAGGACTTTGTCTATTTATCCTATCCATGCCCCTCATAATTTTGTAAACCTTTATAGGATCACCCCTCAGCCTCCGATGCTGCAGGGAAAACAGCCCCAGCCTGTACAGCCTCTCCCTACAGCTCAAATCCTCCAACCCTGGCAACATCCTTGTAAATCTTTTCTGAACCATTTCAAGTTTCACAACATCTTTCCGATATAAAGGAGAACAGAATTGCACACAATATTCCAACAGTGGCCTAACCAATGTCCTGGACAGCTGCAACATGACCTCCCAACTCCTGTACTCAATACTCTGACCAATAAAGTAAACATACCAAATGCCTTCTTCACTATCCTATCTCACTGCGACTCCATTTTCAAGGAGCAATGAACTTGCACTCCAAGGTCTCTTTTGTTCAGAAACACTCCCTCGGATCTTACTATTAAGTGTATAAGTCCTGCTAAGATTTGCTTTCCCAAAATGCAGCACCTCGCATTTATCTGAATTAAATTCCATCTGCCACTTCTCAGCCCATTGGCCCATCTGGTCCAGATCCTGTTGTAATCTGAGGTAACCCTCTTCGCTGTCCACTACACCTCCAATTTTGATCTCATCTGCAAACTTACAAACTGTACCTCTTATGCTCGCATCCAAATCATTTATGTAAATGACAAAAACTAGAGGACCCAGCACCAATCCCCGTGGCACTCCACTGGTCACAGACCTCCAGTCTGAAAAACAACCCTCCTTCAGCACCCTCTGTCTTCTACCTTTGAGCCAATTTTGTATCCAAGTGGCTAGTTCTCCCTGTATTCCATGAGATCTAACCTTGCTCACCAGTCTCTCGGGGGGAACCTTGTCGATTGCCTTACTGAAGTCCATATAGATCACATCTACTACTCTGCCCTCATCAATCTTCTTTGTTACTTCTTCAAAAAACTCAATCAAGTTTGTGAGACATGATTTCCCACACATAAAGCCATGTCTACTATCCCTAATCAGTCCTTGCCTTTCCAAATACATGTACATCCTGTCCCTCAGGATTCCCTCCAACAACTTGCCCACCACTGAGGTCAGGCTCACTGGTCTACAATTCCCTGGCTTGTCCTTACTGCCTTTCTTAAACAGTGGCACCACGTTTGACAACCTCCAGTCTTCCGGCACCTCACCTGTGACTATCGATGATACAAATATCTCAGCAAGAGGCCCAGCAATCACTTCTTTAGCTTCCCACAGAGTTCTCGGGTACACTTGATCAGGTCCTGGGGATTTATCCACCTTTAACCGTTTCAAGTCATCCAACACTTCCTCCTCTGTAATCTGGACATTTTGTAAGATGTCACCATTTATTTCCCTACAGTCTATATCTTCCTTATCCTTTTCCACAGTAAATACTGATGCAAAATATTCATTTAGTATCTCCCCCATTTTCTGTGGCTCCACACAAAGGCCGCCTTGCTGATCTTTGAGGGGCCCGATTCTCTCCCTAGTTACCCTTTTATCCATAATATATTTGTGAAAGCCCTTTGGATTCTCCTTAACTCTATTTGCCAAAGCTATCTCATGTCCCCTTTTTGCCCTCCTGATTTCCCTCTTCCCTAGTATACTCCTACTTCCTTTATACTCTTCTAAGGATTCACTTGTTCTATCCTGTCTATACCTGACCTATGCTTCCTTCTTTTTCTTAACCAAGCCCTCAATTTCTTGAGTCATCCAGCATTCCCTATACCTACCAGCCTACCCTTTCACCCTGACAGGAATATACGTTCCCTGGATTCTTGTTATCTCATTTCTGAAGGCTTCCCATTTTCCAGCCATCCCTTTACCTGCGAACATCTGCCTCCAACCAGCTCTCGAAAGTTCTTGCCTAATACCATCAAAATTGGCCTTCCTCCAATTCAGAACTTCAACTTTTAGATCTGGTCTATGCTTTTCCATCACTATTTTAAAATGAATAGAATTATGGTCACTGGCCCCAAAGTGCTCCCCCACTGACACCTCAGACACCTGCCCTGCCTTATTTCCCAAGAGTAGGTCAAGTTTTGCACCTTGTCTTGCAGGTACGTCCACATACTGAATCAGAAAATTGTCTTGTACACACTTAAGAAATTCCTCTCCATCTAAACCCTGAACACTATAGCAGTCCCAGTCAATGTTTGAAAAGTTAAAATCCTTACAATAACTACCTTTTTATTCTTACAGATAGCTGAGATGTCCTTACATGTTTATTTCTCAATTTCCCTCTGACTATTGGGGGGTCTATAATACAGTCCCAATAAGGTGATCATCCCTTTCTTATTTCTCAGTTCCATCCAAATCACATCCCTGTTTGTATTTCCGGGAATATCCTCCCTCAGCACAGCTGTAATGCTATCCCTTATCAAAAATGCCACTCTCCCTCCTCTTTTGCCTCCCTTTCTATCCTTCCTGTAGTATTTGTATCCTGGAACATTAAGCTGCCAGTCCATCCCTGAGCCATGTTTCTGTAACTGCTGTGATATCTGAGTCCCATGTTCCTAACCATGCCCTGAGTTCATCTGCCTCCCCAGTTAAGCCACTTGCAATGGAATAAATGCAGTTTAATTTATTAGTCCGACCTTGTCCCTGCCTGCTCTGACTGTTTGACTCACTTCTGTTCTCAACTGTACCAGTCTCAGATTGATCTCTTTCCTCACTATCTCCCTGGGTTCCACACCCACTCACTGCCACACACCATCACCTCACCCCCCCCCCCCCGCCCGCCACCCACCCCCCCAACCTTACTAGTTTAAATCCTCCCAAGCAGTTCTCGCAAATTTCCCTGCCAGTATATCAGTCCCCTTACAATTTAGGTGAAATCCATCTATCTTGTACAGGTCACTTCTACCCCAAAAGAGATTCCAATGATCCAAAAATGTGAATCATTCTCCCATACACCAGCTCCTCAGCCATGCATTCATCTGCTCTATCCTCGTATTCCTGCCCTCCCTAGCTCGTAGCACAGGGAGTAATCCAGATATTACACCGTTGAGGATCTCCTTTTTAAGTTTCTGCATAATTCTCTGTAATCTCCCTTCAGAATCTCAACCATTTCCCTTCCATTTATCGTTGGTTCCAATGTGGACAATGACCTCTTGCTGGCCCCTCTCCCCCGTGAGAACATTCTGCACCCTCTCAGAGACATCCTCGGTCCTGGCACCAGGGAAACAACAAACCATTCGGCTTTTTCTCTGCTGGCCACAGAAACGTCTGTTTGTACCTCGGACCACAGAATCCCCAAACACAATTGATCTCTTGGAAGCCGACAGCCCTCGTTGCATTAGAGCCAGTCTCAATATCAGAGACTTGGCTGTTCGTGCTACGTTCCCCTGAGAATCCATCACACCCTTACATTTTCCTGCACAGAGAACCTGCACAGTTACTGCCTTTGCTGCTTTTGAATTCATGTGTCGCTGGACATCGGAGTGCATTTGGGAAAATTAACAAACAGTGAATTTCACAACTAATCTTGGAAGAACTTTGGGCGAAGTTCACAGCACAGAATCAGATAAGTTAATTGTTGTTTTAGGTCTGTCCAAGAGAAAGGCTGTATTAGTGAGTACAGTGGGTTCTTTCTTGATTATATGTTTTTGGAGATAAGTCTCTTGATTAAACTTAAAATATAAGCCATAGCTATTAATTTAACTTTTGACTTTTTTTCCAAAGTTCCAAAACAATGCAACAGCATATAAACCAGTAATTGCTGCTCCTGGGATTTGAGGAAATCACCTCCAGCACCTAAAATACCTCAAAAAAGGAGCAGCTCTTACAAGTTGAAGTTTTTCCCGTCCTCCATCTTGGATTACCCAGAATCCTGAATATCTCTTGCTCACAGACAGAATGCAGGTCCCTGCTGATGAGCTGCTAATGTGGTTTGTCCTTTTAAAAAGCTGATCGAACACTCAGAGTTGAAAAGTGATCAATGGACTGAGGTAAATGACAGATTAATGATTTCTGAGCAGCAATTTCCAGCAATTGTAAAACTCTTGCTCCTGATTCACTGTCGCCAAATTAACCTGCAATTTATCCTCAATCAAAACTGAAATGTTGCTCATTTTTATCACAGTGGATACTTTGAGTTGTATTGAATGTATATGGTGGGAAAGATTAAACTATTATCACTTGCAGCAAGTGCTGAGGATAAAAAGGATGTTTTTGTGTATCCTACTATTTTCTCCCTTGTTGTCCAAGTAGCTGAATTTCTATTGGATGGGAATGTGATTTCTGATCATCCCCCACTTTCCAAGATTTCCATGCCCTGTAACACCCTCCAAAGTTACAGCAGATGGGAAGCCCCTGCAAGCACTTTCCCCTCAGCTCCAACACCCTCCCTCCCTGCCCTGTGACTAGTTGCTCCAAGCTGAGCCCGAGCTGCCTGGAATGATCTGTCACTGTGATTCCTGACAGTGTCTGCACAGCCCTCTCTGTGTTACAGCTGCTGACTACACCTTGGGTTCCCTGGGTGCCAGCCATATTCTGATGCCAAGGCAAAACTGTTTCTCATGACAATTTATTCAAGGATAGCTTTTCTGATTGTGTCGACATCTGAGTATCTGTGATTTCTAGGAAAGTTCATTCTATTAACTGTATTTATCACTCTTTGGAATCTGTTCTCTGTGTAACCAAAGCAAGAGATTGATGTACAGTTAGAATGTTCCTTTCTGTGACCTGGCAGAATGCATTTAGATTCCTTGGAATATTCATCTTCCTTGTGTATTTTCCAGGAATGATCCAGGTTCATCCAGCATTCCCGGGACTGATCAGGCCCAGCAGCTCACTGCTCCAGGTACTGTCTGTACTCGAACTGACCGATCATTGTCCACTTCAGAGACTCGAATGGAGAGAGTGTGGATCCTGGAGAGATATTCAGGGACAGACTGTTACATTGAGTTCAACCGGTCTCCAGCACAGAATAAAGCCCTTCGGCCCATTGAGTCTGCGTCAGTTGAAAACTATCCCCACCCCCATCCTTAACCCTTCACACTTATTGCACAGATTGACGTCTTTGATAGATGAACCTTTTAACTTTCAGACCATTCAATGTAAATGAATGAAAAGCTATGGGTTTCCATTAAGGGAGCTGACCAGACTCTGGATTATTGTTCGGGCAATGGAGATGGAAATCTTCTCCTCAGTCACTGACCCTGGATGGATTCTTGGACAATAACCATTTCCGATTCCCTGAATCATCTGGCTGAGTAACTGACTTGGCCCGGTCCTTGCTGCCTCGAGCTGTTCACGGCCAGTCTGTCTGCTGCTTCGGTTTGGGTCAAGGAAAACAGTCCAGTTGGGTGTCACGCATCTCAAATGACTCCCAGTAGCTGGGCTGCTGTGGGGAACCTGAGGATCAGGTTCATGCTCTGGGGAGAGAGGTTCAATTTTCACCATGGCAACTTGTAAAATTTACATTTAATTATTAAATCTGGAATTGTAAACTCATCTCTGTGATGGGGGCCATCTGAATTAACATTAGTTGTTGTCTTAAAAAAAGTTTCTGTTTGGCAGTCTCCTTCAGGGAAGCAAACTTACCATCTTTACCCAATCTGCCCGACAGGTGACTTCAGATCCCCATTTCAAACCTCAGTTGTCCTTTTAGGACCGATTGAATGCAATGTGTCTGACTCTGACCTGCTGCCCTCTGAAATGGCCAAGCAAGCATCTCACTTCAAGGGTGTTCAGGGATGGGCAACAAACGCTGGCCTTGCCTGTGAGACCCATGTGCCTTGCAAGGATATGAAAACTACTGAATCTGTTCTCACTCTCTTCTCAATCCCTGCATCCTCCAATGATCCCCCCTGCCTCACCTCAACTCTCCACCAGCGTCCAACATTGAACATAGAACATTACAGTGCAGCACAGGCCCTTTGGCCCTCGATGTTGTGACAACCTGTGAAACCAATCTGAAGCCCATCAAACACTATTACATTTTCATCCATATGTTTATCCAATGACCATTAAATGCTCTTCAAGTTGGCGAGTCTACTGCTGTTGCAGGGAGTGTGTACCACTCTTATACGACTCTCTAAGTAAATAAGCTGCCTCTGACATCTGTCCGATATTGATCCCCCCTCAATTTAAAGCTATGCCCCTTCTTTACTAGCCATCACCATCTGAGGAATAAGGCTCTCACTGTCCACTCTATCTAACCCTCTGATTATTTTATGTTTCAATTAAGTCAGCTCTCAGCCTTCTTCTCTCTTATGGAAACAGCCTCAAGTCCCTCAGCCTTTCCTTGTAAGACCTTCCCTCCATAGCAGGCAACATCCTCAAAATCTCCTCTGCACCCTTTCCAAAGCTTCCACATCCTTCCTGTAATACGGTGACCAGATCTGCATTCAATACTCCAAGTGCAGCCACACCAGAGTTTTGTATAGCTGCAGCATGACCTCATGGTTCCAAAACTCAATCCCTTTACAAATGAAAGCTAACACATCGTATGCCTTCTTAGCAACTCTATCAACCTGGGGAGAAACTTTCAGAGAGCTATGTGCATGGACACCGAGAACTCTCTGCTCATCTACACTACTAAGAATCTTACTATTAGCCCAGTACTCTGTACTCCTGTTACTCCTTCCAAAGTGAATCGCCTCACACTTTTCCACATTAAACTCCATTTGCCACCTCTCAGCCCAGCTCTGCAGTTTATCTATGTCTCTCTGTAACCTACAACATCCTTCAACATGATCCACAACTCCACCAACCTGAGTGTCATCTGCAAATTTACTAACCCATCCATCAAAGCCCTCACCTGGGTCATTCACAAACATGACCCAAAACAGTTCCTTGGGTACACCACTAGTAATTGAACTCCCGGATAAACATCTTCCAGCAACTACCACCCTCTGTCTCCTTTCACATAGCCAATTTCTGATCCAAACAACTAAATCACCCTCAATCGCATGCCTTTGTATTTTGTGCAGTAGCCTACCATGGGCAACCTTATCAAATGCCTTATTGAAATCCATATACACCAAATCAACAGCTTTCCCCCCCATCCACCTGTTTGTTCACCTTCTCAAGCAACTCAATAAGGTTTGTGAGGCATGACCTACCCTCCACAAAACCATGTTGACTATCCCAAATCAACTTATTCCTTTCCAGATGATTATAAATCTTATCACTTATAAGCTTTTGCAACACGTTACCCTCGTTACTCACTGGTCTATAATTACCAGGGTTGTCTCTATTCCCCTTCTTGAATAAAGGAACAACATTTTCCCTCCTCCAGTCTTCTGGCTCCATTCCTGTCGACACTGACAACATAAAGGTCAAAGTGAAAGGCTCATCAATCTCCTCCCTGGCTTTCCAGAGAACCCATGGTAAATCCTATCCAACTTATCTATTTTCACACTTTCTCGAATTGCTTACACCTCCTCCTTGTGACCAACAATCCCATTTCGTCTAGTGGCCTGTATCTCAGTATTTTCCTCGACAACATTAGCTTTATCCTGTGTGTATACTGAGGAAAAATATTCATTTACTGCTTCCCCTATCTGCTCTGTCTCGATGGAAAATTTCCCACTACTATCCGTGATTGGCCCTAGTCTTACTCTTGTCATTCTTTTATTCCTGATATCCCTATGGAAAGCCCGAGGGTTTTCCTTGATCCTATCTGACAATGATGTCTTATGTCCCCTCCTGGTTCCTCTTAGCTCTCTCTTTAGGTCTTTCCTGGCTAACTTGTCACTCTCAAGCACCCTAACTGAGCCTTCACATCTCATCTGAATATAAGCCTTCTTCTTCCTCTTGACAAGAGATTCAACTTCCTGAGTAAACCATGGCTCCCGTGCTCAGTAACGTCCTCCCTGCCTGACATGTACATATGTATCAAGGACCCACAGTGGCTGTTCCTTGTATAAGCTGCACATTTCAATTGTGCCCATCCCCTCCAGTTTCCTTGCCCATCCCATGCATCCTAAATCTTGCCTAATCACATCGTAGTTGCCTTTCCTCCAGCTCATAACTCTTGTCCTGCAATATATACCCATCCCTTTCCATTGCTAAAGTAAACTTAACCAATTTGTGGTCACTATCATGAAAGTGCTCAACTACCTCCAAATTGAACACCTGGCCAGGTTCATTACCCAGTACCAAATCTGACGTGGCCTCGTCCCTTGTTGGCCTGTCTGTGTACTGTGTTATGAAACCCTCCTGCACACATTGGACAACAACTGACCCATCTAAAGTACTTGAACTATAGTATTCCTAGTCAATATTTGGAAAGTTAAAGACCCCCATAACAACTTCTGTGTCACTCTTGCTCCTGTCCAGAATCATCTTTGCTATCCTTTCCTCTACATCTCTGGAACTATTTGGAGGCCTATAGAAAACTCCCGACAGGGTGACCTAACCTTCCTGTTTCTAACCTCAGCCCATACTACCTCAGTAGAGAGTCCTCAGATGTCCTTTCAGCAACCATAATACTGTCCTTGACTAACAATGCCACTGCACACCCCCTCCCCCCACCTTACCGTCTTCCCTGTTCTTACTGAAACATCTAAATCCTGGAACTGCAACAACCATTCCTGTCCCGACTCTACCTATATCTCCAAAATGGCCACAACATCGAAGTGGGAGAAAGTGAGGACTGCAGATGCTGGAGATCAGAGCTTAAAAATGTGTTGCTGGAAAAGCACAGCAGGTCAGGCAGCATCAAAGGAACAGGAGAATCGACGATTCAGGCATAAGCCCTTCTTCAGGATGTTTGATTCCTGAAGAAGGGCTTATGCCCAAAACATCGATTCTCCTGTTCCTTTGACGCTGTCTGACCTGCTGCGCTTTTCCAGCAACACATTTTTAAGCACAACATCGAAGTCCCAGGTACCAACCCATGCTGCAAGTCCAATATTTCACTTGCTCCAATCACATCTCTAACTCAGAGAATGATGTGGTGTCCACTGAGCCATTGCTGATATTTAAGGACAAGCCTGTCGATGCATGGTCCCTTATCATTCCTGTTTGTGTTACAGATCAGGACAGTTCCATCCTCTATGCTGAGATTGACAGCAACAGAACAGGTAAATGGCTGCACCTTAAAGGTTTTGAGCAATTGTCTAATTGATAATCAGATTCTATAATCAAACTAAGAGAACATTTTGTCTTTGTTAAAGGTGGCAAGAGATTCACAAACAGTCTGTCAGAAGGCCGTGAGTCAACATTTGTTTCTATATTGAGAAAGTGTATCGTTTGAGATCACTCCCACTCCCCCATATCTTTAAGAGCTGATTTCACTGGGGGTCTGGTTTCCTGAGGAGGAGTTGCAGTGTTGATGTTTGAAGCTGCAGTGGGAAACTGGTCAACTCATAGAACTCGTGCCTGGCCACCGTCAGAGAATCATCCCAAATGAGAACTCCCAGTTCAGTTTTAACTGACCTTGAATTCTCCCCTGATGAGGTCTTCATGATGCGAGTCTGACCCAGTACCATTCCCTCAGAAGACGATTGTTGAAGGGTGGTCGGGTCTGATAAACATGATCGAATTTTTAAGGAGTATTGAAGGATGGTTGATTGGGTGTTTGATATTGTCCATCAATGCGGATGTTAGCAAGGTGTTTGGTGAAGTTCCACAAGGCAGACTGGTCACAAAATCAAAGGTTCATGGGATCCAGGGGAAAGTGGCGAGATTGATCCAAAGCAGGAGACATTGAGTTATTGTGAGCGGGTAGTTTTGTGACTGCGATGCTGTTCCGAGTGCCACTCAGAACCAGTTCCCTCAGTGTTCAGGTTCTATCAAAGTTTGGACATGTCTGTAGGAGTCATGATTGAGAAACAAACAGACAAACTCAGCAGGTCTGGAGAAAAGAAATGGAAGAAAGCTACAACATGAAGGGACATAGGGGTACTTGTGCACAAAACAAAGGTGCAGAAGAGATTGAGCAGGATGTTCCCTGATTTGGTGTGTGTTAACTATCAGGAGAATTTGGTCAAACCTGGATTTATTTTTGCGAGAGTATTGGAGGGTGAGGGGAGACCGAACAGAAATACATAAATTTATGAGAGGCAGGGATAGGGGGGACAGTCCGTTTTCTTTCAAAGAGTGGAGATGTCATATACAAGCGGCATAAATTGAAGGTGAATGAGGAAAAATTTGAGGGTTATTTGTGAGGATAACTTTTAACAAAGAGAATGGTAGACGTCTGGAACAGGCTGAGGTAAAAACAATGACTGCAGATGCTGAAAAGCAAATACTGGATTAGTGGTGCTGGAAGAGAACAGCAGTTCAGGCAGCATCCAACGAGCAGCAAAATCGACGTTTCGGGCAAAAGCCCTTCATCAGGAATAAAGGCAGTGAGCCTGAAGCATGGAGAGATAAGCTAGAGGAGGGTTGGGGTGGGGAGAGAGTAGCATAGAGTACAATGGGTGAGTGGGGGAGGAGATGAAGGTGATAGGTCAAGGAGGAGAGGGTGGAGTGGATAGGTGGAAAAGGAGCGAGGCAGGTCGGACAAGTCCGGACAAGTCAAGGAGACAGTGCTGAGCTGGAAGTTTGAAACTAGGATGAGGTGGGGGAAGGGGAAATGAGGAAACTGTTGAAGTCCACATTGATGCCCTGGGGTTGAAGTGTTCCGAGGCGGAAGATGAGGCGTTCTTCCTCCAGGAGTCTGGTGGTGAGGGAGTGGGGATGGAGGAGGCCCAGGACCTCCATGTCCTCGGCAGAGTGGGAGGGGGAGTTGAAATGTTGGGCCACGGGGCGGTCTGTACTCTGTGATCAATACAAGATAATCCAACTCTCCTGTTCAGTGCTTTAACCAGATTATGACATCATGATCACATTGTGGTTTGTGGCAGCTTGCAGTAAGAAATTAGTTGACTGCAAACATAAAAATAGAGCTTCATCTGCTGTAAGGGGTTATTCAGTGCCCTGAGATCATGAAAAGTTAGGCATAAATGCATTTATTTTCATTCTTGTAATGAGAAATGCAACAACCAGTTTGTGAAGAGTAATGTCCCACAAACAGCCCTGTGCTCAATCAGTTAGCCTGTGTATTTTCATGATGTATTCTGAGGGGTGAGTGATGTTGAGGACACAATGATCTGGGTTGAGGGATGAGTGACAAGGACACAGTAGAGAGCTCCTCTGTTCGTCATTGAAGTAACGCATTTGGAATTGTTCACAACCACCTGAGAGAGCAGACCACTCCAACCTTTAACATCTCAGCCACAAGATAACACTTTAGACATTGTAGCGCTCCATTTGAACTGCTCCGAAGTCTCAGCATTGATCTTACGATGTAGCCACTGGAATGGGGAATTGAACCCACAACCTTCTAACCCCAAGGGGTATGTGGTGTCCACTGAGCTGTTGTTGATACCTAACAACAAACCAACCAATAAATATCCCCTTATCATTCCTGTTTGTGTTACAGATCAGGACAATTCCAGACTCTGTGCCAAGATTGACAGCAACAGAACAGGGAAATGGCTGCACCTTGGTGGTTTTGAGCTTTTGTCTCGATCTGAGATGAGATGAGTGACTGTTGTGGACAGAACAGCCTGAGAGTATTCAGTTCAGTGGGAGATAGGAGTGAATGGAGGAGGGCAGAGAAATACAAAGACCAGTGTCAGTTCTCAATTAAAAAGGTCAAGTGCGGCTTAAAGGCCATAGGGAGGGGTCCAGGTGGAGGAAGAGAGTTAGAGGTGGGTGAAGGGGTCTGTGGGATGGACAGAGGACTCCTCTCCAAAAAAATGGGCACAGAGGCAAAGGCAACGGAAGAAGAGATCAACATCATGTCGTGTCTGAACTTCGGTGAGGTGGGAGTGCAAAGTGATTAAAACTGAGACCTTTGCTGAATGTTCTGTACTCAGTATCGGAGAAGGGAGAGTGAATGTCCAACAAGAGGTGGAGGGAGGAGAATGGGGAGAGACAAGTGGGACAGTGGGTGGAGGAAGGTTCCAGAAGGGTGGGGGTACATGGTATCGGGTGAATGAGCCAGAGAATTAAGTTGAACTGGGGCTCAGGACAGCTTTGAGACAGTGTGAAGGGGTGCTGATGGAGAGAAAGCTCAAGAGTGTGTATATGATGGCACATAGCACTGAGTGTGGGTCTCAGGATGTGGTGAGAGCAGCTGTCTGAGGAGTGATGGACATCATGGAGAGAGCTGTGATCCTGGGTGGATTCAAAACATAAAGGATGAAACTCATTCACTGTTTGTGTCAATGAATGACCCCATGCCGTCCCATCACTCCCTCTCATCCCTATAGCCTTGGTGCTAACACATGCTGTCTGACTACCAGCCTTTGGCCTTATCGAGAGGAGTGGGGACAAGGTAGGAGAGCAAAACTGAGACAGAACCAGATCAGTTGTGGTCTTAATGAATTGTGGAGAGAACTCGATGGGCCATAGGGCTTGCTCCTGCTGTGAAGTACGATGTACATATCTTCTTTAAATTGAAGCTGATGAGGTTCAAAGTTGCTGGTTGTGTGGTTTGGAAATTGGCTTTGGGCCAGGAAGCAGAGCGCTGTGGTCTGTGGTTTTAGTTCAGACTGGAGGGAAGTGTGCAGCGCTGGTGATATAATTGAAATGTGGGCCCGGTGGATCTCATTGATTAGATTAGATTCCCTACAGTGCAGAAACAGGCCCTTCGGCCCAACAAGTCCACACCGACCCTCCGAAGAGCAACTCACCCAGACCCTATCCCCTACATTTACCAATTCACCAAACACTACAGGCAATTTAGCATGGCCAATTCACCGAACCTGCACATCTTTAGACTGTGAGAGGACATTGGAGCACCTGGAGGAAACCCACACAGACACAGGGAGAATGTGCAAACTCCACACAGACAGTTGCCCGAGGTGGGAATTGAACCTGGGTCCCTGGCGCTGTGAGGCAGCAGTGCTAACCACTGTGTCACCGTGCCAACCCTTAATGAGCTCGGAGTCTCAGAACCATTTGTATTTAACAAGGTGATTGTGAATTGAAACGTTATAAAACATCCTGCAAGATGACCAAATGTTCACAAGCTGCAGTAGTTGGTTAATGAATTGAAGAAGTCCCAAACACACACACAAACAATGAAATGATTCAAAAATACAGAGGCAAAAGATTTTGAAGTTTTTATCTTTGGAAGAACAGGGAATGTGTCCAAACACTGTTCAGTTTCCTGACCGTGTGGATACAGTCACTACATTCCTGTTCCTTACTACAGTTACATGGGATCACCACCAGCTCCAAGTTCCCTTCCAAGCCACCCACTCTGTACTGACATGGAAATATATTATCGTTCACTCACAGTCACTGGGTCACAATCCTGGAATTCCCTCCCCAGTGGCATTGTGGGTCTCCCAACATTTACACGGACTGATGATGAAAGCAAGGACTTTTGCTGCCTTGTGGAGAACTTTGTTGTCAAACAGTCACTGCCATAGTTTCTGGAAGGTTGAGCTGTCTCAGCTGATCCAGTGTTGGATCTCTTCCCCAATGGGCATTGAGAAGCAGAGTGCCCTCGTGGTCACCTATGGGCTGGACTGAGACTGGCAATGATGGGCAGAGTCAGTAATGTCAGCCTCGGGCACCCTTTTGAGGGACGTGCCTCCCAAGCTTTCGAGAGTGCTAAATGTATCCCGGAGTCTTAGCATATACAAGAGGTAGAATATTGAACTGACCAATGATTTGTGGTTTGGTTTGGCAACACTCAAGCATTGGCCAAGTCCCTTGTTTGCAGCATTGAAGAGACCAAGGGTGGCTTGCTCGTCGGGTGCAGAATGTGAAAACAACAGTGATGTTATCAGTGCATACTGCATCTTATGTGGGTCTGTTGTGGTCATTTTATTATTGGCATGGATGAGACTGAGGTTGAAGAGATTTCTATCTGGGCCGTGTTTAATCCTGACACCAGAAGTCAAAGCTGCTGTTTGGTAGATTATAGATAATATGGAGCAATCACACAGCGTTGCTTTACTCTGGTCCTGTTCCTTGAAGAAATCCGTTCCTGAAGATGTCAAGTCATCCCAAAGCAGTTGCAAAATTTGGAAGAAGTTTCTGGACATTCCAACTTTTAAGAGTATGATTCATCAAGTGATTTACTGAGTCATCTGCTGTGATCAGGTTGGGAAATGTAATACAGAGTTCCTGGTGTTGTGTTTGACATTTTACTTGGATTTGTCTGACAACAAAGGCCATGTTGGAGATTCCATTGGAAGGTTTAAAGCTGTAGTGTGTCTTTGGGAGGATTCCCACAGCCACAGGAAGTAGGAGAGTCGGGAGAATGTGGATCAGGATGTTCCCCACTAAGGACAAGATGCTCCACCATTCAAGAGGATCATGTCTGAGCTTGTAGTTCAACACCACTTTCCTGCACTATCCCCTTACCCCTCAATGTTTTTAATGCCGGGAAATCTATCAATCTCATTCATGAATATACTCAATGGCTAAGCTTCCACAGCTCTCTGATGAGAGAATTCCCAAGATTAACTGCTTCGAAACAATAAATTCCCCCTCATCTCAGTTCCAACCACCTATCCCTCATTCTGAGACTGTATTCCCTGGTTCAAGCCAGTGTATGACACTCACTCTGCAACAAGTGAATCTTTTTGTTGATATGGAAATCCGATCCGTTCACGACATTCCAGATGGGATCTCACCAAAGATCGATATAATTGCAGTGAGATGTCAGGAATTAAGGGAGGTCCACACAAGGAGTGAAGGAAGGCCTGCAGCAGGAGTGAGGGAAGGCCTGAACCAGGAGTGAGGGAAGGACTGAACCAGGAGTGAGGGAAGGACTGAACCAGGAGTGAGGGAAGGCCTGAACCAGGAGTGAGGGAAGGACTGAACCAGGAGTGAGGGAAGGACTGAACCAGGAGTGAGGGAAGGACTGAACCAGGAGTGAGGGAAGGACTGAACCAGGAGTGAGTAAACTACCCTAGATCTCTTCAATGCTTCCAAGGGTTGTACCATTTACTGTATACTTCCCTCTTGCATTAGACCTTACGCATCACCACATGTCTCTCAAAATTAATTTTCAGCATCCATTTCTGTGCCCAAGTCTACAACCTTTATATGTCCTGCTGTATCGTCTGGCAATCTTCCTCACTATCCCAAAGCGCCCTCAATCTTTGTGTCATCTGCAAACTTAGTAATCATACCACCTACAATATTCTCCAAAATATTTATAAATGTTGTGAACTAACAGGGGTCCCAACACTGACTCCTGTGGATCACCAATGGTCACAGATTTCCAGTCAGAAAAACACCCTTCCACCACTACTCTCTGTCTTCTATGACTAAGCCAATTCTGCATCCATCTTACCACCTCTCCGCAGATCCATGTGACTTCAATTTCAGTATCAGCCTGCCATGAAAAACTTTGTCAAAGGCCTTATGAAAGTCCATGTGGACAATATCTATCACCCTGTCGTTGTCAATCATGAAACTTGCTCAAAAGGCTGAATCAAGTTTCTGTGACATGACCTTCCTGCACAAAACCATGTTGCCTTGTGTTAATACGAAGATATTTTTTCAAATTGAGTAAAGCCAGTCATTAAGAATCTACTCCAATATTTTCCCTACCACGGACGTAAAGCTCACCAGCCTGTAAGTTCCTGTATTATCCCTATTGCCCTCAAACAAAGGGACAATGTTGGGCTCTTCTCCAGTGCCCTGGGACCTGACCTATGACTAGACAGAATCTGAAGATTCTGTACAAGCTCCCAACAATGTGCTTCCTCACCTCGATGAGTCAGAGGAGGCAAATCTCTGTTTCTTTCTATTAAAATATCTGTTTCTGTACCCTCCATTTACCAAAATAAATGGAAAATCATCCTGTACAATGTTTCTAAATGCAGACTTGCTGCAGTGCAATCTTTGAGACTGGCTGCTGCTTTCCATCACTTCCTGATAACATTGGCTTCTTCTTTGAGCATGTGGCACCTTGTAGCCCTGTATAAATCTGCTCACTGACAGCCCCTCTCATTCTTCAACAATTACTGTACCTTACACCAGTGTCCTTTTGTGGGACTGGAGTCACATGTAGGCCAGACCAGGTATGCAATGGGATGCATTGAAGAAGGAAATAAGGAGAGTACAGGGCTAAAGGGTAGGACCAACAAATCCAGTGAACCTTGAATACTGAGGAATACACAGCACTGGATGAAGGGAAAAGGGAGGCTTATGGCAGGTACTGAGAATTCAAAACAGTAGCAATTTCTGAAGGATTATAAAATGTGAAAGTGGGAAATTAAAGTAGAGATTCGGAGTGCTAAAAGGAAATATGAATGTATACTGACAGGTAATATAAAGAAGCATCAAAAATATTGAAAGGAATATTCATGGTAAAAAGACAACAAAGACCATGGTTGTAATTGAAACTTGAATCCAGAGGATGTACGTCAGGCTGTAATTGACAACTTTATGTTGGTGTTCAGGCGTGAGAGGGATGATTTTGGTGCAGAAATCGGGGAGATAGTCTGTGACAAGATGAAAGAAATTAACATAGAGAGGAACTGCTGAGTGGTATGGGCAGCAAAAAGTAGATAAATCTCCAGGCAGGATGAAATGTATCTCAGGTTGTTGAGTGAGGCAGGGGAGATAATAGTAGGGGCTTTGGAAATAATTATCCATTCCTCTCCGGCTGCAGGAGAGGTGCTGGAGGACAGGAGGACAGCCAGTGTGGTACCTCAAGAAGGGAACAAGGGATAAACCAGGAAACTTCAGGCTAGTCAGTCTCAACTCGGTGTCAAAACGTGTGGCAGGTCAGGCTGATGAAGGACTTATGTCGAAAACGTTGACCCTCCTGCTCCTCAGATGCTGCCTGAGCTGCTGTGCTTTTCCAGTGCCACACTGTTTGACTCTGACTCTCCAGCATGTGCAGTCCTCACTTTCTCTCAGTCTATACTCAGTGGGGTGGAAACAGATCGAGGTAATTCTGAGGGACGGAATGGATCTGCATTTGGAGGAACAGGGATCAATCATGAACATGGATTTGTTCAGGAAATGATATCTTTACAACTTCCCTGAATTTTTTTTGAAGAGGTTTCCAGATGTAAAGACACGGGGAATGAATTTGATGCATCTTTTTAATACAAAGGGAGATAGATTTTAAAAGAGATCTTATTGAATGATGGAGCAGGGTTGAAGGACCAGATCGGTAGCATCTGTGGTGCAGGAGAATTGACGTTTCGAGTATAAGCCCTTCATCAGGAAGGATCTTTCTTCCTGATGGAAGGCTTCTTCCCAAAATGACGACTCTCCTGCATCTCAGATGCTGCCTGACCAGCTGTGCTTTTCCAGCTCCACACTCTTCGACTCTAATCTCCAGCATTCACAGTCCTCACATTCTCCTCGAGGGGTCAGATAACCCTCTCCTGCTCCTATTTCTTATGTTCTTGTGTCTTCTTGGACTTCGGCAAAACTTTTGACCAGGTTCCACATGGGAAAATGACAGCAAAGGTGAGAGCCCATGGGATCCAAGGAAATTTGGGGTAAATTGGATGCACAACTTGCTGACTGGCAGGAAACAGAGGGTGATGGTCGAGGGGCATTTTTGTGACTGGAAGTGTGTGTCCCGGGGAATCCCACAGGGGTCACTGTTGGGGCCCTTGCTATTTACGGTTTGTCGTAAATGATTTAGACTTGAATGAAGAGGGGTTGATTAATATGGTCCCAGATGATAAACAAATAGCTGTGGTGGTAAATATTGAGGAGGATAGCCTTAGACAACAAGAGGATCTATACGGGCTGGTCAGATAGACTGATCAGGAGCAAACAGTATCCAACATGGATAAGTGTGAGGTGATACACTTGGGCAGGACGGAAAAGGGAAGGGAAGATATAATGAGCAATAGGACCCTGGGAAACACCAAGGATCAGAGCGACCTTGGTGTGCATGTACACCAGTCCCTTAATGTATCGGGACAGGTGGATAACATGGATAAAAAACCCGATGGGATACTTCCCTTTATTAGTTGAAGCATAGAGCTTAATTCAGAGCAGTGAGGGTATGTTGGAACTGGGTGAAAAATTGGTTAGGTCACAGCTAAAGAATTGTGTGAAGTTCAGGAATCCACATTATGGGACAGAGCAGATTTGCCAGGATGTTACCTGGGCTGGAGAGTTTCAATTCTGAAGAGAATTTGGAGAGATTGTTTTCTCCAGGGAGGAGGAGATTGAGAGGAGACATGATTGAGATGCGTAAAATTATGAGGGACATAAATACGGTTGAATTGAAAATTGTTTCCCCATGATAGAGTGTTCAGTGACCTTGGGACATTAATTTAAGGTATGGGGCAGGGCGATTGTTTTTATTCATTCATGAAACATGCATATCACTGGCTGGCCAGCATTCATTGCCCATTCCTTGTTGACCTCTTGAGAAGATGGCGATGGGCTGCCTTCTTAAACCCTTACAGTCCACGTGCTGGATGTAGACCCATAATGCCTTGAGGGAGTGAATTCCAGGATTTTGACCGAACAAGAGTGAAGGAGTGATGATATATTTCCAAGCCAGGATGGTGAGTGCCTTGGAGGGGAATTTGCAGGTGGTGGTGTTCCCCTTTATCTGCTGCCACTGAACGTTTAGCTGGAGATGGTCGTGGGTTGGGAAGGTGATGTCTGAGGATCTTTGATGAATGTTCAAGGTTTATCGGAGATGTGAGGGAAACCTTTTCACTCGGAGAATGGCGGGAAAATGGAAGTCATTGCTTTTAAGGGTGACACAGACATGAAACCCTCATAATGTTAAAGACCTGTTTAGGTGTGCACTTGCAATGTCGATGTATAAGGCATTGGGGCAACTGCTGGATAATAGAATTGGAATGGGTAGATGGTTGGTTTTGACCAGCATGGACTCAATGGGCCAAAGGGCCTTTTACTGTGCTCTAGATCTCTATGACTCTATGATTAAGACCATTAGGGGTCTTGTGGTATAGTGGTAATGTCCCTCCTTCAAAGCCCGGACGCCTCCATGAAGTCCCACTTGATCCATGGGTGTGTAATAATATCTCTAATCAATGTGTTTGGAAAATATCTCCAGGAAAGTATTACTCACTGGAAATACCTGGCAATGGGCATCAAAGTGCCATATCTTAGCATAGTGAGGGGATGGTAAGTGGGTTCTGGAAGGGGTAGCATAAAAGGTATGCCGGAGTAAGGGGCACACTTTGAATTTAACTTCCAATAAGTTCCCTCATGTAAACTGTGATCCACAATATCTCTGAGACACTGTGAACCGTGATTCTTTAAAATCATGGACCGACTGGGTGTACATTGTGGAGGAGCAGGATGTGTTTCCCTCTGCAATGGAGGGGATTGGCTCAGAGTGCTGGGTGCAGGGTTTTATAACCTGAACCATGGGACTGTGGGAAAATTGGAAACCCTGGGATAGGGTTGGGAATCATGGAATCAGGAACCTCCATGGGAAGGCATCTGAGACTTCCCGACTTGGAGAATGTGGAAAGATCGTTTATGCTCTTCTTTTGTTGAGAACTTCAATCAAATCATCCAAAACCTTCCAGTGCAACAGGATACAAACATAATTTGTGCTCCCACACCTTGTAATTTAACTCTGTGAGACCTGATGTCATCATTCTGCACCACACTCTTTCTCAGGTCAGAATATCCTTCCCAAGGTGTGGTGCCTAGAACGGCTCCTGAATTGAAAAAGAAATAAAATTAAAGATTATCCTTCTCAGGTTCAAATTCTTCCACGGCATTGGGTCTGTCATCCTCATATACTCACAATATTTCCAAATCTGGCCCCTCCATATCCCTTCCTGTAAATGTAAACTCACCATAGTCCCAGAGGGCATCGGGCTGTTCTCTCATTAGAGAGGAAAAGCTCGGCAAACGTGAGGACTGCAGGTTCTGGAGATCAGAGTCGAGATTAGAGTGATGAAGGGCTTTTGCCCGAAATGTCGATTTTCCTGCTCCTCGGATGCTGCCTGAATGCTGTGCTTTTCCAGGACCACTCTGATCTACACTCATTAGAGAGAGATGTGTGGTGGTGGATTCACCGGACTGTAATAGTAACATCACTGGGGTCTAATTTTCAATCTCCAAGACTGTGAGAATCCCTGTCCAAACCTCTCCAACTCTCTTTCCCCCTCTTAAGTCGCTCCTTAAGACATGCGTGTTGGAACACCACCTGTCCAAATAACTCCGAATATGGTTTGATGTCTGATTCTCATGCAGTTCATTCAACATTTTCCAATGGTAAAGCTGTGATGTGAATCCAGGATTCTGTATGATTCTTTGATTCTAGAGTCAGAAAGCTGATGCAGTAAGGCAGTTTCAGAGTGAATACTGTTTGTATTACAGCTCAGCCTGATTCCTGTACCTATGCCAGCATCGTGTTTGACAGCAACAGAAAAGGTAACCAGCTACATACTTTTTTCCCACATAGTGGTATTTCTAAACATTTAAAATACATCCTCCTCACTAACAGACTATTCTCTTTCATTTCAAGGTGGCAAGATTCTCCGGGTTGCTGATTCAGAAGAGAGTGAGTCAGTTTTGTTCTTTCAGAATCCTAATTCTAATCTTTTCTCATTTCCCAATCCCTGAAGCCCATTCTCCAATGTGTGGGACAGTGCTAGTTGGGCCTGGGTGATCCATTTCCTTGTTATTTGAGACCCCAACGTTGGGTGGTGCCATTATGGAGATTTGATCACATGACCTTAAAGTCCCATTCCCTCACCATGATGCTGTTGTCATTGGCCCATCGGTCTGTTCATCTTTATTAGGGTGTTCCTTTACTCCACCAATCAGAAAGCAAACAGTCTCTCCATTATCCCATTGGATGATACTTGACTGTCTCTCAAAAAGCTTGTCTCTCCCAATGTATTTGTGAGCGTCATAAAGTGAATGAGGGGGAAAATGAACAACTGATGGAGTAAATATTTCCCTTTCCTGTAACTACTCTGATAGTGATGGGACTGATATTTGGGTAAATATGCCCCTTTCCTGTATTTACCTTCAAACTGAATTGATAATGATCATTAGCTCTGATTTCTGTCTCTTTCTAGCGGATGTAACCTATGCAGCTGTGGTGAAGACTCATTAGGAGCGAATAAGAACTGAACCTGTGTAACTGAGGTTGCATTGTTTCTCAGATCAAATTCAAGGAACATCATGGAACTTACCAGCTCAGAAACTTGGCATTATTATTCTTCAAAAGTGTTTTTTAAACTTTTTTTAAACATTTGTGCCTTTTTATCTTAGTGTATTTTTAATTGTGGACTGAAACGCATCAGAATTGTTGAAAACCAAGGATTGTTTAAGGGATACTGCACTCTTTGAAAGCAAGTAACCTGACACTCATTGTAAGTATTGTTTACACAGCTGCTGGGTCAGACAGCAGCAGAAGAAGGTGCAGACGAACTGGAGACATGCCCATGTACAAATGGTGATTCAGCCAGAAACAAGTTTCTGATTGGTCTTTGTACTAAAGACCAGTATCAATGACAAAGACCATCTTGCTGCCAATGACGATGTGATTGGTTCCCAGGTAATTGAACAGTTTGTGGATATGAACATGACAGGGAGAAGCCATCCGACCTCCACCATCTGAGGACCTGTTCATCATCAGCTCTGTTCCTGGCAGGAAAAGCGACTTGAAATCTGAGGATAACCAGCTGATTGTCTTTTCCTTCAGCAGCTGCAGAAAGTTCTGACCTTTAATGAGTAAGTCAGACCTTTTATAAACCACAGACTGTATCTCTAGTAAACCAGTGACAGCATCTGGAGAAGCAGCATTCTGATCAGCACAAGAATTATCTCAGCGACTCCCGCGAACAGGGATCGACGAAACTGTTTTCTGTGTGTTCCTTCCACTCAAAGATTGATGTTTAGTTTCTGTGTGTGTGTCTGTGTGTGCACGCGCACGTCTGTGTGTGTCTGTGTGTGTGTGTGTGAGTGTGTGTGTCTGTGTGTGAGTGAGTGTGTGTGTCTGTGTGTGTGTGTGTGTGTGTGTGTGAGTGAGTGTGTGTGTGTGTGTGTGAGTGTGTGTGTGTGTGTGTGTCTGTGTGTGTGTCTGTGTGTGTGTGTGTGTGTGTGTGTGTACAATTTGTGCTTGCTTTTAAGGGGACTTGGTTCATGAGCATCTTAGAGTTTTAATTAATGGCATTATAGCTCAGTGGTCCATCATTTTTCTGTGGAATTAGGTCTATTTATGTGTGATAAATAGTAATCCTTGTGAAGTCCAGAAACCGAGTGTGTGCTTTCTGTCATCTTTAGTCTAAAACTCAGGAGAAACTAACTTTTGTGACAACACAAGGAATAATGCAACTTGATTTCCAACATGCTACCTCAGTGAGGCATAACAGTATCCATCCATATGTAATAGACCACACTTGGAATATTGTGTCCAGTTCTGGTCGCCCTACTATAGTAAAGATACAGAGGGTTTGGAGAGGGTGCAAAGAAGGTTTACCAGGATGCTGCCTGGACTGGAGAGCTTGCCTTATGAAGAAAGGTTGAAAAAGCTTGGACTTTTCTCTCTGGAGAGAAGGAGGAAGAGAGGAGACCTGATCAAGGTGAACAAAATAATGAGAGGAATAGACAGAGGCAATAGCCAGAGTCTTTTCCCCAGGGCAGGATTGACTGGTACGAGAAGTCATAGTTTGAAGATATAAAGGAGGAAGGTATAAAGGAGACGTCAGAGGCCGGTTCTTTACGCAGAGAGTTGTGAATGTATGGAATGCATTGCCAGTTGTGGTGGTGGAAGCAGAGTCATTGGGGACTTGCCTTAAAGGGTCAGTTTCAAGTACCCTACCACACAGAGTGCACTGCAGGGGGGTAACCACAGGATGTCTACACTGGTCTGATCTACTTAACTGAACAAAGAATTCTCAAGTGCTTTTCTTAATGGGTCAGTTTAAGTACTTTACGATAAAAACAAACAAACTATCCCAACCACTGAAAGCGGCAATGAATTGATAAGTGCATCCTGGATTGTTTGATGTGATGAAATAGCTCTTGCTTGCGGTCTGTGGTTACCCTGGGGAGAGATCTGTTGTTATCCTTGTTTAATAGCTGAACTGTTTTGACACAATACAATGGATATGCTCAGGATGTATATGACCTAACCCTCTCCCACTTTTTTTTCAACAAAAACAAAACCTGGTAATGTGAATCCCAGGTGGAATGTTAGATTGGGTTTCGAGGCCTATTAGGCTCCAACCTTGGTTTCTAGCGGTAGAGGTTTGGACTGTTTAAATGACCTGACCATGATGTGGTTAGGAGAAAAACAAAATCTGAGACGAGGTGGTCATGAAGACCAATGTTTCAAAGACGAGTGAATGTGTCGGGGCTTGCAAGAGATCAATCATTGAAATATAAACCAAAATGAAGGTGGCCTGACTGACAGAGACCACTTTAAATGTGGGTCATAGAAATGAAGATGAAAGCGAAGGTACCATGAAGAATCTGACTTGGAGATTCTATCCAATGAGCAGAAAATTGAAGAATTATAACTTGGTTAAATTCCTCAGCGTGCAGAGGAATAAAGCTGGAAGAGGTGTGAGCTGCATGAGAGTTTTGATCACCAGAAACAGTTGCACCTTCCCTTGAGTGGCTGTCAGGAGCTGTTTCATCACTTGGATCACTGAATCAGTGCTTTTGTCAAAGAGACACCAAACAGAGAGTCTGAATCCTTTGTCTCTGGGGTGTCTGTATCGAATACTCTCTGTTCTCCTATTGGGGTGCTCTCAGTCCCCAATTGGAGAAATGTAGAATTGCCACCTGGGAGTTTGCGTCAGTTTTGTTTAATCTGGCATTCTGTCGCTTCCAAGACATGGGCCGTGCCATGCCCCCTATTGGAGACATCTGGAATTACCGTCTGGGAGTTTGAGCTTGCCTGCTCTGGGTTTCCCTGTTGGTTTACTGTCACTCCCCCTTTTGGAGTCATCAGGAACTGCTGCCTGACAGTCTGAGTGAGTCTGTTCTGAGTGAGTCTCATGTCCATGGTGCGGGGATACCGTTAAGTGTCTGAGTTATACTGAGTCAGGAATGTTCAGTTTGCCGATCTGTCGGGGGGTCTCGGGAATCTGTGAATGTCCGTGTTGTCACTGAGTAGTGTGTGATGCCAATCTGTTGGACACTCTCCTATTGGGTCATTTAAACTGGTTGGGGGTCCCTTGGATGTGGAATCTGCTGCCGGTGACAGTGATGGAAGTGTATCATTTCCATCAGGGGTGGGTGCCCTGAGGATGTGTTATGGGGTGTCCTTGGTCTTGTTATTTGGTCTGAAACTGTGTCATCTGCCTTCCATATACTAAGGTGGTGAGAGTGGCTGTGTTGTGTGCCAAAGGCTTTTAACTGGTTTCTGTGGTACCAGCCAGTTTTACCCGTGGCTAGTAGAATCTTATAGACTGAGGGGCTAGCTTAATCTGCCACCATAAGTGGATTGGAATATTTAGGGGAAAGGAAGGAACTTGGCTCATAGACCTGGAGCATTACTTGCTCTCCTGGGGGATTCTCGACACGGTTAACTTTGCGATTGAAGTAAACCCTGCTTAGTTTCTTTCTCGTACCTAACTGGACAGCTACTGCCAGCTAAGTGCCTTTGCTATTGTGGGGGAGGTGCTGTCCGGCTTTTTGTGGGGGAGGGCAGTGGGGGCAGGCTCTGATAGGTCAAGTCCAAACAGGTAGACAACCCCTTTCATGGGTCAGCCTGTCATCAGTTGGGGGGGGGTGGTGGGGTGGGGGGGTGGTATCTCCTCACCATGAGGACAAATGGAAGCACTGTCTCCCAGGTTTTGTTATTCTGTTGTACTGTTTTCCTCATCATCCCTTTCAGTCTGCAGTTCATTCTGTCTGTGATCCCACTGGATTGGGGGTGGTAAGTGATGTGGAATTCCTGTTTGATACCAAACATGGTCATCACATTTTGCATTACTCGGCTGGTGAAATGGGGTTCCCTGATCTGACTCGATACTGCAGGGTAAACCCCATCTCGTGAACCCCTGTTGTGTGAGGATCTGGGCTGTTGTTCTCACTGTGTTTGTCCCAATGGGAAATGTATTGATCCATTTTGTAAAAGTGTCGATGATGTCATGGATGGAGGTGTATCTGTTTTCACATGGAGGCAGGGCACCTATAGAGTCAACTTGGAGGTTTGTCCAGGGCCCTTCCACTGGACGTGTGTTCCAACACAGTTTTAGATTAAATTAGATTAGATTAGATTACTTACGGCCCAACAAGTCTACACCGCCCCGCCGAAGCGTAACCCACCACATGTTGTTGGAAAATATATCTGTTGGTGGAGGAACAGGTTGGAGTGGGCGAACTACATAAGCCACAGCTGCTAGTTCCACAGCCTGGGCACTGAGCTGTCTGGGTAATTTTCAGGCTAATTGAACCAATAGCTGTCCCTGAGTGTTGGTCATGTATATCCCACAGCCGGTGATCCACATGCCATCCTGTCCCGTGGAGGCTCCACCTACATAAATTCCGATGGCTGTGTCTGCTTGGTTATTCCCTTGTCTCATCCCTAATCGTTTTCCCTGCTGTTTGGGTCATAAAAGGGCTGGTGGGATGTTTCGTGGCTGTGATTTGACAGTCATGTGGGTCTCCTCCATAATTCAGGCCATCAGCTAGGAAGCTGGGCACCTTGGTACGTTTGACCGTAATGTCCCAACTCTGAAGCAGTGGAGTCCATCGTGTGGCTCGAATCTGTCTCACTGAGCCATCTTTGATTGGACTGTCTAGCAGGAGCTAGATTGGTGTATGTTCAGTCAGTATGGTCAGTGGGTTTAAACCAATAATGTAGTCAAAGTATTGGCCTGCCCAAAAGACTGTGTGGTGGTGCCATTCCCACATGGAAAGCCCTTGCTCCACGGGCTGTAGGACCCTGGAGGCATAAGCTCCTGGCCCTTGCCTACCGTGTCACTCTTGCGGTGGAACAGCAGCTATCGTCTGGTCTGTGGCTGCAGCTTCGAGGACGTCTGGTAAATCAGGGTTGGGAACTAGTCAGGCGGGTGTTGTTGTGAGGGCGTGTTTTAACTCAGTTACTCCTCTGTGTGTTGAGGAGTCCAATTCCAGGCAGCGTTCTTTATCAGTAAATCTGAGACTGGGGCTGCTTTGATGGTGAACCCATCAATGTGGTTCCTGCACTATCCCACTAACCCAAGGAAGGATCAAAGTCCATGACCATCTCGGGGGAGTGGGAGTCGTTCTTTGGTCTCGAATCACTTTTGGTCTATTTCCCTTTTCCTGTGGGTGATTATCATTCACAAGGATGTGACCCTAGACTGTAGAATTTGTGTCTTTTTCAGATTAATTTTGCATCCTAGCCTGTGTAATAGATCGAGTAATTCACCTCGGAGCTGAATGTGCTCCTTCTTTGTCTCTGTTTACACAAGTCGGTCGTCTACATATTGTATGAGGCAAAAGTGAGGCCTGCAGATGCTGGAAACTAGAGTTTAGATCAGAATGGTGCTGGAAAAGCGCAGCAGGTCAGGCAGCATCCGAGGAGTAGGAAAATCGACGATTCGGGCAAAAGCCCTTCATCAGGAATAGAGCCGATGAAGGGCTTTTGCCCGAAATGTCAATTTTCCTGCTGCTCAGCTGCTGCCTGACCTGCTGTGGATTTCCAGCACCACTCTGATCTAAACTCGACATATTGTATGAGGCAATCAGGCCGGGAAAACATCTCTCGTCCCTTGGCTAACCATCTGTGAAAAATCGAGTGCAAGCTATGAAATCCTTGGGATAGAAATGTCCAGGTGTACGACTGTTCCTGGAAGATCAAAGTGAATTTGTCCTGGCAGGACCTATTTAAGGATATGGACCAGAAACCATGACTGATATCAAGTCCTGTGAAGTACGTCACTTGTGGGACTTTCTTCATTATTGTGGTGACTGTTGGTGCAGTGAAGGGGGGGGGTTTGACTTTATGAAGCTGTCTGTAATCAATGGTTAAACCCATCTGGTTTGCTGATTGGCCAAATGGGAACATTATTAGTGGAGGCTACAGGTCCCAGTATTCTTTGCTGTAACAGACTGTCAATCACCTTGGCCACCTCCCCCTCTGCCTGTCTGGGGAAACCAGTTTTTGTGGTTTCAGGGTTGGGCCCCTCAATTATCACCTGTCCAGGGATATGCTCACAGTCATGTTTGTGCTGGGCCAATATGCCTTTGCGTTTTGTAGCTATCTCTCCCACAGCCAGATCCTTGATCGTTGTCAGAGGATTAAACCAGAACTTTCCTGTTGTACTGACTCGATTAGCATAAGGACATGTTTAGATGATGGATGGGATGTTAATGGCTGGAGGTAACTTCCCTATACAGGCATTCACTGGGTCAAATCTAAAATTACACCTCATCAGATAATCGATGCCAAGTATGTGGTTCCCCCCCCCGCCCACCCCCACCGCCCCCCAGGTTGATTAAAATAGCAGGACACTGGCATGTAATATCACCCAGTTTAAATTCTATCGATTCAGTAACGTACCCCTCCTGTACATGACTCGTCAACCCATTTAAAGCAATAGTCCCTGTTGTCCGCCAGGGTATATTTTTAAATCTCGAGGTGTTCAAGGTTGTGTCGGAATCTACGGTGTCCCAAAGGAATTTGACAGGGCGACCTCCTACCTCGCTGTTGACTAGTGGCCAATCTGCACCATCCCACTTCGTGTCACAGACCTATATCAGGGAGGCAGAAGCCTGACACCGTCGTGCGGATGCCTCAAAGGTTGGCATTGAGGGTACGGGGTTGGTTAATCTCCCACACCCAGGACATTCTCCTCAGAACCCATGCCTCACTGTGTCTCGCCTCTGGAGCATTGAAGTTCACACACACCTTCCTGCTCTCCTCAGTGCCCTGGGAAACTAAAGTCCTCACCCACTTGGCTGAGTCAGCCTCGGATAACTGACCCCTGTCTAACTCTCCAGAAACCCCTGTGATGTGTAACCAAAGCAAGCGGCAAAGACAGTTGGGTGTGTCCCTTTCTTTTGCCTACCCTTATCCAATCCGTCGACGGGGTCCCCTCTATTATAACCGATCACTGTCAGGATTGGCTTTTTCATGTTGACAAGGGCTCTGTCTCCTACATTTGCTGGGGCTGGGATCATGGGCTGTGCTGACTGGCTCAAACACATTACAATAAGTTTCACCTCCTGCCTCTCGTCCAGACTCTGTAAAATGTTCTGCTGCCTGACCTTCTTATGGAATGTAAAAGGATCAGTGGATGGTTCAAATTCAGGAATATTTTTTGCTATCTTTAGAATTAGATTCGATTCCCTACAGTGTGGAAACAAGCTCTTTGGGCCAACCAGTCCACACCGACCCTGCGAAGAGTAACCCAACCCAACCCATTTCCCTCTGACTAGTGCACCTAACACTATAGACAATTGAGCAAAGTCAATTCACCTGGCCTGCACATCTTTGGACTGTGGGAGGAAATCAGAGCACCCGGAGGGAACCCACGCAGACACAGGGAGAATGTGCAAACTCCACACAGACAGTCACCCAAGACTGGAATCGAACCTGGGACCCTGGTGCTGTGAGGCAGCAGTGCTAACCACTGAGCCACCGTGCCACCCATAGAGTAGGACCTCTCCAGACGTGGAGGGCTGAAGGGCCTGTTCCTGGGCTGTAAATTTTCTTTGTTCTTTGTACAATGTGGAAACAGACCCTTCAGCTGAACAAGTCCACACTGACAGTCCAAACAGTTACCCAATCAAACCCATTCCCCTTCCCAATATTTACCCCATCCCAATATACACCCAACCTACACATCCCTGACCACTATGGGCAATGTAGCATGGCTAATTCAGCTAACCTGCACATCTTTGGATTGCAGGAGGAAGCCAGAGCAAACCCAGGCAGACACGGGGAGAATGTGCCAACTCCACACAGACAGTTGCCTGAGGCTAGAATCGAACCCAGGTCCCTGGTGCTATGAGGCAGCAGTGCTATCCACTGAGCCACCATGCTGCCCTGATCGCTGCAGACTGTGCAGCGGTAAATGGGGTGATGTATGTGATTGGGGGCAGGTCCTTCGGGTCCCCGAACTGCCTTTCAATTGTTATCAGGTTCAGTGTGACCGGGAGTGTTCCCAGGGGCATTGAAGGAGGAGACTCCTCTGGGAAGGGTGGGGATGGACCCCAAACCTCTGTGCTCCTGGTACACTGTTGACCGTCTTCCCTGAGCTCATCCCAGTCTATCCTTTATTCTTTTTCTTCTCTAACCTCTCCGAATGGGCACATTATCCCATTTCGAATGGAAAGCTGTGATTTTAATTAGTCAATTTCCTGCAGACACTTGATATGATCTGCAGCTGCCTGCTTCTTCACTTGGAGTTGGGGGCCACGTGTCATGTGTCCAAGTTTTCAGATGACACAAAGATGTGTGGCAGAGCAAAGTGTGCAGAGGACTGTGAAACTTTGCAGAGATACTTAAGTAAGTGGGCAAAGGTCTGGCAGGTGGAATACAATGTTAATAAATGTGAAGTCATCCCGTTTTGGGAAGAGTTACGGGAAAAAGGAGTATTATTTGAATGATGAGAAGTTGCAGCATACTGCTATGCAGAGGGACCTGGGAGTCCTTGTACATGAATCACAGAAGTTTAGTCTGCAGGTAAAACAGGTAATTAGCAAGGCAAATGGAATTTTGTCCTTCATTACTAAAGGGATTGAGATTAAAAGCAAGGAGGTAATGTTACAGCTGTACAAGGTGCTGGTGAGGCCATACTTGGAGTACTGCGTGCAGTTTTGATCTCCTTACTTGAGGAAGGATGCACTGGCACTAGAGGGGGTACAGAGGAGCTTCACAGAGTTGATTCTGGAGTTGAGGGGGTTGGTTTATGAGGAGAGACTGAGTAGACTGGGATTATATTCGTTAGAATTTAGACGAACAAGGAGGGATTTTACAGAAACATCTAAAAAATTATGAAGGAAATAGATCTGATAGAAATAGAGAGGATGTTTCCACTGGTGGGTGAAACTAGGACAAGAGAGCAGAGCCTCAAGATTAGGGGGAGCAGATTTAGGACCGAATTGAGAAGGAACATCTTCACCCAGAGGGCTGTGAATCTGTGGGAACCCCCTGCCCAGTGAAGTGGTTGACATGACTTCATCAATACTTTGACAGTGAAGAGATTTTTTTTGGAACAATAAAGGAATTAAGGGTCACAGTGAGAGGGTGGGTAAGTGGAGCTGAGGCCATGAATAGATCAGCCATGATCTTATTGAAAGGTGGAGCAGGCCCGAGGGGCCAGATAGCCTACTCCTGCTCCGAGTTCTTACGTTCTTGTGTCTGCCTGGTCTCATACTTTAACTGCAGCTTGTAAATCCAGACATTTGCTCTTCCATTGGTTTACTTCTTTCTCCAACACTGCGTGCTGAGTATCCTATATCCTCGCTCACACTGGGGCTGAAATTGCTCCACGTGCAGCGTCCTCTAGCTCCTTACAGACAATTTTTAACTCCTGCTCTGTCCCTAATAACTGCCCTAAGCAGCACATGATCACTGTGATCTACTAAGTCTGGAAACCTGATTCCCTTGAGCTTTTCTAAGACCATCCCAGTACTTCTGCCCGAGGGATCCTGGTTCCATCTTAACATTACATCATTCTGCCCAAATCGGCTGCTTTTTGTCATTGACGTACTGTCTCAGTTTTGTTTCCCATACGGGACAATCCTCTGCTCTGGTCCCTTTCTTTGCCATTTCAATTAAACAGAAAGAGTATCGGGGGTGGAATGGACTGAGGGTACCGCTGTTGTAACTTTCCTGCTCCGAATATCACTGGGTCTCTCCCGACTTTTCGGTGTTTTACCTGACCTACCCCAAACACACACAGAAACAGTTGTTTGCTGGACTAGAAGTAAAAACCTGTTGTCTTGACCTTTTCAAGAACAGTTCAGTTTTGACCTTTCTATTCGGATTGATTCACTTGGGATTCCTGACCTTGGTGTGGGACAGCTGTCCTCTTAACAACTGGCTCAGGCAAAATCGCACGGAGGGTCAGGTTGGACAGGATTCGATTTCAGAGCAACAAAGGCACGACATATCGAAGTCCCATCTGGGGTGCCAATTTGTTATACCTGCCACACAGTGTGTTTAAAATCTTATATTCAGCAAAAGAACTGGAAGTTAACCCTACGAGACAAAAATATTTGGTTGTTGAACTCAATCAATATTAGAACAATAAAGTATACCATAAACTAACAAAAAATCCACAACAAACTATCCTATGTTTTAGCTTAACCTGGTGTGACCGTATCCCATCCCACTGGAACGGTGCTCCACACGGTGATGTCTTCTTCTTCTTCCGATGGCCTTGGAGGTGTCTTCTCTTTCAGTGGTTATTCTCGGGTTACCGCTCTGAGTGGGGTTTTGTGATGATTCTAATCCTTCAGAGCCATCCCGCCCTTTTGGGAGGGTCTTGACGATCTGCCAATGGATTGACCAGGTTTGATTGCCCTGATCAATCAGACCCAACCAGGTGTTGGCACATTGATGCCAGGGTGGCCCTTAGGTGTCCATTATGGTCGGTGCTGGGTGCATGTAGCCTCCTCCAAATAAGGGTACTATGCACCTCCATTTCTATTGAAAGACTCCCTGCTCCCAATTGTCCCGAGGGTGGACATTCCATTGTCCCATTCAAGTCCAACTTCAGGTGTGTATTGCAGGGTCTGTAGCTGTCAGGTTTGTTTATAAACCGTCTGTGAGCAGCTGTAGCCTGTCTGGATCCTGCAGCATGTGGATTAGCACAGTCACTTTAGTCAAGGCTGGGTTCGATTTCCCAGCATGCTTTAATCACTGTCCATCTTTTGTAACTCCATGGTAAGTTTGTTATTGTCCATCATAAGTTCATTATTTTGGCTGACCCATCTGACCACAAGATGTTGTGGGCACAAGGGATATCAGACTTTCAGTGGTTTTCCGGTGAGTGGTGAATTAGTTCAGGAATAGCCCTTGGTAAAACTGGGATAGAATTGGATGTGGGGGATGCCACAAGGAAAAGGTCGGTAATTAATGATGTGGAAATGACTGCCGACAGACCGGGATCCCGTTACTGAGTCACCCTTCAGTTCCCTGTACACAGGACACAGGCTGTGGCCAACCAGCTCAGAGCTTCTGATCTCCGAGGTCAGCCAGGGTTCTCCTGATTGTCCTGGGTTAACAATCCCAATCAAGGACCTGGTGGGCAGTGAGGTCAACCTGGTTCCAATCACGACAGATGTGGGGACTGGAGGTCAGCAAGTTGATACTGAAACATTTCTTTGGAGTTGTGGTCCTGAAACAACTAACAAAAATAAAGAACCAAACCATAACTTGGGGATTGTCACAAAATTCAGAGCAAATTTAAAATTAAATTAAAAATGTCATTGTGGGCCAAGATGGTGCCCTCCAGCCCATCTTATGCTCACTAATCACATTCAGCATTTAGCACAGACACAGGAAGCTTCTTACAGTTGTCAGCCATCCACAGTTGAGTCAGGGAGACAGCCTTTCTCAGGGGCCCCTGGTACACTCAGCCGAGTGCAGCCTCCGATCTGTCCTGGCCCTGCTCGGGGCAGTCAGAGTCAGGATGCTCTCCATATAAGGGATGAGGAACCGAATAATCAGCAGCACACTCTCCGTCTTGACCCTTTCTGCTCTATCCCAGGCTGTTTTCCTCCTGGGATGACAGAGGCAGGTAAAAATACTCCAAAAAACTTGGTGCAGCTTGGACCGAGCCAAAGCAACACAAGAGACAGCCCCCAAGCTTTGGTGCATTGAGAAGGCAATTGTGGGGACTGTAGAAATAACATGCAAACCACACCCTGGCTTCAGCAGCCACAACAAATATTGCAAATCTTCCTCATTCTGTTCAGTTCTATATTTGGTTCTAAATGGATCAGAAATAAATATCCTAATGACACAGGCAGGGAGTGTTTCATTCTGTTAATTGATTCTGTTCATGGTGGATGACATAGTTTAGCCAAGCATCAGGTCTTTGCAACCTTGTTCGGATAGTCTGAAATTCGGATAATTGAATGCCGGATAATTGAGGTTCCTCTGTGTGTGTATGTCAGCAGTGTCAGTACAACCCAGACTCTCTGTGCATCTTTTTACACATGGGAGTGGTGATGACCTCGCCAGAGATTTCTGGTCCTGGGTCAGTCCTTAGCTCCACGAGGTGTGTTCAGTTCAGAAGGTCCAGGACAGCAGCCAGCGTCTGTGTCTCCAGTCCCTCTGTCTTCAGCAATAAAGAGGGATCCATATTATCCTTTGTCTGATCCAGGGGTGCTCCTGTCCTGGGAGTGTTTGACAGGGACAATGTCTCATGGAACCATAGTATCCCTATAGTGTGGAAGCACAGCATTCGGCCTATCAAGTCGACACTGACCTTCAGAAAGACATCACACCTGTATCCAACCCCCTCCCTTATCCCTGCATTTCCCATGGTGAATACACCTCACCTGCACACTTTTGGACTGTAGGAGAAAATGAAAGCACCCAGAGGAAACCCACGCTGACACAGGGAGAATGTCTCTGTAGGGTTTGCACAGTTGCCAAAGAGTGGAATTGAATCAGGTCCCTGGTGCTGTGAAGCAGCAGTGCTAACCACTGAGCCACCGTGCTGGCAGTAATGTGCAGAGGAGCTTTACTGTGTATTTAACCCAGTACTTCCCCAGTTCGCAGAGCATTTGATGTTGGGACTGAGGCTTTTGAGAAATTTATTGGAAACTAATGCAATATTTCCTTTTCTGGAGTGGCTATGGTTGGTGCCTCACTTTCAAAACAGTCTTTTCACTCTCTCAGCTGCTACTGACTGTACACAGACTTCCCTTTCTGGTTCCTTTCATGTAAGATTGATATATATTCCTTTGGCAGTGCACAGGAAGTCAAGTACCTTCTGTAGTTTTTTGTGAAAGGACAAGAGGAAGCGAGTGAGAAGGGTGAAATGCTGCAGTATTGATGATGAGGTGTCTCTATGTGTGTCTTTCTGCAGTCCTCCTGTCAGTCTCGGTCCAGGGAAACATTAAGTATTTTCTAACACTGACCTTTCTAATCTATTTTGTTAATCATGGATTTGCTTCCTCCTTGATGACCTGTCTGCTGCCTGGTATTTATTTCCCAAAGCTGTTGCTGTTCACCACAATGAGCCTTTTCCTTCACCTTGGTTTCTTCATCAGGGAGGAATAACTTCCTTTTTTAAAAAAATGAAGGCAGGATAACGTCGCTTACCAGAAGCTGCCAAAACATTCCCATCAGAGCTCCGTGTGGGACAGAGCCCACAGAAACTCATGTGACTTTCCAGAGAGTGAGGGGAGATACAGAACACTGCAGGCACACCCAGGTTTCAGAGGGATACTGGGACAGAACTGACTGAGAAGTGACAATAATAAAGGCAAACCTTCCATCTGCCTTTTGAACCACTTTATTCCCCTGTGCTGCTAACTTAAGTGACCAGTACATATGTACCAATGTGCTTTTCAAGGTGCTGTTGTACATCAAGTCTTCCCTTGCCTTGTTTGTCCTGCCCAAGTGCATCATCTCATATATATCCACATTGAATTCCATTTGTAACTGCTCAATCTCTCAGACCAGCTCATCTATATCCTCTTACCATCTCAGACTCTTATATTCAGCTCTATCAAGATGAATGCTGATGTTGCATTTGCCTTCCAAACTGCCAAGTGAACCTGCATGCTACCCTTAAGGGAATTCTGAACCAGGACTCCAAAATCTACAACTCTTTTCTTCCAAACAAAGTACAAAACCCTTCACATTTCCCCATTATCATCCATCTGTCACTTCTTTGCCCACTCTTGTATCCTCTCCAAGTCCTTCTGCAACCTCCCAAATAGACCATATCCACTGGCTGTCCTTAGTCTAACTTACTTGTTACCATCTTGAAGAATTCTAACAGATTTGCCAGATATGACCTCACCTTAACAAAGTCATGTTGACCCAGGTGAATTTCATCATGTATTTCCAAGTGCTCTGTAATCTTATTCTTGATAATATAGAAACGAAAATCTCACGAATGACTGAGGTCAGGTGAACCAGCCGACACTTTCTTGTCTTCTGCCTCCCTCTCCTTAACAAAACCGTGCTGTCTGTTTTTAATACATCCCTCCCTCTCCAACTGTAGATTAATTGTGTCCCTGAAAATTGCTTCCAATTGATTCCCCCCTCCTGAGAAGAGACTGACTGGAATGTAGTTACTTGGTTTATCCCTTGCTCCCTTTTTGAATTGCGGTACCATATGGGTTTACCTCCAGTCTTACTATACCTCTCCAGTAGCCAGAGAAGAAGTGAAAATGTTTTGCAAACATCCTGACTATTTCCTCTTTTGCCTCACACATAAACCTGGGACATATTTAATCCAGCCTTGGATATTTAGTTTTTAGCCTGCCAGACCACTCTGAACATTCAGGATAAAGCATCAACAATTAGTTTTGCTTTCCCAACAATATGTACAACTTTTAGACAGCTGCAGATCTAAGCTCCACCTGCACAACCTTGGAGTCTTAGTTTTAATTTTTTTGTTCAAAAATACGCAGATTCTGATTAGGAAAAAACACACAGTCTCAGTGTTTCCATGTCAAACATAATCTTCAACGTGTTGAAGAACTGATCACAATGCTTCCTTTTCTATAGTCAAGCAGCATTTCTGATGTTGGTTCCACGTTTTTGAAAGATAGGCCATAGGCCTCTCCATTCCAGCCTCATCGTCCTGTAAGAGAGCTGCTCAAAACCCCAAATCACTAACATCTCCTGCGAATTGAAATGGTCCATTATGCTTCAACGCATTTAATACAGATTCAGTTATTAAAATTACTTTTTGTTTTTCAAAGGCTGCCTGGGATCATTCTGTAGACCATTCCATCTTTATTCATTTTTGTAACAAATTATTCAAGTGAAATAACTCCCCAGAGGCTGGTATCCATCATGAAGTCCCCCTTTATTTACATGTGGACAATCCATGACACTGATCCAGCTCCCTCAGAGCCAACTCTCAGAGTGAACAGAACCTCTGACATTCCTGTTTTTTCAGTCAGCCAGGTCTCCTTGATTGACCCAGATTAACAGCCCCAGTCAGGGAACTGATATTCTTTCAGGTGAACCTGGCTGACCTCGTTACAATCACTCCATCCTTCCCCGCCTGAATCCGAGGACAGAAGCCAGTTCTTTTCTTCGTAGATCCTCCTGGAATGTTTGAGCACTGGGTCCGGTCCCTCCAACTCCGCCCCCGATATGGGCAGTGTGGAACACCCAGCCGCTCACCTCTTGTGCCTGGATTGTCTTGGAAGAAATTCCTTCTCCTCTCCAGGCATCAAAGGCACTGAGGCAGCGACATCCGCTGTGTCCATTTCAGATTCCAAAGGATCTTCAAAGCTAGATTCCCTACAGTGTGGAAACAGGCCCTTCGGCCCAACCAGTCCACACCGACCTTCCGAAGAGTAACCCACCCAGACCCATTTCCCTCTGACTAATGCACCTAACACGATGGACAATTTAGCATGGCCAATTCATCTGACTTGCACATCTTTGGGCTGTGGGAGGAAACAGGAGCACCAGGACGAAACCCACGCAGACAGGGGGAGAATGTGCAAACTCCACACAGACAGTCACCTGAGGCTGGAATCGAACCTGGGACTCTGGTGCTGTGAGGCAGTAGTGCTAACCACTGAGCCACCGTGCCGCCCCATGCTTGATGGACAGGCAGAATGCACGGGTTCCTGAACAATTAGAAACACTGCCAAGGAGCCGGGCATGGATTGTTTCTGCAGTGTTTGTGAGTTTGCAGCTTTCATATGGTCCATGTCCTTGTTCAGGACCATTGGACTGACCAGAACTTTATACATCACAGGACCTGACCTCGTGTTGACCATGTAGCTTACCCATGCAGAGCCATTCCTGTGGTTCCTCAACCAAACGTCATCCCCTGAAGAAGGTCAGAAGTCAGATGACACCAGGGCGCAATTGCTTGCTCTCACTTTATCTTCCAATGCGTATGACCTGGTCTTGTTGACTCTGGAGCCCAAGTAGGTCCCTTGGGGTGCCTGGAATTCACATCTTTCCCTTCTAAGGTACATGGTCACCTGGGAGAAACATCTAAGGACTGTGTCCAAGTTCTTTAAGTGCTCCTTGTTCATCTTCCCTGGTATTTGTATGTCATCGTGATAAATGCCACCATGTGGCGAGAATCTGTAACACGTTCTCCATTGTCCATTGAGAAACTACCCAGGCTAATGTTACTCCAAATGGCAGTATTGTGTATTGGTACTAACCTTTATGGGTATTAATTGTAGAATATTTCTGGGAATCCTCATCTAACTGCAATTACAAATACACACGGGTCATGTTCAGCTTCATGAAGGACAGTGCCCCCTTCCAGCTTTGTGAATATATCTCACTGTGAGGGATTGGGTATTTATCCAGCTGTGAAAAGCTGTTTACCATTTGTTTAAAATACCCACAAATGGCAAACTGACCAAAGGGGTTCACAATTGGTATGACCGGGGCTGCCTATTCTGTAAACTGCACTGGTCTGATGCTTCCTTTGCCTTCCAGCCATCTGATTTCTGCCTCCAATTTGAGGCAAATGGCACTGGCTGGGCCTTGCAGCCTTCTGGAATTACTTCCTGGTCAACATGCACAGTGGCCTTGTCTCTCCTGATAGTCCCGAGAGCTTCCTGAAAAATGTCAGGTGTTTCATTCGGACTCAGGCAGCCATTTTCCAATTGGAGAATATTGAGCCAATCTCGGTGAATCTTTCTCAACCAATTTTAGCCCCATCAAACTTGCTGCATACTATAGTCAGTGGCAAATGAACCAACTGGTTCTCATAAGAGGCCCTTAATCTGTAAAGGTTACCCAGTGTAACTTGTTAGCCTAGCTGAGGTCTTGCACAAACCTATGAGTTGGAGTCCAGAGTGAATAATGTTAAACAGTGGTTCTGTCATCACTGAAACACCCACACCAGTATCGGGCTCCATAAGAAGCGTGGGACCATTTAACCAGATGTTTATTTTGATTGGTTCTGATTTGGATGTTGCCAATAAACGTAACTGTTCCAAACCAGATATAGGTGGATTTTCCCAAGGTGTGCACTCTCCTGGACTATGAGCTCTCTTACCCAGTTTCGGTCCAGTGGGACTCTTTTTCTGTTTCAAGTCGAATACCGGCAGCAACTATAGTGGCCTGTTGGCCCGGATCCTGAAGACAATTTTAATTGTTTGGCTGAGGCCTGGCTTTGTTCTGGGGTTTTACTGTGGGCTGATCTCGAGTCCCTCTGTTCAGGGTATGCCCTGAGTGAGGCTATGCAATTGCCTTCACTCAAGTAGTGTTCCCTAAGCTCAATCGGCCTGGTGCTGGGGATCATTTCCATCAGGACCCCTTGCAACACACTTGCCCAACTTGCCACATTTTCCATGATAAAGCCAGTTGTTGTGCACTTTGAAGTCCAGATGGGCTTCAGCTAGGCGGTGCTTTTGTATGGTTACATCATTAATCCCAAACACCAAATGGTCTCTCAACACCTCCTTAAGGGTTAAACCGAAGTCACATGTCACTTTCAGTTGTCTTAGCACAGTAAAAAATCCTGATATGGATTCCCCTAGTTCTTGAATTGCCAAACCAGGAGCATTTCAGAATTAGAGGAGACTTGGGATCATAATTTCTCTTAACTAAATCCACAAACTCTTGAAAGGTTTTAGTATCTGATGCCTCAGGAAAAGTTATTCTCCTCAGAACAAAACAAGCTGTCAGGAGAACTATTGATTGCTTTTCAACCACCCCGATATAATTTGGCCAGAATCAATAACACATTTTTTCCACATCCTGGGCCTAGTCTTTGACAGTAGGATAAAATGAGTCAATCTTCAGAAATAACAGGATGATGTCAGAAATGTTTACCCCAACTCAAAGATGACTGTTAATAGTGATTTTATTTCAGGAGCATACTTATCTCTCAACACCACTGAAATAACTCCACAGAGACTGGAATCCCTCACCAAGTCACCCTTTGTGGAAAGTCCTTCACACTGATCCTCCCTCAGAGCCAGCTTTCAGAATGAACAGGATATTTGACACTCCTGTTTATATGTCTGTGAGCCAGGGCTCCTTGATTAGACCAGATTAACAGCCCCAATCAGGGAACTCATATTTTATGAGGTCCACCTGGCTGACCTCCTTCCAATCAATACATCAAGGGTGCGTCTATTGTCCTAAACTTAAATCGAAATGTTGATGAAATCCACATGTGCCCAAAAGCCTCATTTTCTCTCATTTTGTGTGAAAGTCAATGAAAGCTTTTGTTTTTCTTGTTCTGTGTGACACCTGTCCTTGTCCCACACACATCCCACAACATCATCTTGGCTTTCGCAAATTCACTTGTTCCCCGATTTAACACCAACCCAGCTGACTGGAGCTGTGGAATATTTGTAAAATGTTGTAATTTTCCACGTTGTACTATGTATTACAACATCATCCAAGTAAACAACAATTGATGCTTTTCCTACAATCAGGAGTATTAATTGAATATGCTCCCGAACTAACTCTTTTAATTACCTTGAAAGGAAAAACACTACATTTTGCTTTAAATGATTCACCTTCTAACAGAAACAGTACCACAACTTCATCTCCTGCTTTAAAAATTCTTCTTTTATGTTTATCTGGCCCACTTTAAGGGGAGACAATGGCAGCAATGGCCGAGTGGGATTATTGCTAGACTATTCATCCAGAAACTCAGCTCATGTTCTGGGGATCTGGGTTTGAACCCTGGCATGGCAGATGGTGGACTTTGAGATCATTCAAACAAAATGGAACAAAGAATCTACTGATGGCCATGAAACATTGTTAATTGTCAGAAAAACCCATCTGATACACTGATGTCCTTCAGGGAAGGTAATCTGCAATCCTTACCTGGTCTGGCCTACATGGGACTCCAGATCCACACACTTAATTTAACTCTCAGTTGCTCTTTAAAATGACCAACAAAGCCATTCAGTTGTACCAAAGACTTCAAGAGAATCCATGGATGGGCAATAAATGCTATACAGCCAGTGATGGCCACGTCCCAGAGAAGGATGTGGAAGCTTTTGAGAAGTTGAAGAGGATATTTAACAGAATGCTGTCTGGACCGAAGGGCATCTCTTATGAAGAAAGTTTGAGGGAGTGAGGCCTTTTCTCATTGGAGTGAAGAAGGACGAGAGGTGACTTGATAGAGGTGTACAGGATGACGAGAGGCATAGATCGAGTGGATAGCCAGAGATTGTTTCTCAGGATGGAAATGGCTATCATGTGGAGGCATAATTTTAAGGTAATTGGAAGAAGGTTTAGTTGAGATGTCAGAGGTAGGTTTCTTACACAGAAAGTGGTGGGTGCTTGGAATACACCAGTGGTGGTAGTAGAGTCAGATACATAAGGGACATTTAAGCAAGTCTTGGATAGGCACATGGATTATAGTAAAATGAAAGGTATGCAGGTCAGTTTGATCTTAGAAGAGGATAAAAGGTTGACACATCATTGAGGGCTGAATGGCCTGTGCTGTGCTGTGCTGTGCTGTGCTGTGCTGTGCTGTGCTGTGCTGTGCTGTGCTGTTCCATGTACCTCCAGATGCTCTTGTTAACCCTTTTGAGAAGAGAAAATCTCAGCCTTTGTTTCTATCATTTGGACTCACATTACCATCAGTTTCGATCATGATTTTGAGAGTTCAGTAATCTGTGCCCAAAGCACTTTGGAATTGTGGATATTCCACAGTCAACTTTTGTTGTTTAATCCCCAAATTACTGATGTTATCGTCACAATGTTTTGTCATGAAGTCTGATCCTTGATTAAATTGTGCTTCGGGATTGGTGGACCCTAACAATGAAAAGCTGTGCGAGTTTTTGTCACTACCACTGCAATTCTGATTGTTTGAAAGAGAATAGTCTCTGAAAATCCAGTTGTCATATCCAGAATGATAAGAAAATATTCACTTCCAGCCTTTGATTTTGGTAATGGTCCTATAAAACCCACCAGTACATGACAGAATGGTTCCTTATAAACTGGTGTCGGAATCGGGGTGCTAGTTTAATCATATATTGAGTTTTATCTCCAACTTGACATAATGGACACATATGACAAAATTGCGGTGTCACTATCTGACGTACAACTAACCATCCTTCAGATCCAGCCTCCACTTCCTCACTGGTACTCCATTCTGAAGATAATAACACACTGGAGCTCCTTCAGCCTCTGCCTCAGTATGAATTGGCTGCACTGTTTAATTCAGGATCTGTTTTCTGGTCTGTAACTCAGGATGTCAAACCCAGCACTCTGCCTGCAATATCTTCACCTCTCTGGAATGTTTCAGCTATCCTTGCACTCGCTTGTGGGGTCTCATCAACCCGTTTGGATGGATTTTGTTTAACCATCCCTCTGGTTACTCCACACAAAGGAAAGATACCAAGAACCTGATCTATAATTATTTTGTCTTTTGAACCTCCTTTCGGTATTCTGTAATTCTGAGCAAAACTATTACCTTCAGTCCGGCCAAATCATTCTCCAGCAGTAAGTCTACTCCCTCAATCGGTAATATCTTTACAACTCCAATAGTACGTCTCCTGATAAAGCACTTTCCAATTTATTTTATATAATGGAACAGGAAAATATTCTCCACCAATCACATTTGTTAACCTTGGCTCCCATTAAACTCACTGGAGGAAAAGCAATCCTTTCTCCAGTAAAAGGGTTGATGTTGTCCCTGTATCTCTTAATATAGTTAAGGGTTTAGCTAGCTCACCTGAAGGAAAGGAGTCACTTTCCCTTTCGACAAAAGGAACCTCTCATCTACCTTACACATTACTGTACTCATGACAGAATTCACCTCTGGCCTTTTTGTTATAGTCAGAGCTACAGCGTGCTCCATGTTATTCTCTTTATTGTGCTCCCTTGTCGTCTTTGCTGACTCCTAGAAGTCCCATAGATTTTCCTCACACCTTCCAACATTCCGAATGCACATGACCCAACTTAGTCAAATAGAAACGTTGAAGTTTCTGACCCGAACCTCCACCCTCAGCAATTTCCTTGTTAATTTTCGGGGATTCCATCCTGTCCGTCCTGGTGACCTACCTCCCTTTTCCTTCACCACTTTATATTTTTCTCACATTTCTGGGGGGACACAAAAAGCGATTAGAGGATCAGTTCGTATCCATCAGCCATTATAACGACTTGTCTTGCCCTGAGTACACTTTAGTTCTCGACATGAGTTCTGTTTACAGAAGATTAGGATGACTTAAATAATTTTGAAATAACAGGATGGCCCAGTGGTTAGTGCTACTGCCTCCCAGCGCCAGGGACCCGGGTTTGATTCCAGCCTCATGTAAGTGTCTGTGTGGATTTAGATTAGATTCCCTACAGTGTGGAAATAGGCCCTTCGGCCTAACCAGTCCACATAGACCCTCTGCAGAGTAAATCACCCAGACCCATTTCCCTCTGACTAATGCACCTAACACTATGGGCAATTTTGCGTGGCCAATCCACCTGACCTACACATCTTTGGACTGTGGGAGGAAACCGGAGCACCCAGAGGAAACCCACGCAGACGCAGGGAGATTAGACACAGACACAGACACAGATAGTCACCCAAGGCTGGAATCAAACCTGGGACCCTGGTGCTGTGAGGGAGCAGTGCTAACCACTGAGCCGCCGTGCCGCCCTTTGCACATTCTCCCTGAGTCTGTGTGGGTTTCCTCTGGGTGCTCTGGTTTTCTCCCACAGTCCAAAGATGTGCAGGTTAGGTGAATTGGCCATACTAAATTGCCCATAGTGTTCTGGGATGTGTAGGTTAGTCAGGGGAAATGTTAAGTAGTATGGGAATGGGTCTGTGTGGGATACTCTTCAGGAGGTACAGTGTAGACATGTTGGGTCAAAAGGCCTGTTTCCACACTGTTGGGATTCTATGAATAATTTCTCTTTGTAACATTGTAAGTATTGAACAGGCTTAAATGCTCTTATCCATGAATGAACATTATTTTAAATCTCCCAAACTCAGTATATGTTTGTCCAGGCTGTTTCCATAAGTTCCATAACCTCCAGCTGGATGTTTCCAGGACCAACTCCTATCCCCATTGAACAGCTCATCGTAAACCCTGCACTGTTCCTGTGACAGGGATGTAGAAATCTCTTCTACTTTACCAGTTAATTTATTTTGCTTGGGCAAGGTCAGTTCTGCTTTTGCCCACCTTATATCTGTTGTTATCTTCTCAAACAACATGAAAATTGCTTCTATTTCCTTCTTTTCAAATTTTGACAAAACCTGCTGTCGTGATTGAAATGTGGGCCCAGTGGATCTCATTGATTAGATTAGATTCCCTACAGTGTGGAAACATGCCCTTCGGCCCAACAAGTCCACACCGACCCTCCGAAGAGCAACCCACCCAGACTCATTCCCCGACATTTACCTCTGACTAATGTACCTAACACTACGGGCAATTTAGCATGGCCAATTCACCTAACCTGCACATCTTTGGACTGTGGGAGGAAACCGGAGCACTGGAAGGAAACCCAAGCAGGCACGGGGAGAATGTGCAAAATCCACACAGACAGTTGCCTCAGGTGGGAATTGAACCTGGGTCCCTGGCATTATGAGGCAGCAGTGCTAACCACTGAGCCACCGTGCCACCCCTTTCAGAAGGTCCTTGATTGGGTTGTTACCTGGACCAAGGAGCATTGGGGGACAGATATAAACAGGAGATTCAGAGACACTCCTCATTCTCGGAACTGGCTCTGAGCTGGCTGGTAAGAGCCCATGAAAATAAAATGTGACTTGGTGATAGGATCCTGGCCTCTGTGCAATCATTTCACCTGCACAATCTGAAACATCTCTGACTGAACTGTGAATTATGGCTCAAACCTTCCTCTTTGAGTCTCTTCCAAACGTTTGGTTTAACTTGCCTTGCATGGAGTAACATAGAATCCCTAATGTGTGGAAACAAGCCATTTAGCCCATCAAATCCACGTTGACATTCAAACGAGGATTCCATCCCGTCCCTGTAACCCTGCATTTCCTATGGCTAATCCACCTAACCTAAAATCCCTGGGCACTATGGGTAATTTAACATGACCAATCCACCTAACCCGCGTATCTCTGGACTGTGGGAGGAGACTAGGTGACCCGAAGCAAACCCACACAGACGGTTCCAAGGGTGCAATCAAACCTGGGTTACTGATGCTGTGAGGCAGCAGTGCTAACCACTGACCCACTGCTCCCAAATGGCATCATTTTATTTTCTGTTCCTTTTCTTTCTCTTGCCACTCTTGTTCCAATTTTTTAAGCTTTAATGCTCTTTGAATTTTTTTTAATTTCTCCTCCCTTTCGATTTCTTTCTCTGCTCTTTGGAATTCTAATCTCAAATTTTCTCAATTCCATTTGCCTTCAGAGACCTTCAGAAATGACCCAAATGACACTGATTTGTAACTTAAACAAAATACTTAGCAAATTATGAACAATACAGCGACTGTAGCAGAGTGAAATTTCAACAAAATTAAAGAGCAAAATAGTCGACTTGATGTCTATTTTCAATTTTTTTTCATTTCAGCCCCATTCACACAAAATACTGACAGATGAACAAACACAGTTAAGGGATAAATACAATACAATAACAAAACTGACCAGATCATGCAGGTGGTTCTCATGATACTTTAGTTCCACAGGCAGAGATATTGTTTCTTGGTTTGACTTTCTGGAGATATCAATCAGGGGCAAAGTTTCAGCTCACTCCGATGAATCCAGTAATACTTGGAACTGAGTTTCTATTCTCTGAGCTTCCAATCGGTGCCAATGGGAGGTTCGTCAGGGAGCTTTCAAAACTTCATGCTTTTGCATCAAAACTCCTGCTCCCTGAAAACACAGACCAAAATCCAGTTCAAAACTGTGGTCTTTCACTCTCACCCTGACCATCTCCCCACGAGGTCCCAGTTACCATTCAACATCTACCATCAGCTTGAGCAGAAGGTCTCCCCCAGAGTGGATTGACTGAGGTAATGACAAAAAATTAATGATCAAGATCTACTATCTGTTTAAACAGACTGCTCTCCCAGCTCACACCTGTTCTATGGAATGGTTTTGATCAAGAAGCAATCTGCAAATAACTTCCAGGCCTGGCCTCACAAAGAAACCAAAACTTGTTTGTCACCTTCAGCTCACATCTTTTTAATTCCCAGCTCCAAAGTAAAACTGATGAAATAAAAATAATGAAGTATTAGTGAGGGTTATAACATTATGAACTGCAGCAGCTCGCTAGTACCTTTGTGACAACAATGTGGGACAGGTAACACCCGCTCACAAAACCTACATCCCATGAACGAATAAAAGTTCAGCATGTTAAGAATTATATGAAGTAATCTGAACAGTTAATTAAGGCGCATGCAAATGGAACTTAAAGAATTCTGTTGGTCTTTGGTGGTGATCATGTTCTGCACAAGTTCCTCCCCACCCTTTATTTTCTCACTTTGTCAGTATTTCGATCTGTAGCTTCCTCCCTCAAGTGTCAATCAAGCTTCCCCTTCAGTACAACAATGGTCACTGTGTCAACCACTTGGTGTATGAGCAGGTTCCACATTCTAACCACTCCCTGTGTTTTCCTGAATCCCTTGGTGGTTTGGTGGTGATTAGAATATTTACAGTTCCTGGTTTCAGGTCCCTCCACATTTCCTGCTTGTCTGTACTATCTGACATCTCATAACTTTCACCGTCCCCATCAGTCGGCCTTCCTGATTCAGGAGCAGAGTCTGAAATTCTGTTCAGTCTTTTCTCTCCATGAATCCTGTCTGTGAATGCATCATTTTTTGTAAAGACTTCCATTTTGCTTTTTTATAGTTTTGTCAAGACACTTTATTCCTTGTCTCTGCTGCATGACCTGGCTTTGTGACTCATAATTGTAATCTGGGCTGTCCTCTCCATAATCCTCTTGAACATTTTCACACTCAGAGCAGTCAATCTCATTGCTCATTGTCAGAAATTCCTGAATCCTGAGGACAATATGGGTTTGGTTTCGTCACCTTCCATGGACTCTTTGTTTTGATTCATTCAAGGCATTCAGTTGCCACTGGCCGGGCCAGCATTCATTATCCCTCCTGAGTTGCCCAGAGGCCACTGGGAAGTCACTCACATTGCTGTGTGTCTGGAATCATATTTGAACCAATCAGGGAAGAATGACAGACTTTCTACTCGATAGGTCATGGCCATCACGAGCCTGTTAATCCAGACTGACAAAAAGGAACACCCAACATAGTGGGACTTGAACTTCATTCCCCAGAACCTTACCTGGGTCTCCAGATTAATAACCTGGTGATAATAGAATGGGACCATTTCACCTCCTCATTTTGAGTGAATCATACAGAATCTTCACTTTTCAGTACAATTGTTGCCCAGTGGCCTTGTTCCTGTTTTTCTTCACTGCTTCAATAGGTGGTTTTGAAGTCCCCACCTTCCCTCTTGGCAACTCCTTGTGAACTACTTAGACCTATTGTAGAGCGATAGAGTCATACGGATGTACAGCACAGAAACAGACCCTGTGGTCTAACCCGTCCATGCCGACCAGATATCCCAACCCAATCTAGTCCCACGTCCAGCACCTGGCCCATATCCCTCTGAATCCTTCCTATTCATATACCCATCCTGATGCCTCTTAACTGCTGTAATTGTACCAGCTTCTCCCACTTCCACTGGTAGCTCATTCCATACACACATCATCTTGTGTGTGAAAACGTTGCCCCTTAGGTCCCTTTTATATCATTTCCTTCCCACACTAAACCTATGCCCTCTAGTTCTGGATTCCCACATCCTAAGGAAAAAACCTTATCTATTTATCCTATCCATGCCCCTTATGATTTTATAAACCTCTGGAAGGTCACCCCTCAGCTTCCGACGCTCCAGGGAAAACAGCTCCAACCTATTCAGCTTCTCCCTATAGCTCAAATCCTCCAATCCTGGCAACATCCTTGTCAATCTTTTCTGAACCCATTCAAGTTTCACAACATCCTTCTGAATTGCACACAATATTCCAAAAGTAGCCTAACCAATGTCCTGTACAGCCATAACATGACCTCCCAACTCATATACTCAATGCTCTGACCAATAAAGGAAAACATACCAAACACCTTTTTCACTATCCTATTTGCCTTTGACACCACTTTCAAGGAACAATGGACCTGCACTCCAAGGTCTCTTTGTTCAACAACACTCCTCAAGACCTTAACATTAAGTGTATAAATCCTGCTCTCATTTGCCTTTCCAAAATGCAGCACCTAACATTTATTGAAATTAAACTCCATCTGCCACTCTTCAGCCCATTGGCCCATCTGATAAAGATCCCATTGTATTCTGACCTAACCCTCTTCGCTGTCCACTCCATCTCCAAATTTGGTGACATCTGCAAAATTACTGACTATACCTCCTAAGTTCACATCAAATCAACTATAAAAATGACAAAAGTAGTGGACCCAGCACCAATCCTTGTGGGACACCACTGGTCACAGACCTCCAGACTGAAAAGCAGCCCTCCACCACCACCCTCTGTCTTCTACCTTCAAGCCAGTTCTGTATCCAAATGGCTTGTTCTCCCTGTATTCCATGAGACCGAACCTTGCTAACCAGACTCCCATGAGAAACCTTGTTGAACACCTTACTGAAGTTCATATCAATCTTCTTTTAGCGGCTCCTCCATTGTCTTTGGGTTCAGCTGCCTCTCCCTTCAGCAGTGTTACTTATTGGGCCATAAGGGAGGGAGGTTTACTGGGTTGTCATGGGGAACCAGTATTCAGGTCTTGGTGAGTTAAGTGACTTTGACATTGAGCTTTACTGATTCTGTCCTGTTCAATGTGTAGGACATTGTTGTGATCCATTGGGGAGTGTCCCCACTTCAACAAGCTCTGGGTACAAGTCACATCCGGTTTACCCTTCAGTCTATTCAGGGTACCACAGAGGTTGTCATCATGAACAGACCCTAATTCATGAGATGACCCTTTAAAGGAAAGTAAGGAGTCAAATTTACCTGTTCTTCACTTTAGGAGATGTTGTAACATCTTAAAATCACTGTCAATCATTATCTACTTCATCAGGATACAATGGGTCAGTCCCATGACCTGTCTGACAGTCTGAAGCATCCGAATAGAAGTCAGTTTTCCAACAAAGGTCGCCTCCCAGTAAACCAAAATACACCCTTCAAATAAAAATGCTCATTATTATTTGACCGATCGTGTGTGTGTTATTTTTACATCGAAGAGGAAAACAGAGCAAAGATTGAGCAGAGATCTTTCCAGTTGTACAATTTTTGACAGAGTGGATAGAATGTTTCCTCTTGTTGTGAACTGCTCAGTTGGAGACATCATAATAACGAGAGGTCACTTATCATTGAGTTTAGACTGGATCTGGGCCAAAGGAAGGCCGAGGGAAGATTTGATTGAGGTGGTCAATATCATGAGAGTCCAGGATAGCACGGATAGAGAGAGACTGTTCCCATTCATGAAGTGATAAAAAACCAGGAGGCACTGTATGGTGAAGGTTTATAAAATATTATTATTATTCATTCAGAATTTGTCGAGGGAAAATAGATTTTACTTTTCAGTTCTGTGATAATAATGTCTTTCTTTTAAATGAAGGGGCCAGAATGTCATTTGGAACAATGAAGTAAAGACAGCCTTTCTGAGAAACTATGTCAATTAATCAAGTCACCTCAGGAGTTAATTGCTGAATATTTTCAAAGTTGAGTTTTAAGATCAGAATTAAGTGTCACTAGCAGGTTGAGTTCAGATCATCAGAAGTCATGCTAGGAGAAGTTGTTTTTTCTCTTAATTTTATAAAAGTCTCCAGCTGAGAGTTGGAAAGAAATCTCCAGACAATCAGTGCTGAAAATAAATCTGAATCTGTTTCAAGACACCAAGGAGGAGGGTTGGAAAGGGTCACTGTGTTAGTTTATGTCAACGTGTTTCATGGAGGGACAGAGAGAATCCTGTCTGGTGAATGTGTAAAACGTCAGTGACATCCTTAAGTGGAGCTGACTGAAGTCCGTGCAGATTACATCAGCTGCATTACCTTCATCTATACACCTCGTCACCTCCGAGAAAAATTCAATCCAATCCAATTCAATCCAATTCCTTTACAAAGCCATGCTGATTACCCTTGGTTAACCCTTGTCTCTCCAAGTAAAGATTCATTCGGTCTCTCAGAATTGTTTCTAATAGTTTCCCCAGCATTGATGTTGTACTCACTGGCCTATAGTTTCCTAGTTTATCACTACCACCCTTCCTGAATAATGACACCTGTCCTTCAATCCTCTGGCACCCCTCCTGTGACCAGAGAGGATTTGGAAAGTGATATCAGAGTCCTTGTATTCTCCACCTGGGATACCATGTGGGCCTGGGGAATTAGCCACTTTCAAGTCTGTTAAAATCTCCATTGCCACTTCCATCTATATGATACTTTGTTCACATTTGTCATGGTCCATGTCCCTGATTTCTATCCCAACATTGTACTTCTCTCTATCATGAATACCGACGTGAAAATCTCATTTGCAACTTCACCTAAGACTTGCAGCTCCACGCTCCGATTGTAATTTTGGTTCCTCATCAGCTCTACGCTTTCTCTGGTTATTCTCTTGCCCCGAACATACGTATGACATTTCCTTGGACTCTCTTTAACATTATTTAACAGATTTTCTTTTTCCTGTCTACTTTTTTGCCCTTCTAGTTTCTTCATTGAGTAACCCCCTGTACTTTCTACACCCTTGAGGATATCCAGTGTTTTCAGAGCTCAGTCACTCCCATAAGCTTCCTTTTTTTCCTTTTCTAATCAAGTTGGTCCATAATGCCCTGAATTTGCATCACAGGTAGACAGTGTGGTTAAGAAGACATTGAGCATGCTTGCTGTGATTGCTCAGATCTTTGAGTGTACGAGTTGGGACGTCTGTTGAGGTTGTCCGGGATGTTGGTGACTCCTCTTCTGGAGTACTGTGTATAGTCCTGGCTGTCCGGTTGGATTGTGTTTGGCATGGAGCGTTTGAGTCATAAACGTTGGGTCTTTTTTCACTGGAGCACAGGAGGTTGAAGGGTGCCCTTATAGAGGTTTATAAAACCATAAGGGGCAGAGATAATAGAATAGCAAGAGTTTTTTCCCTAGGGTATAGGAGTTCAAATCTAGGGGGCATTTTTTTAAGGTGAGAGAAGAAAGGTTTAAAAGTACACAGGATAAACTTTTTCACACAGAGGGTGGTACTTGTGTGGAATGAACTGCCAGAGGAAATGGTGGACGTATATACAGTTACAACATTTCAAAGACATTTGGATATCTGCATAAATAGAAAAGATTTGGGTCAAATGTAAGCAAGTCGAATGGGTTTAGTTTGAGAACCCGGTCAGTGTGGACTGATTGGACCAAATAGTCTGTTTCCATGTTGTATGATGTTGTGTCACCATAATCTTACCAGATCAGAGGGGCTGCTTTCTCATTAGAGAGAAGCAGCTGGTGGTGGTTTAACCTGAGGGCCACCAAATCTCAGGCAAGGGAAGAGATTGAGAAGGAGAGCCCTTCATGGTAACCTCAAACCAGTGATGGGAATTAAACCCATGCTGTTCACATCACACTGTTTTACAAACCAACAATGTAGCCAACTGAGCTAAACCAACTCTCTGGCTCTATGACCTCATAACTCTGCATCATCCCTCTTTTGTAGCAATTGACTCATTGGTCAATGTTGTAACACCATCTCCCCTTTTACATCCCTCCCTACCTCTACATGTCTCATCTGACGGTTGTATACCCTGGAACATGGTGCTGCCACTCTCAACCATGTCTCTGTGATAACAACAATGTCACATTTTCACTCATTAATCTATACCCTCAGCTCATCTGCCTTACTCACAAGTAAATGCCATCCAGCCATGCTCCCTTATGCCCCCAATTGATGATGTTCACACTGCTTTCTGGACAAATTTGGTTTGTCTTTTCAGGCCAGTTAGCTCAGTTGGCTGGACAGTTGGTTTGCGGTGTGGAGTGATGCCAACAATGCGGATTTAATTCCCATACTGCCTGAGGGGATTGTGAATGTCCCACCTTCTCAACCGTGTCCCTTGTTTGAGGCATCGTGACCCTCAGGTTAAATCACCACCAGTCATCTATCTCCAATGAGGCAGCAGTTCTCTGGGACTATGACGAATTTATTTTTTTACTTCAATTCTCCTTCTTTATTTCTCTGTGTAGCCTCCTGCTGTACCTTCACTGCGTACCCCATCCCTCTGCTATGACTGATGAATGATCCAGGTTGCTGAAGGCTGGCTCGGTAATAGAGTAGAAAGTGATGGGAAATAGAAAAGGTTCTGCAGGGAGGGCCCTGAGTCCTGCTCTTCAGATCACTCTGGGTCTCCTGGAACAATGAAGAGTTCAGAAAACTCTCAGGCACCAAACCCTCTCTTCAACCAACAGCAACAAACACCCACAGTCTCACCTCAGGATGTTTACAAACCACCTGAAGCCCTCTGTGGGGTTCCAGTCTGTAGGTCACTCCACACTGTCTCAGATCTGTTTCTAATCCATGATTGTACAATACTAAATACAAAGACAAAGTGAGGACTGCAGAAACTGGAGGTCAGAGTCGAGAAGTGTGGTGTTGGAAAAGCACAGCAGGTCAGGCAGTATCCGAGGTGCAGGATAATCGACGTTTCTGGCATCATCCCAGATCCATCTCTCCAACCCGGCACCGCCCTCTTGAACTGTCCTCCCTGTCCATCTACTTTCCCACCTACTCGCTACACCCTCCCCTCTGAGCGATCACCATCGCCCCCCACCTGCATCTACCAATCATCTTCCCAGCTGAGTGCCCCCAGCCCCACTCCTCGATTTATCTCTCAGGCCACCTCCCCCTCTCCAAATTCCTGATGAAGGGCTTATGCCCGAAATATGGATTCTCCTCCAGCAACACACTTTTCCACTCTGATGTTAAATACAAACAGAAATAACTGTGGATGCTGGAAATTAGGATCAAGCACGGAAGTTATTGGGAGAACTCAGCAGGTCTGGCAGCATCTGTTTTATCTTTTCTCACTATATAACAGATTCAGTGTTTTACCTCACTCTTTGGTGTCTGTGCTGTGTTCATATCCTCTCTCTCTCTCTCTCCCCTCACAGCTTTTTCTGCTAATGGTTGGTCAATGACAGTCGCGGATGGTGTGAGAGCTGAGGAAGGAGGACCTGCTGCCCTGAAAGCTCAATGGGGTCAGGCCCCACCAGGTCCGGGAGGTCTTGGGTTGGCTCCTTGTCCCGGGCTCTTTCAGTTGGTCTGAGGCAGGAGGCAGTGACAAAGAGAGAGAGAGAGAGAGAGAGAGAGAGAGGAAGCTGGGATTTACAGACCATTCCATCACTGTCTGTGAAACCTCCCACAGTCTCTCACACCCTCACTCATTTGCTGTGTTCAGTCTGGCTTCAATGTTCTGGAAGAGGGACCAGAGACAACATTATCAAGGATTCAAGCTCCAAGATCCCTACCAAAGAAAGCCCTGCTCTATCGGCATTGGGTGAGGACAAGAAGACCTGACATCTCCTGAGACCTCATTGGCTGAGGAACAATAGAATTGTGGATAATGTAAATCAGGAACAAAAACAGAAGTTGCTGGGAAAACTCAACATGTCTGGCAGCATCTGTGAAGAAAACTCAGTTGTGAGGAAGGGTCACTGGATCCGAAACGTTACCTCTGACATTTTCTTCTCAGATGTTGCCAGACTTGCTGAGCTTTCCCAGCAACCTCTGTTTTTGTCTCTCATTGGATGAGCATGTCTCAGGGTGAAGGAACCGTCAGCTCACATTGGCTGAGAGCCTCATTGTTGCTATCCTCCCTCCTTATTGGCTGAGGAGAAAATGGGAGGATCTGCCTTCTCCAGAGGCTAATGTCTTGGTGAATGGGTTCCAATCCATGGCAGATTGTGAAATTTGAATTTGAAAAAATCAAGTACTGTCAACTAATAATGACTGTAACCATCGTCATTAAAAATTCCCATTTGCCGCTCATGTTCATTCGGAGGGAAATCTGCCATCCTTACCTGGTCTGACCCACATGTGATTCCACACCCACGGTCATGTGATTCACTCTTAAATGCCTCTTACAGCTTCACTCAGTTGTGGACAAGGAGTGAACCCAGGAGTGCAAATGAAACTGTGGCTGCAAGAGCAGGTCACAGGCTAAGAATCCTGTAAATTAAAACAGCTCCTGACTCCAAAGCCTATTGGCCAGTCGGGAGTTTGATGGAATACTCCACACTCGCCTGGATGAGTGCAGATCCAACAACATTCCTGAAGTTTGATACCATCCAGGACAAAACAGCTGCTGGGTTGGCACCACATCCTCATTCACTCTGTTCACCGTCAAATCTCAGAACCAGCAATGTGTACCATCGACCAAATGCCCTGTAACAACTCATCAAATCTCCTCCGACAGTACTTTTCAAACACACAATCACTACCATCGAGGAGGCCAAGGGCAACAGATCTCACAGGGACACCACCATCTGCACATTTCCCTCCAATCCACTCACCATCCTGACTGGGAAATATGTCATTGTTCCATCAGTGTCACTGGGTCAAAGTCCTGGACATCTAAACCCTACAAAAATAACTAATGTACACTTCAGTAATGCACCAAAACTTCAGCATCCTAACTCAGAACTATATTTATCGTGTAATTGTTCAAGGGGACGTGGGTGTTACATACTCGGTCAGCCCCTATTGGCCATCCCTAATTGTCCTGGAGAACGGAATGGTGAGCTGCCTTCTTGAGCTGTTGCATTCCCTCAGCTGCAGGAACATTCACAAAGGATTTCCAGAGCTTTGTACCAGTGACACTGAAGGAATGATGTTCTCCTTTATCCCATGTTGATCAGTGAACATCCATCCCCACTTCTGACCTTATGGTGGAGGGAAGTTCATTGATGAAGCAGCAGGAGATGGTTGAGCCAAGGACATTACCCTGAGGAACTCCTGCAGAGACGTCCTGGAGCTGAGATGATGGGTATCAAATAACCACAACCATCTTTCTATGTCCCAGGGATGACTCCAACCATCAGATAGTTTGACCTTGAATCTCATTGGCTCCATTTTTGCATAGTCACCTTGATGCTACACTCAGTTAAATGTGGCCTTGATATCAAACATGGTCACTCTTTCCTCCCCTCTGGAATTCAGCTGTTTTGTCCTTGTTTGATCCAAGTGTGTAATGTAGTCAGGAGCTCAAACTGGGTGTCACTCAGCAGGTTGTTGCTGGGCAGGTATTGCTTGATAGCACTTTCCTGATGATCGAGAGTAGACTGTTGGGATGGTAACTGGCCAGGTTGAATGTGTCTTACTTTTTTTTTCTGCAGGATGTGCCTGGTCAATTTTCAACTGTGTCGGTAGATACCAGTGTTGTAACTGTACAGGAACAGCTTAGTGTAACCATTTCGAGAGCACAAGTCTTCAATAAAATAACCAGAATGTTGTCGGGGCCCACATCCTTCACAGTACCCAGCACCTCCGGACGTTTCATGGGATGACGTGCAGTGAATGGAGTTGGTTGAAGACAGGCTTCTGTGACGTTGGGAATCTCTGGAAGGAACCGAGATGTATCCTCCACTTGGCACTTCTTGCCCAAGATGGTTGTGAATACCTGAGCTTATCTTTTGCATTGATGTGCTGGGCTCCCCCACCATTGAAGGTGAGGATATATGCCATAGAGTCATCAAGTTCTACAGCAGGGATACAGACTCTTTGGCCCTAACTGGTCCATGCTGACCAAAATGTCCACCTATGCTAACCCCATTTCCCTGCACTTGGCCCATATCCCTCTAAACCCCTCCTATTCATGGAGTTGTCCAAATGTCTTTGAAATGTTGTTCATGTAGCAGCCTCAACCACTTCCACTGGCAGCTCATTCCTGTATGCATATCATCCTCTGTGTAAAAAAGTTGCCACTCAGATTCCCTTTTATTCTTTCCCTCTTCCCTTAAACTGACGCCCTCTAGTCCTTGATTCCCCAACCCTGGGAAAAAGACTGAGTGCATTCACCCTATCCATGCCTCTCATGATCTTATACACCTCCATAACATCCCCCTCAGTCTCCGAGGCTCGAAAGAAAAAAGTCCTAGCTTGTCCAACCTCTCCCTATAACTCAGATCGTTGAGTCCTGGCAACATCTTCGTAAATTCCTTCTACACTCTTTCCAGTTCAATACCATCCTTCATCCTTCCTATAGGGAGGTGACCAAAACTGAACACATTACTCCAATTGCGGCCTCACCAACGTCCTGTACCACTGCAACATAACTTCCCAGCTTCAAAACTCAGTGCTCTGTCTGATGGAAGCCAGTGTGCCCAAAGCCTTTCTCACTGTCCTGTCTACCTGTGACTCTGCTTTCAGAGAACTGTGTAGCTGAACTCCAAAGTCCCTTAATTTCACTTCACTCCTTAAGACCTGATTATTCACCATGAAACTTCTACCTTGATTTGACTTTCCAAAATACAAATCTCACTCTAATCTATATTAAACTCCATCTGCCATTTATCGGCCCACTTATTCACCCAGAGGTTTGTCTTCTTTGGTGCCTCAGTCAATGCAGAGGAGTCTGGTTCTATTCTTACCATATGACCATTCCTTCAGTATTGCTGGGTTAAAATCCTGGAACTGCATCCCAATAATTACTGTGGGTAACCCCTACAGCTCAGGGCTGCAGTATTTCAAGAAGGCAGCTTTTCGTGGGCAATCAGGATGGATAAGAAATGCACATCATCTGAGCCAGTGACACCCACAACCGAATAAATAAAAGAGAAATTGTGAAACAAAGAAGATTCTGAGGAGCTTGACAAGGCAGACCTGTAAGAGGCAATGAGAGGAGATTTTAATTGTTCATTTTATGTTAAGTTGTAACAAATTGAATTGAGAACACTGACCTCATCCATTCTGATGTTTGTCCTTTCCTCAGCTGCTCAGGGAAATGTCTCATTGGTGAGTGGGACAGAGGGAGATTCAGTTACTTTACCCTGTATCTTCAGAGCTGGGATCCCACACCCTGACCACTGTTACCTCACAGTGGGCGGTACGGTGGCACAGTGGTTAGCACTGCTGCCTCACAGCGCCTGAGACCCGGGTTCAATTCCCGCCTCAGGCGACTGACTGTGTGGAGTTTGCACATTCTCCCCGTGTCTGCGTGGGTTTCCTCCGGGTGCTCCGGTTTCCTCCCACAGTCCAAAGATGTGCAGGCCAGGTGCATTGGCCATGCCAAATTGCCCATAGTGTTAGGTAAGGGGTAAATGTATGGGTGGGTTACGCTTCGGCGGGGCGGTGTGGACTTGTTGGGCCGAAGGGCCTGTTTCCACACTGTAAGTAATCTAATCTACCTGGATGAGGAAGGAGCCCTACCAACACATCGTTACATTTCCAGCCCAATCACAGGGAAATTGGACAACTGGACACGGTGGAAATCGGTACGAGCTCATCGGGAACCCAGGGGAGGGAAACGCCTCGACCAGGATAAACCAGCTGAGAGTGAGGGACAATCACACTTACCTGTGTCTGGTGGAATACAGGTCAGAACCTGATTCTCAGTATCTGATCCTGAAGGAGACTCGGCTGCAGGTACATGTAAGAAACCATTCCCACAGTCTCCCAGCAGTAGTGGGTGTCCAGTGAGAGTTTAACAATTTCTGTGAACTTTTAGGGATTTGACTTTCTGATAAAAGGTCACTGAACTAAAACATTAATCCTGTTTCTCCTCACAGCTGTTGTCTGGCCTGCTGGGTATTTACAGGTGTGTGGGAAAGGGCAGGGGAGAGGGACAAACTGGATTGCTCCATTACAGAACCATGTGTTTGTACATTTAACCTCATGCTCTGTTACCCTGCTACAAGTTTCACTGCAGCAACATGGAGGTATTCCTGAATAATGCTGTTCTTGCTGTTTTCCAGTGAAGAGGACTGAGCCCACCACTGTATATCTGCCGGTCATTCCAATGCTTCTCATCCTGCCCATCTGCTTCATAATCTTCATCAACTTCAGGAACAAAGGAGGTGGGTTCATGGAGAATGAGGTTTCATAAAACAAGGTCTGTGTAAAGATTTATTACTCAGGTGCTGGTTGTCATGGTTCTTGGTGTGTTCACCGAGCTGGAAGTTGATTTGCAAACAATTGTCAAGGTGACATCTTCAGTGCTTTTTAAACTCCTGTGAAGCACTGCTGTACTGTGTCTGCTGGAACTTATTTGGTTCCATTCCTGCTGCTCCCAGTTCCCAGTTCCAGTTGGTCGTTGTCGTGGCTGGTATATTGGGTCCAGGATGATGTGCTTGTTGATAGAGTCTGTGGATGGGTACCATGCTTCTAGAAATTCTCTGGCTGTCCTCTGTTTAGCTTGTCCTATAAACGTTAATAAAACAATGTCATTCTGAGTTTGACACAACAAGATTGGAGAGGATGCAGAGGAGATTCACCAGGGTGTTACCTGGAGAGAGAGCATTTTAGCGATGGAGAGAGGCTGCATAAGCTCAGGCTGTTTTCTTTGGAGCAGAGAAGCCTGAGGAGGGGCCTGATAGAGGTGGATAAGATTATGAGGGCCATGGACAGTGTGGGCAGAAAGCATCTGCTTCCCTTCGTTGAAGGGTCAGTAACTGTTATGTCTGTAGTTGGTGTGCCGCTTCTGGAAGAGAGTTGGTCAGGTGACTCATAGGGTGAAGAGCTTTGGGCTCAGACTAGAGCCGGCTGTGGAGGTGTGAGCATTGTCAATAAAGGGTTCCTGTGCCTCCCTTGTGTAAAATTCCTGGTTTCCAGTGAGTTACAAACTTAACAAGTAACAGCCAGTGTGGATCAGACCCACAATCTGTCTGCAATCACCATTTATTACCCCCAGACAGGATGATGTCTGGACTTTGGAAATTTTGATAACATTGAGGGAAGTGGAAACGAGGGGTCTCCGGCTGCGGTCAGCGCCAGGGAAGAACAGGACACACTGGGGAGTGAGCCAAGAGCAATGGTTGTGAGGGGACTCAGGCCAATGGCTTAAGAAGTGAGTATGCACTCGGGAGCTACTGAAACTCCCATCATTCCAGTCTTAGAAACAGATGGCACAGTGAGGATTGGTGGTGATTTTCACACTCAACCCAGCCCTGAGAGCAGATCAATACTCACTTCCACTGACTGACATCTTTATAAGTGTCCTGGCTGGGTAAAAGAAATGTTCTTGAATAGATCTTTCTCAATCCTCCTTGCAGAGAGGGGTCACGAAGGGATCCCAGCCATTACTGACAATACTAACTGACAGGGGACTATTCCACTACTGTTGGCATCATGTCAGCACTTGCTCTGTTGCAGAGGGCCATGCATCAAATGTTAAGGGTTCGAGGAGTCCAGTGTTATCTGGAAGATGTTTTGATGACTGAGTCCTACAAAGAAGACCATTTGATAAATTGTGAGGGAACACTAAAAAGATTGTGAGAGCACAGCCTGCATGTAAAAAGCAGGAAATGTGAGATTTTTAAAAACTGTGGAGAGGAACCAGGCCATGAAATTGATGGTGAGGGACCACACACGCTCCCCAAACAGATGATGGCAGTGGATTCACATCAATTTCACGGAATCAATCGTGGGACAGATGTTCCTGTTCATTGTGGATGCCCAATCCAACATCTCCAAGGTGACAGTCATGCAGTTGGTTTCAGCAGAAACATCAATAGACTGATGAAATGTTTTAATTCATTTGTGTGGTGTGGGCGTCTCTGCCTGGTCAGTATTCATTGCCCTTTCCCTAGAGACACTGGAGAAGGTGGGGCTGAGCTGGCTTCATGAACTGCATCAGTCCGTGTGCTGTAGGTTGAGCCACAATGCCATTCGGGAGGGGGTTCCAGGATTTTAACTCAGCGACAGTGAAGGAATAGCAATATATTTCCAAGTCAGGATGGTGAGTGGTTTGGAGAGGAACTTGCAGGGGGTGCTGTTCCCATGTGATTGCTGCCCTTGTCCTTCCAGATGGAACTGGTCGTGGGTTTGGATCTTTGGTGAATTGCTGCAGTGCATCTTGTAGACAGTACACACTGCTGCTACTGAGCATCAGTGGTGGAGGGAGTGGATGCTTGTGGATCCTTGATAGGGTTTGTTTAAAATAAAGGGTGAAGGGGTGTTATGTATCTGGTTTTAAGAAAGTTGGTTCAGTGACTTGCAGGGTGTGGTGCCAAGAGGTCAGTAAGCAGCAGTTGTGGAGGTGCGAGCATCATCAATAAAGTGTTCCTGTTCAGAATTTTACCTGTGCCTCCCTGATGTGGAATTTCTGGTTCCCAGTGAATTACAAACTTCACAGTAACAAAAATGGCATAACTTTAACATAAAAGGTAGGAGGTTCAGAGGGAGTTTCAGGCAAAATGTTTTCACTCAGAGGGTGGTGGGATTCTGGAATGCATTGCCTGGGACTTTACTAGATGCAGGAAGCCTCACAGCCTTTATAAAGTATTTGGATGAACACATGAAGTGTCATGAGATCAAAGCCTCGTTTCTTAGTACGGGAAAGTGAACCTTGAGATTAAGTATGAGGGATCTCAGGAAAACGTATGAAATTTTAGCAAAGACTAGACACTGTAAATGCAGGAAAGATGTTTCCACTGACTGAGGAGTCAAGAACCAAGTGGTCACTGGATAAGGATATGGGGTAGGTCACTTCGGAAAGAGAGGAAGGAGAAATTCATTTCCTCACAGAAAGCATAAGGAATACATTACTACAGAAAACAGTTGAGGCCAAAACATTGAATACTTTAAGAAGGAGTTAGAGCATAGAAGATAGAACATAGAAAAATACAGCACAGGACAGGCCCTTCAGCCCTCGATGTTGCGCCGACCGAAGCCTACCTAACCTACACTAGCCCAATAACCTCCATATGCCTATCCAATGCTCGTTTAAATGACCATAAAGAGGGAGAGTCCACCACTGCTACTGGCAGGGCATTCCATGAACTCACGACTCGCTGAGTAAAAAATCTACCCCTAACATCTGTCCGATACCAACCTTCCCTTAATTTAAAGCTGTGTCCCCTAGTAACAGCTGACTCCATATGCGGAAAAAGGTTCTCATGATCAACCCTATCTAAACCCCTAATCATCTTGTACACCTCTATCAAGTCACCCCTAAACCTTCTTTTCTCCAATGAAAACAGCCCCAAGTGCCTCAGCCTTTCCTCATACGATCTTCCTACCATGCCAGGCAACATCCTGGTAAACCTCCTCTGCACCTGTTCCAGTGCCTCCACATCCTTCCGATAGTATGGCGACCAAAACTGCACACAATACTCCAGATAAGGCCGCACCAGAGTCTTATACAACTGCAACATGACCTCAGGACTCCGGAACTCAATTCCTCTACCAGTAAAGCCCAGTACACCATATGCCTTCTTCACAGCACTATTTACCTGGGTGGCAACTTTCAGAGATCTGTGTACATGGACACCAAGATCCCTCTGCTCATCCACACTACCAAGTAGCCTACCATTAGCCCAGTAATCCATCTTCTTGTTACTCCTACCAAAGTGAATGACTTCACACTGAGCTACATTGAACTCTATTTGCCACCTTTCTGCCCAGCTCTGCAACTTATCTATATCCCGCTGTAACCTGCCACATCCTTCCTCACTGTCAACAACTCCACCGACTTTCGTATCATCTGCAAACTTGCTCACCCAGCCTTCAAGCCCCTCCTCCAGGTCATTTATAAAAATGACAAACAGCAATGGTCCCAAAACAGATCCTTGTGGAACACCGATAGTAACTGCACTCCAAGATGAACCTTCACCATCAACCACTACCCTCTGTCTCCTTCCAGCCAGCCAATTCGTAATCCAAACCTCCAACTCACCCTCAATGCCATACCTCCGTAATTTTTGCAGTAGCCTACCATGGGGTACCTTATCGAACGCCTTGCTAAAATCCATATACACCACATCTACTGCTTTACCCTCATCCAATTCCTTGGTCACCTTCTCAAAGAACTCAATAAGGTTTGTGAGGCACGACCAGCCCTTCACAAAACCATGCTGACTATCCTGGATCACATTATTCCTATCCAGATGTTCATAAATCCTATCCCTTACAATTCTCTCTAAGACTTTGCCCACAACAGAAGTGAGACTCACTGGCCTATATTTACTAGGGCTGTCCCTACTCCCCTTCTTGAACAAGGGCACCACATTCGCTATCCTCCAGTCTTCTGGCACTATTCCTGTAGACAACGATGACATAAAAATTAAGCCAATGGCTCTGCAATCTCCTCCCTAGCTTCCCAGAGGATCCTAGGATAAATGCCATCAGGCCCAGGGGACTTATCTATTTTCACCCTTTCCAGTATTCCCCGGACCTCTTCCCTACATACCTCAAAGCCATCCATTCTAATTAATTGTGAATCAGTATTCACATCGGCAACAATGCCCTGTTCCTGAGTGAATACTGACGAAAAGTATTGATTTAGTGTCTCTCCAATCTCCTCTGCCTCCACGCACAACTTTCCACTACTATCCTTGACTGGACCGATACCTACCCTAGTCATCCTTTTATTCCTGACATACCTTTCGAAAGCCTTAGGGTTTTCCCTAATCCTACCAACTAAGGACTTTTCATGTCCCGTTCTCGCTGCTCTTAGCTCTCTCTTTAGATCCTTCCTGGCTACCTTATAACTCTCCATCGCCCCAATTGAACCTTCACGCCTCATCTTTACATAGGCCGCCCTCTTCCCTTTAACAAGGGATTCCAATTCCTTATTAAACCACAGCTCCCTCACACGACCCTTTCCTCCCTGCCTGATTGGTACATACTTATCAAGGACACCCAATAGCTGCTCCTTGAACAAGCTCCACATATCATTTGTGTCTTTCCCTTGAAGCCTATTTTTCCAATCCACAGATCCTAAGTCATGCCTCACCGCATCATAATTTCCCTGCCCACAGCTATAAATCCTGCCCTGCAGTGCACACTTATCCCTCTCCATCACTAGAGTAAAAGTCACCGAATTGTGGTCACTGTCCCCGAAGTGCTCACCTACCTCCAAGTCTAACACCTGGCCTGGTTCATTACCTAGAACCAAATCCAGTATGGCCTCACCTCTTGTTGGCCTGTCTACATATTGTGTCAGGAAACCCTCCTGCACACATTGGACAAACACCGACCCATCTAACGAACTCGAGCTATAGCTTTCCCAGTCAATATCTGGGAAGTTAAAGTCCCCCATAACAACCACCCTACCACTTTCACTCTTCTCCTGAATCATCCTTGCAATACTTTCCTCTACGTCTCTTGGACTATTAGGAGGCCTGTAGAAAACTCCTAACAGGATGACCTCACCTTTCTTATTTCTTACCTCAGCCCAAACTACCTCAGATGGCAAGTCTTCCTCCATCGTCCTTTCCACCGCTGTAATACTATCCTTGACAAGCAATGCCACACCTCCCCCACTTTTACCCACTTTTACCCATAGAGTCCTTCAGACTAAAGGTGTCAAAGAGTATAGTAAGAAAACCAGAACAAGGTCCTGAGTTGGACAATCGGTAACGATCATATTGAAAGGTGAAACATGCTTAAAGGGCCGAATGGCCTCCTCCAGCTCCTATTTTCTATGTTAACAAATGCCTTCTGGAAATAATAGCTCAATGTATCCACATGTTGTCCTTTATCTGCAGTACATTTCATTTTCACAAAGTGACCTGCTACAACATCTTCAATATTAATTTCTAGCATTTTCACTCTGATAGATAAACAAACTGACCTGTTGTTTTCTACTTTCTGCCTTCTTCCCTTTTTGAATAAATGACTTACATTCACTATTTTTGAAAGGAATGGGACACCCCCTGAAACTCAAAAACTTTGGGAATTTAAAGCAATTGGTCAACTTTCCCAGCAGCTACACCTTAAAGACCCAAGATACCCTCCATCAGGGACCTGGGAAGTTGCCAGCCCACAGCTTCAATGATTAACTCAGTGTCATTTCTCTGGGGATTGTAATTTTCTTGCAGATGCAAAAATTATTTGAATTCATCTGCCATTTCCATTATTAATTCTGCAGACTGACTCATATTGTATTTGTTTCTAAAGTCTTCATAGAAATACATATTTCGACATGATTTTCTCTCGTACATTAATTTTTCCCTCTTTGTACATCTTGGAGCCATTGATTCCTGTGCCTTTTCTATTCTGTTCCTTTGCTTTGTGTAATTATTTCCTTTATCTTTCATTTCAATACTTCATTTCTTGTTGCGTTTCCCTCCAAATGCTGGGTCCTGCCCCTTGCAATTTCTCTTTCTCATTGGAATATTTTTCCCCTTTAATATCTGCCACTATATCCATTGGTAATTCCCTTCCCCTCATTTATCAGTTCAATTCAACTAGTTCTGCTTTCATACTCTCATAATTATCCTTATTTTAGTTTAACCTAACAGTCTTGGATCCATGGTTTCCTCCCTAAAACTGTAAAATTCAGTCCTATTAGTATCATTGCTACCTCGGGGTATCTTTGTTTTCATTTTATTAATTAATCTTATCTTATTGCAGAATAACAAGTCCTTGAAGGGTCTGATATACTTTTGGCTCCAGAATGTGCTGTTTGTAAAAAATGATTCTAAACATATTCAAAGTACTCCTCATCTCGACTACCTTTACCCATCTACATTTATCAGGGTTTATGCATTTGGAAATTCCATGTCATTGTTTGTGGGTTTTGTGGGTCATTGTGTGGCTGATGAGTATAATCCAGCAACCACTAATCCTTCCACACTTTTGGAATTTATCCTTGGCCACGGGGTCACTGGTATTCCTTTTACTGGTTCCTTTTCCATGCTTCCTCTTTTCTATCGGTATTTTAAAAGAATTGTATCCCTTCATACAAGAGCTGCCTTCAAGTTGGTTGAAAATATCTTGTGCATGAATGGCTGTGGAGGACTTGTTTTGCGGTTGCATTTTGTCTTGTTCCTGTTTTTGCTACCAAAGTTGATGATCTCATACTTAACCACATTATACTTCAACTACAATATATTTGCACATTCACTGAACTGATCCAAATTGCACTAAAGTATCTGTATCCTCTTCATCGTTTACCCTCTCGCCCAACTCAGAGTATTTAATATTATTCATGCCCAGTTTGCGATTTTGATTTTTAAGTGAGTAACATGTGGATTTTCTGTGTCTCTAAGGTTAATATTTGGCTTAATATTGCTGTAGGCATGGTGATTTCTTCAGAGAAGAGTTTTTGGGAACAAGCTTTAGAATTGATGGATTTTTGTTTATCATAGATCATTCTGTGGCCCAGGAAGATAAATAATGGGCCTCATGGCTTGTTAGAACTTTCTGGAACATGGTTTTTTTTAAGCTTCAGTGATACAGCTATAATTTGGAGGAAGTGTATTTATCCTTATTTTTACTCTTGGTTTGTGCAATCTTATGGAATCCTTGGATGAAAATGGCACCTGTGAAGGGAAGAACATAGTAATATACTTTACATTCAAGTGAAGAGTTATTGTTAATCACAGTCCAGAAATGTTGGGACAAAACCCTGAAGAGATTACTTGAAACTCAGTGCATTTGAACCCAACTGTATCCTAGTTCCAGTAAAAACCTACATGTTAACCAATAAGTTAAAATTACAAGTGGCTTATATCTACTGAAGTGACAGAAACAGGGATTCTGGTGTATGTATTGCATAAGTAGTGTTTTTGGTTACTATATGATGTGTGATTTTAGTCACTGTCCCAGTGAAAAGCTTTGGGTACGATGAAAAAGCTTTTCATTGAATTTAATTTGTAAAAGTGTGTTTTGGCAAAAATGGCAATATACTTGTAGAATACTTTTTAAAAATCTTTGGGTTTGTGTCAGAAGTAGATAGTTTTGTTTATTTTATTTTGTCATTTTGATTCTGAATAAACTTGTGTTTTATTATTAAAGCAATAAATGCAGCATTATGTGCTTATCTTTCACAGAGAGAACATTTCTTTGTAAACCAAGAATAATCTAAATATGATCTAGAAAGCCCAGTTCCACGTCTGGGATCTGATTTGTCTGTAATAACAGAAGCTGGGATTATAACAATATTCATACCTTTGACGCATCACCCCAGTAATTATTTTAAAACAGAGCAATCTGACTTGGTCAATTACTGATCTTGGACTGAGCTATGTAGGATATTCTTGAGTAAAGGGTTTAGGTACCACATTAGATTCTGGAGATCTTTGTGTCTGACTGTGCGATATGTATATATTGTTGATAAGGGACAGCTTCATTTGAGACACTTCCAGTTGTGGAGAGAATGTAACAGATTTGTTCATCACTTACCAAAATATTTACTGATCATTTTTGTCTCTTTAGGGTGTTCACAGCCAAATCGAGCACACTCCACCTTTGAAAAGGTAGGGTAAATAGTGATTGATACAAGGGGAGTGGTGGAGAGGCTCAGGTTCAGAGATGAATTGAATATCTCTTACTGAATGCAGCTTCCTGCTGATGAGCTGATTTGTTAATTACCAGCTGTATGCAAATCTCTAGCTCCAGAATCACCTGTGATCTCCCTTCCCCAAATTAACCTGCGATTCACCTCCGTGGAAAACTCAACTATTGCTCATTTTTATGACCATGAATACTTTGAATTGTAATTAATGTTTTATGAAGGGAATGATTGAGATGCTATCACTTGCAGTAAGTGCTGAGTATAAAATGGAAGTTTTTGTGAAACCTATTACTTCCTCTTTTGCTCTCCAAGCAGCTGAATTTCCACTGGGTGTGGATGTGATTTGCCCATCACCCTCCACTTTCCAAGATTTCCAAGCCTTGTAACTTCCTACAAATTTGCAGCAGATGGGAGGCCCCTGCAGGATCTTTCCCCCCATATCCAACACCCTCCCTCCCTGCCCTGTGACTAGTTGCTCAAAGCTGATGCAGAATGATCTGTTACTGTGATTCCTGACAGTGTCTGCACAGCCCTCCCTGTGTTACAGCTGCTGACTACACCTGGGTAGGCAAGGCAAGGCTGTTCATGGTGACCACTTTTTCAAGGCTGACGTGGGTGATTTGAAAATCTTTTAAATTTAATTTCTAGATGTGAGCATCTCTGGTTGGGTCAGCATTTATCCTTAGTTGCCCTTGAGAAGTTGATGGTCAGCTGCCTTTATGAAACACTGCAGTCCGTGTGTTATAGGCCGAGCCACAAAGTCCTTAGGGAGGGAATTCCAGGGTTTTGATCCAGCAACAGTTCCCTACCACCTTCTCATGGGCAACTAGGAGCAGCCAGCCAGACCCATGACCTGTGAGAGAATAAGCAAATAGATAGGATCCTTGTTACTGGGATTATGCCATTAGCTTCCTCTGAATACTTATATTCCTGGTGTGTTTTTCAGAAATGATCCAGGGTCATCCAGTATTCCCAAGATGAATCAGGCCCAGCAAGCGTCTGCTCCAGGTACTGGCTGTACTCGAACTGACCAATCACCATCCATTTCAGACACTGTAACAAAGAGAATGTGAAGCATCAACACAGTGGGATTCTGCTCTACAGGTTACAGATCAATAAAGGTACTTTGAAGAAAGCTATTCTCTGGGCAGTTTGCAGAAGTCATTGGCTTGGCAGTTCTCTTCTAAACTGTTCAATTTTCCCTGGTCTTTTCACATCAAAGCATCAGATTGTATCATTGGCTTTTCAGAATTTCAATATACAAAATTCAAGCTGGATTGGAGTTTGTTTTATTTGGTGTATAATTTGGCCTAATTCAAATCTGTTTTTGTCTTCCGGCAACCAGCTACACTCGCTACCCCAATAGCTGGACCACATGTTATGTTGTATCTTACTGAGAACACTTCGTGCTGTAACTATTAGCTTTTAACTCTCTTAAAGGTACAGTATATCCATAGCTTCATAACAATACACCAGTCCTCACTTTATCTGCCTTCTTAACGATTCTGTAAACTTGGGTTCCAACGTTTATGCATCTATGGATGTGGACACCAAGATGCCCCCTGTTCTTCCATACTGCCAAGAATCCTGCCTTTAACCCTGTAATCTGTGTTCACATTCGACCTTCTAAAATGAATCACTTTACGCTTTTACAGGTTGAACTCCCTCTGCCACTTCTCAGCTGCGTTCTGCATCCACTCAGTGTCCCATTACAACCTACTACAGCCCTCCACACCATCTGCAACTCCACTAACCTTGATGTCAGCAGCAAACTTACTAACCCACCCTTGCATTTCCTCTTCCAAGTCATTTATAAAAATCACAAAGAGCAGAAGTCCCAAGACAGATTCCTGCAGAACACCATTGGTCACCGAGCTCCAGGCTGAATACTTTCCATCAACTAACACCTTCTGTCTTCTTTGGGCCATCCCATTCTATATCCACACATTGAAATATCCCTGAATCCCAATCCTCCTTAGTTTCTGAATGATCCTATCATGTGGAGCTTCATCAAGCGCCTTCCAAAATCCATGTACACCACATCCACCGCTGTACCTTCATCAATGTCTTTTGTTACACCCTCAAAGAATTCAACAAGACTTGTGAAATGTGACCCGCCCCTCACAAATCAAGATTAGATGAGATTCTTACAGTATGGAAACAGGACCTTTGGCCCAACACGTCCCCAACCTTCCGAAGGGTACCCCACCCAGTCCCATTTCCCAACCCTATATTTACCCTTGACTAATGCACCTAATACTATGGGCAATTTAGCATGGCCAATTCACCTAACTTGCACATCTTTGGATTGTGGGAGGAAACCGAGCACCCAGAGGAAACCAACGCAGACACAGGGAGATTGTGCAAACTCCACACAGACAGTCACCCGAGGTGGGAATCGAAGTCAGGTTCCTGATGCTGTGAGGCAGCTGTGCAAACTACTGAGCCACTGAGCTATGAGCTATGATTTTCCAAGTAATCATTGGTCCTGTCTCACCATATAATACTGACTGGTCTGTAATTCCCAGGATTATCCATATTTTCTTTCTTGAACAAGGGAATAACATTTGACACCCTCCATTCATTTGGTACAAATCCAGTGGACAGTGAGGGCAAAAAGATTATCACCAAAAGCACAGCAGTCTGCTCCCTCGCTTCCCACAGTAACCTTGGATATATCCTCTCTGGCCGAGTGGATTTATCTATCCTCACATTTTTTAAAAATTCCAGCACATCCTCCTTCTGAACATCAATCTGTTCAAGTATATCAGCCTGCTTCACGCTGTCCTCACAAACGGCAAGGATCCTCTTTCTATTGAACACTGAAGCAAAACATTCATTAATGATCTCTCTTACCTCCTCCAACTCCAAGGACAAGTTCCCTCCATTATCCCTGAGCAGCCCTATCCTCACTCGGGTCATCCTCTTGTTCCTCACATAAGTGTAGAATGCCCCTTGGTGTTTTCCTTAATCCTACCCACCAAGGTTTTATCATGCCCCATTCCATCTCTTCTCACTCCATTTCTCAGTTCCTTCCTGGCTCCCTTGTAACCCTTCAGAGCCCTATCTGATCCTTACTTCCTCTACCTGAAGTAAGCTTCCTTCTTCCTCTTGACTAGATGTTCTACATCCCTTGTCATCCAAGGTTCATTCACCCTACCATCCCTTCCTTGCCTCAGTGGGACAAACCTGTCCAGCACTATCAGCAAGTGCTCCCTGAACAACCTCCACATTTCGGTCCTGCATTTCCCTGAGTATATCTGTTCCCAAATTGTGTTCCACAGTTCCTGCCTAATAGCATTGGAATTCCCCCTCCCCCAATTAAATACTTTCCCTACCATCTGCTCCCTGGTTACAGTTAAAGTCAGGCAGTTGTGATCACTATCACCGAAATGCTATCCCACCGAGAGATCTAATACCTGACCTGGTTCATTGCCAAGAACCAAATGGAATATGGCCTCCCTTCTAATCGGCCTATCTACATATTGAGTCCGAATCATTCCTGGACACACCTGACAAATCCTGCTCCATTCAAACTATTTGCAGTAAGGAGATTCCAATTAATAGTAGGGAAGTTAAAGTCACCCATGACAACAACCTTGTTACTTCTGCACCTTGACAAAATCTGCCTCCCAATCTGCTCCTCCATGTCTCTGTTGCTATTGGGGGGTCGATAGAAAACTCCCAATGAAGTAACTGCTCCTTTCCTGTTTCTGACTTCCACCCACACTGACTCTGTAAGCAAACCCTCCTGGATGACCTCCCTTTCAGCAGCTGTGATACTATCCCTGATTAACAATGCCACTCCCCCCCCCCCACCCCTTTTACCTCCCTCCCTATTCCTTTTGAAACATTCAAACCCCAGAACATCCAACAACCATTCCTGCCCCTGTGGTATCCAAGTCTCCAGAATGGACACAACATCGTAGCTTATCTGTGCTTTGCTAAGTTCTGTTCTTCATAATGAATTGTTCATTTTTGTTAAAATTATACACTTGGTGACCAAGATCTGTTTTGTCATGTCTCATTCGGAATAATTCTGTAATTTTGAGGATTATTGAATGTTTTCTTTTCATTGTGTCTCTGCAAGTATTAATTTTCTGTCCTGTATACCTAAGCCCAGGTCATACAAATCGTTCAAAAAGGGAATTGTTTCAACAGGACAGCACACTTCCCTCCAATCTGAAAGACAAACACTCACCACAGAGAATCAAAAAAATGACAAAGAACTGTGGATTCTGGAAATTAGAAACAAAAACAGAAACTGCTGGCAAAACTCAACAGGTCTGGCAGCATCAGTGGAGTGAAAGCAGATTAATGTTTGGAGTCCAGTGACCGTTCTTCAGAAGACATAACTGGATTAGACACACACCATTAACTCTGCATTCACTCTACAGATGCCTATGGGGATTTCTTCACCCAGGAAGTGGTGCGCACATGGAGTTTTATTTCTTATAAATAACCCAGGAAACCTGAGTGGAAAGGAAATTGTCCAGCCAGAGTTAGCATTTTGAATTGAATATGTCTCGTCTTTCGAACACAGTGAGTTGATACATTTTGAGAGAAGTAATGCAGAGAGGGAATGTATATTTGAATGACACAGATGTCGAGAGTATGGAAGGACAGAGGGAGCAGGAGGTTGATGTGCACCTATCTTTAAAGGTGACAGGACATAATCAGAAAGCACCATATATGGGATCTTGGGCTTTATTATTATGGTTCCTGAGAACAATCTCATGGAGAAGATGCGAACCTTTGATTCAGCTCTGGTTATGAGACAGTCAAGTGTTGCATCCAATTCTAGTCCCCAGAGTTCGGGTCAGGAAGGATGGGAGAGCTCTTGAGAGGTGGAGCACACTTGTACCAGAATGGCTCATAGACACAGAAAATATAGTCAGAGGATTGTTTTGGAGAAATGACTATTTTCCTTGAAGAATACAGGTTGAGAATCATTTCGATAGAGCTGTACAAGATTATAACAGATCGAGATAAGGCAGATAAAAAAAAAGGAACTCTGTCCAATAGGTGATGGCACAAGAATTCGGATCAGGTTTAAAAGTTTGAGAAAATGTAGATGGGTAAGTGGTTCTGTTGATTCATTGACTGGAAATGTGCAGAACATGCTGCCTATTCGGTTGGTGCAAGTGAAGATGATCAATTATTGATGAAAAAAATGAGGCCAGAAACTGAGGGAAATAAATTTGCAGGGCTTTGGGGATAGAGCAGTGAATGGGACACACGAGATTATGTGGCAGATAGTCAGCTTGGACTTGATGGGCTGAATGGTCTTTTTCTGTGCCACAATGAAGCTCTTTTTCTCTCTTTAACCCGTTCTGATCTTTTAACGCATGGAGACAAACTACCATTTCAATAAACCTGCTCTGTACTCCGACTCAGCCCAGTACAGGTCACCCTTCTGTAGGTGGGGTACACAGAATGACCACATACTCCAGGATGGTCTAATCAGGATTGTGAATATCTTGGAACACATACATTCACACCAACATCTGACATCTTTTCTCTCAGACAGAAAGAAAAACATTTGCGTCCACAGAGAAAGGACAATGGTATTCGTATCCCGGTAAAAGGAGTGACAGTCACATGTCTGTTTGGAGTTTCCTGTTTGTGAATGGTTCCCATTTCATATCCTCCCAACCCCTCCGTCACAGCAGCACTGTACCTGCGAGACCCTGATGGGATGAATGGCCCACTTCAGTTCCTGTGTCTTATGGTCTTCTATGTTAACCATATTTGGGAGTGAGTCTGTTTGATCAGAATTTGTTTCTGATGCTGTGCCTGTGTGCCATCCCTCACATACTCCAGCCCGCTGGTCCAAAGGCCCTCACATGTTGCTCCATGTCTCAATCTTGAACCCATATCCATCTTCAGTTTTCTTTGCCATCTCTTGTCATGCCTTATCAGAGACCATGTTGACCAATTCTCACTTAACTGCAGACTGTATCTATGTGTCAAAGTTTTAGTGAATAATTAAATAAAGCAAGAGAGTCGGCTCAACAGCAGTTAAAAATAGCACCGCATATGATGGAACAGGAAGGAGACAAGTAAACCAAAAAATTGCAATTTTACTAAAAGAGGTAAAGTGTCAGTTTAATTCCAGTGATAGGTGAATCTTTAAAAGCAAGGTTTAGTGGATCTTAACAAATCAAAAGGAGATTGAGTGAGGTGAATTATTTAATAAGGGTTCCAGACAGAAAAGAAATTTCACAGAATGTATCAGGTGATTATGCGCACAAGGTATTTCAATATGCAATGAAAGCAAAAGGAGAAGGTGTTACTGGTTACAACACAGAGTGAAGAAGCAAGTTCAGAGGATTCTGAATTGGACATCTCTCAAATTAATTTGGACAATAAGGAAGATCTCAAAAATTGGGATAAACTATTCAGTTAACTTCCAGAGGAAAATTGAAATGACCTGAAAGAGTTATTACTAACACTTGGAGAGATTTTTGGGAATAAACTGGGAAGTATTCATCTAATTATAAATGATGTAGATATAGGAAATGCTGTTCCAATTAAGCAAAATCCTTTCAGACTTAACCCTCTAAAGATGGCAAAGGTTCAAAAAGAGATTGAACGCATGTTAAAAGACAACATCATTGAAGCGATTGGCAGTGACTGGAGCTTACCCAAAGTAATGATGACAAAATCAGATGGGACCCAACGAGTATGTGTGTGTACTACTGCAAAATCAATGGAGTCACAAAGTCTGATTGATCCTGTACTCTATGTTTGGAAGACTGCATTGAGAAGGTGGGCCATCAATTTAATTCTCAGTTGAACTTACTCAGAGGATACTAGCAGGTAACTTTATCTGGAAGAATTAAGACAGTTTTGGCTTTCATGATCCCAAAGACACTGCCTTACTCCAGGTTCCACCACCTCCACCCCATCTGCTCTCAGGAGGACAAATTCCACCATAGAATATCCCAGATGGCCTCCTACTTCAAGGACCCCAATTTCCCCTTCCACATGGTCAATGATGCCATCCAGCACATCTCCTCCACCCTCCACACCTCTGCCCTTGAACTCCACCCCTCCAATTGCAACAAGGACAGAACCCCCCTGATCCTCACCTTCCACCTCACCAATCTCCAAATACAATGCTTCATATTCCCCATTTCCACAACCTACAAACAGACTCCACCACCAGAGATAGATTTCCCTCCCCATTACTGAATGTGTTCTGTAGAAGACAATCTATCCACGACTCCCTTGTTCAGTTAATTCTCCCCCCCCCACCTTCACCAACCAACTTTCCACTCCGGCACCTTCCCCCACCACCACAGGAAGTGTAATACCCATGCCCACACCTCCTCCATCATCTCCATCCAAGGTTCGAAAGGATCCTTCCATATCCAGCAGAGATTTTCCTGCACATCCACATACATCATCTACTATGTCCATTGCTCTCAATGTGGTCTCCTCTACATTGGAGGGATAGGACGACAACTTGTGGAACATCTCTGGGATACACTCATTAAACAACCCCACCGACCTGTGGTCAAACACTTCAACTCCCCCTCCTGCTCCACCAAGGATATGCAAGTCCTCGGCCTCCTCCACTGCCAGATTCGAGCCGTCTGACCCTTTGAGGAAGAATGCCTCATTTTCTTCCTTTGGACCCTCCAAAGTTGATTTCACCAGTTTCCTCATCTACCTTCCCCTCACTTTATCCGAGATCCAACCTTCCAACTTGGCATGGTCCTCTTCAAATGTCGTACCTGTCCATTGCCCTTCCCAGATATCCACTCCACCCTGCTCTCCAACTATCACCATCACCCCTCTCAAACTTCATCTACCCAACACTTTCCCAGCTCCCTTCCCCCTCGCCCCCAATTCATTTATCTCTCAGCCCCCTTGGGCCACCCCCACATTCCTGATGAAGAGCTTTTACTCGAAACTCCGACTCTCCTGCTCCTTAGATGCTGTCTGATGGCTGTGCTTTTCCAGTACCACACTTTTTGACACTGATTTCCAGCATCTGCAGTCCTGACTTTCCCCGACCAATTGGACAATACCAATTTAAAGGCATGACAATTGTGATGAAAAATGCTCCTGCCACATTTCAAAGACTAACCAGTAAGTCATTTCTGGATTACCCCACTTTGCGGTCTACATTGATGACCTCGTGATATTTAATTACATATGAAAGGAACATTTGCAGTTTTTATTGGAATTATTTGATTGACCTTTGGAGACAGACCCTGTAATTAACCTGCCTAAGAGTGAATTTGGAAAAGCTCAAGTCAAGTTCCTGGGCCATGTCATCGGACATGGACAGTTGGCCCCATGGAATAAGAAAACAGAGGTTATTGGGGCCTTTCCAATACCATCATCGAAGTCAACAGTTCCTGGAACTGAATGTGTTTTATCAGAAGTTTGTCCTTAAATTTAGCAGTGTGCTCATTCCACTGAATGACTTATTGAAAAAGTGCAGAATATTTCAGTGAACAGCAGACTGTCAGAAGGCATTTAACAGCCTGAAAGCTGTGTTAATCACAGCTCCAGTGGTAGCCACACCCAATTATGCAAAGCCATTCAATGTTTCTATCAATGCAAATGATGTGGGTTCAAGGTTTGTGTGAAGGTTTGTAGCTGGGGTGCTGGTTACAGTTATTGTGGGTGTGTTCGCTGAGCTGGGAAGTTGGTTTGCAGATGTTTCATCTACTTTCTCAGTGACATCCTCAGTGCTGTGGAGCCTCCTGTGAAGTGCTGCTGTACTGTGTTGATTGGAATGTATTTGGGTTCATTCCTGCTGCTTCTGCCTGCTGGTTCCAGTTGCTCGTTGCAGTGGTGTTGGAGCTGTACTCTTACAAGAAGATGATGAGAAGATAGAAAGATCCATCAGGTACTTTTCCAGAAAGTTGAATATTCATCAACAGAAATATTCCATGATTGAAAAGGAGACCTTGAGCTTGGTATTGGCATTACAACATTTCAACATTTATATTTCCAGTAATGTGTCTGAGACCATTGTATATACTGATCACAACTCATTAAAGCGTTTGGAGAAAATTAAGGACAGAAATTCCTGACACTTTAGATGGAGCTTATTATTGCAGCCATTCAGTTTGAAAATGATACACATGGCAGGATGAGAAAACATAATTGCTGACGCGATAGTGAAGGAGCGTTTGCTTTGCTTTCCTTTATTGGTCAGAGTATTGAGTACAGGAGTTGGGAGGTCATGTTGTGGCTGTACAGGACATTGGTTAGGCCACTGCTGGAATATTGCGTGCAATTCTGGTCTCCTTCCTATTGGAAAGATGTTGTGAAACTTGAAAGGGTTCAGAAAAGATTTACAAGGATGTTGCCAGGGTTGGAGGATCTGAGCTACAGGGAGAGACTAAACAGGCTGTGTCTATTTTCCCTGGAGCGTCGGACGCTGAGGGGTGACCTTATAGAGGTTTAAAATTTATGAGGGGCATCGATAGGATAAATAGACAAAGAGCTAGAGGGCATAGGTTTCTGGGTGAGAGGGGAAAGATATAAAAGAGACCTAAGGAGCAACGTTTTTCACACAGAGGGTGGTACGTGTATGGAATGAGCTGCCAGAGGATGTGGTGGAGGGTGGTACAATTGCAACATTTAAGGGGCATTTGGATGGGTATATGAATAGGAAGGGTTTGGAGGGAGATGGGCCGGGTACTGGCAGGTGGGACTAGATTGGGATATTGCAGCGAAGGGTCTGTTTCCATGCTGTACATCTCTATGACTCTATGACTCAGATGAAGAAAAATGGAGTTGTTCAGCGGCCGGAGTAAATGAACTGGAATAGAATGTAGTAGTGAATGTTTGCAGTCTGAGAGTTAATGTAATGTCTATGTATTGTAGCGTCCTAATAGAGAAAGACTAAAGATTTTAAAATGAAGCAGTTTTTGTAGATTGATGGTTCATATTTATAAAGGGCGGAGAGTGTGACAACTCTGTCACTTTAAAAAGGGGATTTTGCCCTGGGTTTTTATGAAGAGAGGTTGTAAAGGCAGAGATGCTGAAGTCCCTGTTGATACCAGCCTCAGTCAATAATGTCGAGGCCCTGAATTATTTTTAAAGTATTTGTAACAATGGAAGGGGAGGGGCCAGTTCTGCCAGAGCAGGGTTTCTAGTTTTTTTTAGCTGTAGCAGTAAAAGCTGTTTGTGTCCCTGAAGTGTTGTAAGCTTCAGTAAATGATTTTAACCGTGACTTTCTCTGAAATCTCTCTTGATGTTGAATGACATGTAAACATCTGTGTCTGAATTTACCATTTTGGCAAGGGCTATATTTATCGGATGTTACGATATTGGAAGAGTTAATTAGCAATAGGCACCGTATCTATTGTTCAATTAAGTTTTCCACTCGTTAAGTTATTCTGAATTCCTCTTTGTTTTGTTCATATTTTAACTGTAGTGATTAAATAAATTGTGTTTTGTTTTACATTGAGTCGCATCACATCTGGAACACCCACTTCTCATCTACCTTAAAAATAAGAAACAGTTCGGATCTAGGGTACCTTCTTGAAATATTTTGAGGGGGTTGGGTCTGGGCCATAACATTCTACAGAGGTTTATAAAATCTTGAGGGACATGCCGAGGGTGAATAACCAATGTCTTCTCCCGAGAAAAGGGGAGTCCAAAACTCGAGAGCAGAGGTAAAGATGAGAGGGGAAAGATTTCAAAAGGGACCTGACGGGGCAACGTTTTCACACAGAGTATGGTGAGTGTATGAAACAACTTACCAGAGGAAAGGGCATTTAAAAGACATTTTGGACAGGTACATGGTTCGGAAAGGGTGAGAGAGATATGGGTCAAACACAGGAAAATGGGGCTGGTTCAGTTTAGGAAACCTTGCTGGGATGGACATGTTAGGCCAAAGGGCCTGTTTCTGTGCAGTATGACTCTGTGACACTAAGTGCCAATTAATTTTGTCCCAGATCATTGCCTTTTAATGTTCCTCTTTTCTATAATTATCCTCAAAGTGAAAGGGAAGGACATTGGGGTAAATGCTCCCCTCACAGTAATTACCCTCACACTGAAGGGAAGGATGTTGGGGTCAATACTCCCCTCACAGTAATTACCCTCACACTGAAGGGAAGGATGTTGCGTAAATGTTTCCCTTTGCTGCATTTCTCCTCACACTGAACAGGCTGGAAAGGGAAGGCACAGGAGCAGAAAACGATAAATGACGATAATTTTTCTTCAGCATATTTTTTATCTTGTTCCGTTTTGTGATGAATCTGAATGTTAAAGTAATCCTCCTCAATAACAGACAATTCTCCTTCAGTTCAAGCAGCAAAACTCTCTGAGTTGCTTATTCAGACGTGAGTGAATCAGTCTTTCCTTTCAACACCAGTTCTAATTTCCTCTCCCTTTCTCCCTCTATCTGCTCCCAGGCTCCAGAATCCCACTCTCCATGTACTGGATAGAACCAGTTGGGGCTGTGTGATATAGCTCCTTGTTCCTGGCATCTCTAATGCTGTTCAGTCAGATCATTGGGATTTGATCCCATGACTTCCAAGCCCCAGCTCCTCATCCCAGTGCTCTAGCATTGGTCTGCCAGCCTGCCCATCTTCATTGGGGTGTTGGTTTTCTGCACCAATCAGAAGGCAAACAGATTCTCCCCTATCCTATTAGATGGTACTTGACCGTCGGTCAACAGTTTGTCTCTCCCAGTATGTTTATCCTGGTCAGGAAAACAATGAGGGAAAAGAGGATGTGAGGACATCATGGTAAATTGGTTGGATGGTTAATCCAGAGAACCAGGAAATGTTCTGGGGAACTGGATTTGAATCACACCACAGGGGATGGTGGAATTTATATATAAAACAATCTGGAATTAAGAGTCTAATAGTGACTACAAACTCATTACCACTTGTCAGGAAATACCCATCTGGGTCAGTAATGTCCTTATGGACAGTAAATGTCATCCTTACAGGGACTGCCCTCCATGTGACTCCTGATGAATTCCTGGTGAAAGGCTTTTTCCTGCTTTTCAGATACTGCCTGACCTGCTGTGCTTTTCCAGCACCACTCTAATCTTGACTCTAATCTCCAGCATCTGCAGTACCCACTTCTGCCGACATGTAACTCCAGACCAACCGCGGTATGGTTTGGTTGCTCTCTGGGCAACTATGGATGGGCAATAAATGCTGGCCTGGCCAGTGATACACTCATTCTATCAATGAACAAAATAAATGTACAATTGTTGAGATAAATGTTCCCCTTTCAAGTCATTCCCCTCAAACTGAGCTGCTCTAATTTCTGTCTATTCCAGACTTTCAAAAAACATTATTACAGGTATCACCGACCTGGAGAAGGAAGAGCAAGGATCAGCATTCTGATCAGCACAAGAATCATCTCAGCAGGTCTTGTGAACAGAGAACCATTGAAACTGTTTTATGTGGTTCACCCCCTCCCCAAAGACCAGAGCTTAGTTTGTGTGTGTGCGTGCGTGTGTGTGCATATGTATGTGTCTCTGTGTGTGTGTATATATGTATGTGTGTGTCTGTGTGTTTGTGTGTGTGGGGGGGTGGTGTGCGTGTGTCTGTGGGTGTGTTTGCAAGTATATTGGTGTGTCTGTGTGTCTGTGGGTGTGTGCCTGTGTGTTTGTGTCTGTGTCTGTAAGCCAGGGGATTACTCCAGTTTAACTGGAGAGTGTAGGAGGGCATGTCACAAGCAGCAACAGCCACACCTAAAACTGAGGTGTTACTCTGGAGAAGTGACCATACAGGTGTACTTGTGGACCAAACAGTACAAGCAGCAAATGGTAGGCGGAGCTAAGTGATCCCACAACCAATGGGTTTCCATGAAGGGAGCTGACCAGGCTCTTTAAATTATTATCTGAGCGATGGAGATGGAAATCCACCTTGAAATTATTATCTGAGTAATGGAGATGAAAATCCACCTTTAAATTATTATCTGAGCGATGTTGATGGAAATCCACCTTTAAATTATTATCTGAGCGATGGAGATGGAAATCCACCTTTAAATTATTATCTGAGTGATGGAGATGGAAATCTTCTCCTCAGTCACTGACCCTGGATGGATTCTTGGACAATAACCATTTCCGATTCCCTGAATCATCTGGCTGAGTAACTGGCTCGGCCCGGTCCTTGCTGCCTCGAGCTGTTCACGGCCAGTCTGTCTGCTGCTTCGGTATGGGTCAAGGAATAGTCCACTTGGGTGTCACACGTCTCAAATGACTCCCAGTAGCTGGGCTGCTGTGGGGAACCTGAGGGAGGGGTTTATGCTCTGGGGAGAGGGGTTCAATTTTCACCATGGCAACTTGGAGAATTTACATTTAATTATTAAATCTGGAATTGTAAACTCATCTCTGTGATGGTGACCATCTGAATTAAAATCAATTGTTGTTTAAAGATAGAAACTGTTTCACTAATGTCCTTCAGGGAAGCAAATCTACCATCTTTACCCAATCTGCCCGACAGGTGACTTCAGATCCCCATTTCAAACCTCAGTTGTCCTTTTAGGAGAGATTGAATGCAATGTGTCTGACTCTGACCTGCTGCCCTCTGAAATGGCCAAGCAAGCATCTCACTTCAAGGGTGTTCAGGGATGGACAACAAACGCTGGGCTTGCCTGTGAGACCCATGTGCCTTGCAAGGATATGAAAACTACCTAATCTGTTCTCGCCGTCTTCTCACTCCCTGCACCCTCTAATATTTGCTCCTGCCTCATCTCAACTCTCTCCTATCGTCCAATATCCTTCCTGCTCCAATCACATCTCTCATGAATGTTTTGGACAGTCTGTGTGCTCCTACCCAGAATGAAACACATGACCAGAAGAAATTGAGGCAGAGGGAGACCATTCAGCCCCTCAAGCCTGCTCCAACATTCAGGAAGATCTTGGCTGATTTGTTTGTGCTTCATATTACACATTTTCACCTCGATTTCCCGGATTCACAAGAATCTGTCCATCACTACCTTTAAAAATATTCCATGACCCTACCTCCACGGCTTCCTGAGGCAAAGAATTCCAACATCACACAACTGTCTGAGAAAACTGGACACCAACATTGGTGGTGGAGTGGACAGTGAAGAAGGTTATCTCAGAGTATAATGGGAACTTGATCAGTGGAATGATGGGCCGAGGAATGGCAGATGGAGTTTAATCGAGACAAATGTGAGGTGTTACATTTTGGAAAGGCAAATCAGGGTAGGACATACACACTTAATGGTTAGGTTCTGGGGAGGGTTGCCAAGCAAAGAGACTTTAGAGTGCAGATTCACAGTTCCCGAATGATGGAGTTGCAAGTAGAGCTGGTTAGTGATGAAGGTATTTGGTATGCTTTCCATTATTGGGCAGTGCATTAGGGATAGGAGTTGGGATGTCATACTGTGGCTATATAGTGCACTGATTTGGCCAATTTTATCATGCTGCATTCAGTTCTGGTCTCCCTGCTATAGGAAGGATGTAGGGAAACTTGAGAGGGTTCAGAAAAGATTTACAAGGTTGTTGTCAGGGATGGAGGGTTTGAGGTTTCGGAAGAGACTGAGGAGGCCGGGGCTGTTTTCCCTGGACTGTTCAAAGCTGAGGGGTGACCTGAGAGAAGTTAAAATCATGAAGGGCATGGATAGAGCTCCAGCATAGTGGAGTTCAAAACTAGAGGGCATAATTTTAAAGTGAGAGGGGAAAGATTTAAAAGGGGTAACCTTTTCCCACAAAGGGGATTGCGTGTATGTGATGAGCTGCCAGAGGAAGTGATGGAGGCTGGTACAATTGCAATATTTGAAAGGCATCTAGATGGGTATATGAACAGGAAGGGTTTAGCAGGATATGGATCAAATGCTGGCAGATGGGACCAGATTAATTTAGGATATCTGGCTGGTATGGAAGTGTTGGACTGAAGGGTCTATGGCCATGTTGTACATCTCTATGACTCTAAAAACATTTACGATATTATACATTTCAATCAAGTGATCCCTGTTGTGTGTAAATTACCACAAGCTTCATTTAATTTGGATACATATTAAGAAATCTTTGAGACAATTTAATATTGAACCACCTTCTCAAAGTTTATTGCATATAGCAATAAAATAAGACTCCTGAAAAAACAAGTTAAGCCTCACGATTCAACTTAGCTGGTCCCTGATTTTTGGTGGAATTTAGTCTACGATTCTAACCAATAGTGTCTGTCTCTGGATATCCAAGGTCCAATCCTTTTGCTGAATTGTTCTCAGAAGTTCTGCTACTGAAAAATTCTGAAGATGAATTCTTACAGGATTTTACTTCATGTGGAGTTTCTGATGTGACATTATTGAGTATCCGTTAGATCCTTTCATCCACAAAATCCATGAGTGATCAAGTCTGTAACTTGCCTTCTTATCAGGAGTAGCTTCCTTGTTCCTTGATACATTTGGTGTTAACTATCTCCTGTCTCCAGGAACAACATGTTGATGTTGCTTTGACTCTTTCTTCCTGGGGATGGATAATTATCATGTTGCTTTTAACTCCTTGATAACAGTTCCTCCTTGTCTCTTTCATCTCAGGACCAGTTTATTCCAGAGAGAGTCATTGTTTATTCTTTCAACCCCCGAACCATTATTAAAGTTTGAAGTTTATCGTCTCACAGTCCCTCATTATTCCAAACTCCAGGGGAAACAAACCCAGCCTGTCCTCCCTCTCCTCATGAGACAACCTGCTTCTCAATCTCAGAAACCTCCTTTGAGCCAGCACCAATATCCTTCATTATGTACAGCATTTGGGATATGGTCACAGAAATACTCTGTATAACTGAAACAAAACATTGATACACTTATATCCAATTCCTCCTTTATTCTAGGATAGAATGCTGTTAACCTCCCTGATGACATGGTGCAAGTAAGGACTGCAGGACTTGATTCTCCTGCTCCTCGGATGCTGCCTGACCTGCTGTGCTTTTCCAGCATCAGACTCTTGACTCTGATTACAATGGTGCATCTGTTGACTAACCTTTTGTGACCAATCTCCCACCACACCTCAGAATTCTGCAGTCCGTCTTATTTGAATAATTCTCTACTTTTCCCCGTGTTTAGTGTGTCTGCCCTGCCCAACGTCTGTACTCTGTGATCAATACAGGCGAATCCAACTCTCCTGTTCAATCCTTTAACCTGATTATGGCAACATTATCACATTGTCTGTGACACCTTGCAGTAATGAATTAGTTGCCTACCAATATAAAAATAATGATGTGGAGATGCCAGTGTTGGACTGGGGTGTACAAAGTTAAAAATCACACAACACCAGGTTATAGTCCAACAGGTTTAATTGGAAGCACACTAGCTTTCGGAGCGATGCTCCTAATCACCTGATGAAGCAGCGTCCCTCCGAAATCTAGTGTGCTTCCAATTAAACCTGTTGGACTATAACCTGGGGTTGTGTGATTTTTAACAATATAAAAATAGAGTGCTTCATCTGCTGCAAGGGGTTAGTGAGTTTGGAAGATTTGTAGCTCAGGCTGAGGACAGAGGACTCCTGTCCAAAGAAATGGGCACAGAGGCAAAGGCAACGGTAGAAGAGATCAACATCATGTCGTGTCTGAACGTTGGTGAGGTGGGAGTGCAAAGTGATTAAAACTGAGACCTTTGCTGAATTCAGAACACACACAAACAATGAAATGATTCAAAAATACAGAGGCAAAAGCTTTTGAAGTTTGTGTCTTGGAAGAACAGGGAATGTGTCCAAATCCTGTTCAGTTTCCTGACCGTGAGGATGCAGTCACTGCATTCCTGTTTGTTACTGCAGTTACATGGGATCACCACCAGCTCCAAGTTCCCTTCCAAGCCAAACACTCTGTCTATTCTATTCACTCTGCCTCCCATAATGGTGTAAACATCGACCAGGTTCCCCCTCAGCCTCTGACTTTCAAGTGTAAATAAACCAAGGTTCTCCAATAGCTCAGGGACCCAGAAGATGCAGATCAGGCTGTAAGTGAGTGCTTTATGTCAGTGTTCAGCAGGGAGAGGGATGATTTTGGTGTAGAAATCAGGGAGATAGTCTGTGAAATTGTTAAAGAAATTAACATAGACAGAGAGGAGCTGCTGAGTGGCATGGGTGGCTGAAAAGTCAATAAATCTCCAGGGCAGCATGAAATGTATCTTAGGTTATTGAGTGAGGCAGGGGAGAAAATAGCAGGGGCTTTGGAAATAATTTTCCATTCCTCTCCGGCTGCTGGAGAGGTGCTGGAGGACAGGAGGACAGCCAGTGTGGTACCTCAAGAAGGGAACAAGGGATAAACCAGGAAACTTCAGGCTAGTCAGTCTCAACTCGGTGTCAAAACGTGTGGCAGGTCAGGCTGATGAAGGACTTATGTCTAAAACGTTGACCCTCCTGCTCCTCAGATGCTGCCTGAGCTGCTGTGCTTTTCCAGTGCCACACTGTTAAACTCTGACTCTCCAGCATGTGCAGTCCTCACTTTCTCTCAGTCTATACTCAGTGGGGTGGAAACTGTTCGAGGTAATTCTGAGGGACGGAATGGATCTGCATTGGGAGAGACAGGGATCAATCATGAACATGGATTTGTTCAGGAGAAGTCATGTCTTAACAACTTCCCTGAATTTTTTTGGAAGAGGTGACCAGGTGTGTAGATGAGGAGAATGAATTTGATGTTGTCTTTTGAATGCAAAGACAGATAGATTTTTGAACAGTAAAGGAATTAAAGGTTATGGTGAGTGTGCAATAAATGAAGCTGAGTCCATGAAAGGATCAGCCATGATCTTATTGAATGATGAACCAGGCTCGGGGGGTCAGATAGCCCTCTCCTGCTCCTATTCCTTATGTTCTTGTGTCTTCTTGGACTTCGGCAAGACTTTTGATCAGGTTCCACATGGGAGAACGACAGCAAAGGTGAGAGCCCATGGAATCCAAGGAAATTTGGTAAATTGGATGAACAATTTGCTGACTGGCAGGAAACAGAGGGTGATGGTCGAGGGGCATTTTTGTGACTGGAAGTGCGTGTCCGGTGGGATCCCACAGGGGTCACTGTTGGGGCCCTTGCTATTTGCGGTTAGTCATAAATGATTTAGACTTGAATGAAGAGGGTTTGATCAATATGGTTCCAGATGATAAACAAATAATGGGCGACACGGTGGCACAGCAGTTAGCACTGCTGCCTCACAGCACCAGAGACCCGGGTTCAATTCCCGCCTCAGGTGACTGACTGTGTGGAGTTTCCACGTTCTCCCTTTGTCTGTGTGGGTTTCCTCCGGGTGCTCCAGTTTCCTCCCACAGTCCAAAGATGTGCTGGTCAGGTGAATTGGCCATGCTAAATTGCCCGTAGTGTTAGGTAAGGGGTAGATGTAGAGGTATGGGTGGGTTGCGCTTCGGCGGGGCGGTGTGGACCTGTTGGGCCAAAGGGCCTGTTTCCACACTGTAAGTAATCTCAGTAAACTAATCTAAACAAATAGTTGGGGTAGTAAATATTGAGGAGGATAGCCTTAGCCAACAAGAGGATCTATATGGGCTGGTCAGATAGACTGATCAGGAGCAAACAGTATCCAACATGGATAAGTGTGAGGTGATACACTTGGGCAGGACGGAAAAGGGAAGGGAAGATATAATGAGCAATAGGACCCTGGGAAACACCAAGGATCAGAGCGACCTTGGTGTGCATGTACACCAGTCCCTTAATGTATCGGGACAGGTGGATAACATGGATAAAAACCCCTATGGGATACTTCCCTTTATTAGTTGAAGCATAGAGCTTAATTCAGAGCAGTGAGGTTATGTTGGAACTGGGTGAAAAATTGATTAGGTCACAGCTAAAGAATTGTGTGAAGTTCAGGAATCCACATTATGGGACAGAGCAGATTTTCCAGGATGTTACCTGGGCTGGAGAGTTTCAATTCTGAAGAGAATTTGGATAGATTGTTTTCTCCAGGGAGGAGGAGCTTGAGAGGAGACATGATTGAGATGTGTAAAATTATGAGGGACATAAATACGGTTGAAATGAAAATGGTTTCCCCATGATGGAGTGTTCAGTGACCATGGGACATTAATTTAAGGTACGGGGCAGGGTGTTTGTTTTTATTCATTCATGAAACATGCATATCACTGGCTGGCCAGCATTCATTGCCCATTCCTTGTTGATCTCTTGAGAAGATGGCGATGGGCTGCCTTCTTGAACCATGATTTGGATGTACCAGTGTTGGGCTGGGGTGGGAAAAGTTAAAAAACACACAGCACCAGGTTATAGCCCAACGTTATTTGGAAGCACTTTCTTTCGGAGCACTGCACCTTCGTCAGATGACTGTGGAGTACAAGATTGTAAGATGCAGAAGTGTTCTCTGACTGTCAGGAGTGTTCCCTTCCAGTCGGAGAGCACTTCAACTTGGATCGAAAACTCCAAGAAAATTGGAGAATTTTGTGAACTTCTAAAAAAACTTCACCATTTTGGATGATCCCAGGAAGAGTGAGGCTTGATTTCCAAACTGCTACCTCAGTGAGGTGTAAAGATCTACATTTATATGTAATATGGGATTGACGCATGTGTGTGGTGTATCGATACGTTCTATATACAGTTTCTGTATCTCTATCAATGTCTTTCCCTTGATGTGGGTCAGCTTTTATTGCTTATTCCTTGAGAAGATTGTGCTGGATATCCAGCTGTGTGGAAGGTGTTTTTAATAATGGTTTTCTGGATCACTCAGGGAACATGAAGAAATGGAAACATTCACATTTATATCATGTTAATGAGGTTGGTCCCCAATCCCTCTGACCTAGAAAGGCAGTAATTAAAATCACTGAGTCTTATTTTGCAGATTTTAAATTGTTCCAGACAATTTGTAAACTTCCAATTTAAGTTTAAAAAAAAATATTCCTTTCAGTCTCTTTCTTCTGTTTTCATTTCTCAACAAACAGCAATATGCAAACAACCAGTTATTAGTTTTATTGACAAAAGGGTAACTAGGGAGAGAGCAGGGCCCCTCAAAGATCAGCAAGGCGGCCTTTGTGTGGAGCCGCAGAAAAAAGGGGAGATACTAATTGAGTATTTTGCATCAGTATTTACTGTGAAAAAGGACATGGAAGATATAGAATGTAGGGAAATAGATGGTGACACATTGCAAAATGTCCAGATTACAGAGGAGGAAGTGCTGGATGTCTTGAAAATGCATAAAGGTGGATAAATCCCCAGGACCTGATCAGGTGTACTCGAGAACTCTGTGGGAAGCTAGAGAAGTGATTGCTGGGCCTCTTGCTGAGATATTTGCATCATTGATAGTCACAGGTGAGGTGCCGGAAGACTGGAGATTGGCAAACATGGTGCCACTGTTTAAGAAGGGCGGTAAAGACAAGCCAGGGAACTATAGACCAGTGAGCCTGACCTCAGTGGTGGGCAAGTTGTTGGAGGGAATCCTGAGGGACAGGATGTACATGTATTTGGAAAGGAAAAGACTGATTTGGGATAGTCAACATGGCTTTGTGCATGGGAAATCATGTCTCACAAACTTGATTGAGTTTTTTGAATAAGTAACAAAGAGGATTGATGAGGGTAGAGCAGTAGATGTGATCTATGTGGACTTCGGTAAGGCGTTCGACAAGGTTCCCCATGGGAGACTGGTGAGCAAGGGTAGATCTCAAGGAAGACAGGGAGAGATACTCAATTGGATACAGAACTGGCTCAAAGGTAGAAGACAGAGGGTGGTGGTGGAAGGTTGTTTTTCAGACTGGAGGCCTGTGACCAGTGGAGTGTCACAAGGATCGGTGCTAGGTCCACTACTTTTTGTCATTTACATAAATGATTTTGATGTGAGCATAAGAGGTACAGTTAGTAAGTTTGCAGATGACACCAAAATTGGGAGTGTAGTGGACAGCGAAGAAGGTGACCTCAGATTACAACAGGATCTGGACCAAATGGGCCAATGGGCTGCGAAGTGGCAGATGGAGTTTAATTCAAATAAATGCGAGGTGCTGCATTTTGGAAAAGCAAATCTGAGCAGGAGTTATACACTGAATGGTAAGGTCCTGGGGAGTGTTGCTGAACAAAAAGACCTTCGAGTCCAGGTTCACAGCTCCTTGAAAGTAGAGTCCGAGGTAGATAGGATAATGAAGAAGGTGTTTGGTATGCTTTCATTTACTGGGCAGAGCATTGAGTATTGGAGTTGGGAGGTCATGTTGCAGTTGTATAGGACATTGGTGTTACCACTGTTGGAATATAGCGTGCAATTCTGGTTACCTTCCTATCAGAAGTATGTTGTGAAACTTGAAAGGGTTCAGTAAAGATCTACAAGGATGTTGCCACGATTGGAAGATTTGAGCTACAGGGACAGACTGAACAGGCTGGGGCTGTTTTGCCTGGAATTTCGGAGGCTGAGGGGTGACCTTACAGAGGTTTACAAAATTATAAGGAGCTAGGATAGGATAAATAGACAAAGTCTTTTCCCTGGGGTCGGGGAGTCCAGAACGAGAGGGCATAGTTTTATGGTGAGAGGGGAAAGATATAACAGAGACCTAAGGGGCAACTTTTTCACACAGGGGGTGGTACGTGTATGGAATAAGCTGCCAGAGGAAGTGGTGAAGGCTGGTACAACTGCAACATTTAAGAGGCATTTGGATGGGTATATGAATAGGAAGGGTTTGGAGGGATATGGCCAGGTGCTGGCAGGTGGGACTAGATTGGGTTGGGATATCTGGTCAGCATGGACGGGTTGGACCAAAGGGTCTGTTTCCATGCTGTACATCTCTGTGACTCTAAGACATTGATTCATGGATAGACATTGAGCAGGTCACCAGGGAGAACTTTGAATAGTCACCACTGGTTCATGTGGGCCTACCCCTGTTGTCACAGCTAATGCTGCTGAGATTATGAGTGGAATCTTACAGGGGCCTGAATGATGAGCCAAGATCAAATTTGTGGTGGAATCAGATGGGAAGTGCGCTGAGGTCTATCTCAGAATCGGGAGCATCTCGCTGCATCTTTTATGGATTTGCTGAGCAGTGAGGCAGGTCTCTCACTGGGCAGCAGCAAATTAGGAATTAAGGGGCATTATAACTTTTTAAATGTCTTATTACTGCCCGAACCTTACTGACTAACATTCAGCTTCCTGTCTTACCAAACATGCCGAACAAGCTAGAAGGGCTTATGGCCGAAACGTCGATTCTCCTGCTTTTTTGATGCTGCCTGACCTGCTGCGCTTTTCCAGCAACACATTTTTCAGCTCTGATCTCCAGCATCTGCAGCCCTCACTTTCTCCATGGTGAATCCTCAGGTAAAAACAGGCTCTCTGCCTGTATTCCTGATGAAGGGCTTTTTCCCAAAACATCGATTTTACTGCTCCTCGGATGCTGCCTGAACTGCTGTGCTTTTCCAGCACCATTCTAATCTAGACCCTGAATCCTCTACATGGAGGTGGACAGAGCAGGTACCTGGAGACTTCAGCTCACCGCTGGCTGTGAGGAGTCTCCACGCTGCTCTGCACCAAACAGCGTCTCAGGGAATGATCCACAGGAATCATCCACACACACACCCATCATCCACAGACATTGGCATCCCAACATTTACCAACCCCTCTCCATCTTCACAGCAGCTCACCGATACATTGACGGGTCACTTTGGAAGCACAGACCCATATTGAGGGCAATTAACATTGAAAGGTTACTGCAGGCAGAGGGACAGGCACGCAGCTCCTTGATTGGACCAGGCTCCATCTCGGGGTTAAATCACCAAGCCTTGTTTACAGATAGACTACGTCCACAAATAATCCATGGTCAGCCACTCGTGGTCCCCATTAGCAGCTGTTTATTCTTTAAGGCTGACCTTTACCATACCCTTTGTCTGTCCAGCTTTCTCTCTCTCTCTCTCTCTCTCTCTCTCTCTCTCTCTCTCTCTCTGGGTTCTATCTTCAGCTATCATTTACTCCTTCTCCTTCCCTCCAGCCCTTCTTTGACAGACATACCAACCTTTTCCCAGCTGTAATCAGTTCTGAACAATGATCACTGGCCCTGAAACATTAACTCTGCTTTCTCTCCACAGATGCTGCACCCTTCAGGCTAACACCTGCAGCATGTGCCAGCTGCCCACACAAGCAAACACACTGCATGTCTATTCAACTCGATGGCCTTGTCAGAAACTGGGTGGGGGCTGGACCTCAGGCCAGTTAAATGAAGGAGTCACCTGCTCAGGCCAGGCACCATCAGCAAATCTGTCTGCCTGCAGTTCAGGGAGAGGGCGACAGTCAGTGCTGTGGGGCCAGCAGCTTCAGTCAGGAGAACCTCGTGTTGTTAGTCTGGGAGTGGTCAGGGGTCTGACCAGTCATGTTCCAGGGGCTGTCAGTCAAAGTCACTCAGAGATTTGGGGTGAATACGGTCCTGGGGACCAGTCCATTGATTATTCAGGAGGCACAGTGGTGGAATCGTTCCTGAAAGGGTTGGGGGAGTTGAGGCCTGGTGGGGAAAGGCAGAGGGACCTGTGGAGTTTGGGACAAGAATGATGATCGGCGAGGGCATCTCAAGGTGTATGGGGGGAGGGGGATGAATATGGATCAGCACAGGAGGGTATGTCAGGCCAGGGGGTGGGGGAGTGGCTCGTGTTGCCAGTGACCACCATCATGGCCTCCACAGGGGGAATGTAAAGGGGCAGAGTAGACATCACTAAGGTGTAATGTCAGGGCTCAGGGCAGGGAGGACAGTCATTGGTGAAGTTCATTGTGGTGGGGATTCACGTCAGAAAATGTGTGGACAGGGTCTGTCAGGTAGTGTGAGGTATAAAGGGGACATGGAGGTGTGAGACCGTGTACCTAGTGATCTGGCAGAGCCCAATGCTGACAGTGTCCACCGTGAACTGCATTCCCTTCCAGCACTTACCACTCTCTAAATATGAAATGGAACTGGGAAATGGCTGGGCCAGTGATCCAGGATAGATGGGGACAATGTCACTCTGACAGTAAAAGCCTGGGATCCACCTCTACTGGATGCCAGGACATTGAAGGATCAATTACATGTAGCAGGTGTTTGCAAACTCCAGTTACATTTAATTTGCAGTCATTTCATCATCCATTTGCAAACCATGCAGAGCACACATGGAGAGGGGTCATCTGCTGGGTCAGAGTAATTGGCACCTTGCCATTGGTGTTGCCAATTGAACACTGGCTCCTCAATGATGCAGATGCTTATTGTCACAGACTTAGAAAGAGGTGAATGTTGGCCTAAGATGAACCATTATTTGTGCAACACCCAATGGTGCTGACATCATCTCTCACGTCAGTGTAATAATCGTCTAAGGAAGGGTCACCGTACCCGGAACATTAACCCTGATTTCTCTTCACAGATGCTGTCAGACCTGCTGAGCTTTTCCAACAATTTACCTTTTTTGTTTCTGATTTACAGCATCCACAGTTCTTTCAGGTTTTATTTAACAATCGTCTGCACTGAATACGGCGAGGGCACATGGGATCCTGGTATTTCAGTGGTTTCCTGGTGAGTGGTGAGTTGTTTCAGGAATAGCCCTTGTTAAATTGGGATAGAATTGGATGTGCAGGATGCCACAGAATGGGGTAGGTAATGATGTACATTTGGTAAGGTTAAATGAGAAGTCTCACTTGTCCTCACAGCGGGAGTCACTCCAAAAATCCTGAGGCAACTTTAACACCGACAAAGCAATGCAAGATTCAGCTCAAACAATTAACCACATTGTGTAGGACCAAATCCAGACACAAGATCCTTATCCCCACAATGTGTGCTCAGGACGGACAGTCCAGGATAGCAGCCTCCATCTGTGTCCCCAGTCACTGTCCCTTCAGCAATACAGGGGGATCTGGGTTACCAGAGAGAAGGAGCGAAACTCTTTATCTGATCTTGTGCTCTTCCTGTCCTGGGATTCTTAGATGGGGACATTTATAAGGGATCTTTATTTTCCATTTCCTTTCAGTTTTGAAAGAGTAGGGATTGCCTCATTCTGTATCAGACCTTGTGATGTTCCTGCCCTGGGAGTGTTTGATGGAGATAATGTCAAGAGTGCTTTCCTTCAGGTTATTTTCAGGTTTAAAAAGTAGAAGGAACATGACTCTGTATCCAACCTTGTGCTGGGTGTGTTTAAACAGAATTATAAAACTTTATAATAAAGACACTGAGAGAAAACATTGAGGAAATGCCTGGCATATCTTGTCTCATTCGCTAAAGAGTGTTAACAGGAGGAGGAAGTACAACATTTGAATATTGCAAATTTTATAACAGAATCAACTGTAATTATCGAAAAAGAAGAATAAAATTTGATAGAGATCACAAATACAATGAACAATAAAATTCAAGGAGTTCTCAGAGATAAACAAACCTGGGACATGACCAAAAGAGAACAGCTATTAACTTTGGAATACAACATTGAAAAATCCCAAGCCAAGAGAAAACAATGATTGTTAAAAGACAAAAGAAACCCAGGATTATCTTTAGGAATGCCCATCATTGATCAGGTATTTTACAGGAATGGTCCGATGGAGGGGAAAGGGAGGGCACAGCAACTATTTTGGGTATGATCATTGTAGAAACACATTGTATGAAAAGACTGTTTTTGACTGCAAAAATCAGAGTGTGTCATTGATCTCTCTTCCGGCCTGAGCTGCAGGTTCAGGGATCGATTGTGTTCTCACGTTGAAGACAGATTCGGGGATGATCCTTTGGCCCTCTCCGTGCATTCACCAGTTTCTGATTGAATAAAAGTCAGCCACGTCCCTGAATCCTGTCTGTCTCCTGACTCTTTGTCTCCAGTATGGGTTCTCGCTCCGACAGATTGACGAGACAACGAGGAGTCTCAGCTTGAAGCCGAGATGTGGGTGAGCAAAATTTTATGTACCACCCCACTTAGATTATAAGGCACTTGGTGCGTGAAAAGCCAAGGCAAAAAAAACGTTTACTTGGAGTGAGCAGGTGGAGACAGAATTACAGGTCGGGGTGGACTGGGGGTGCCCGGCATGCGACAGTGTGAGACAAAGAGACACCAAGAGACTCGGGTGGGAGAATGCAAGATAAAGACAGACCAAGAGTCTTCAGCAAGGGACAATGTGAAAACAAAGAGAGCAAGGGAGACCCTAAGGCATGAAGAAGTAACAAAGAGGATTGATGAGGGCAGAGCGGTAGATGTGATCTATATGGACTTCAGTAAGGCGTTCGACAAGGTTCCCCATGGGAGACTGGTGAGGAAGGTTAGATCTCATGGAATACAGGGAGAGATAGTCAATTGGATACAGAACTGACTCAAAGGTAGAAGGCAGAGGGTGGTGGTAGAAGGTTGTTTTTCAGACTGGAGTCCTGTGATCAGTGGAGTGCCACAAGGATCGGTGCTGGGTCCACTACTTTTTGTCATTAACATCAATGATTTGGATGCGAACATAAGAAGTACAGTTAGTAAGTTTGCAGATGAGATCAAAATTGGAGGTGTAGTGGACAGTGAAGACGGTTACCTCAGATTACAACAGGATCTGGACCAGATGGGCCAATGGGCTGAGAAGTGGCAGATGGAGTTTAATTCAGATAAATGCAAGGTGCTGCATTTTGCGAAAGAAAATCTTAGCAGGACTTATACACTTAATGGTAAGGTCCCAGGGAGTGTTGCTGAACAAAGAGACCTTGGAGTCTCCTTGTCATAGCTCCTTGAAAAGTGGAGTTGCAGATAAGATCATGAAGGAGCGTTTGGTATGCTTTCTTTTATTGGTCAGAGTATTGACTACAGGAGTAGGGAGGTCATGTTGCAGCTGTACAGGACATTGGTTCAGCCACTGTTGGAATATTGCATGCAATTCTGATCTCCTTCCTATTGGAAGGATGTTATGAAACTTGAAAGGATTATTGTCTATTGTTCTATTGTCCGGTAGACCTAATGTCTATTGTCTATTGTTTAAATGATTTACAAGGATGTTGCCAGGGTTGAAGGATTTGAGCTACAGGGAGAGGCTGAACAGGCTGGGGCTGTTTTCCCTGGAGCATCAGAGGTTGAGGGTGACCTTATAGAAGTTTACAAAATAATGAGGGGCAAGGATAGGATAAATAGGCAAAGTCTTTTCCCTCGGGTTGGGGAGTCCAGAAATAGAGAGCATAGGTTTAGGGTGAGAGGGGAAAGATAAAAAAGAGATCATAGGGGCAACCTTTTCACACAGAGGGTGGTACATGTACGGAATGAGTTGCCAGAGGAAGTGATGGAGTCTGGTACAATTGCAACATTTAAGAGGCATTTGGATGAGTGTATGAATAGGAAGGGTTTGGAGGGATATGGGCCGGCTGTGTCAGGTGAGACTAGATTGGGTTGGGATATCTGGTCGGCATGGACAAGTTGGACCGAAGAGTCTGTTTCCATGCTGAACATCTCTGTGACTCTATGACTCCAAATGGAATCAGACACAGCCCGAGATAGAGTCGAGGACAATGGCAGAACAGAACTGAAAAGATAAACCCAGTGGGTTCCAGACCAGTCTGTGTTTGAGAAAAATAAAACCTTAATTAAAGATATGATAGAGGACAGTTGGAATAGGGAGGGAACTGAATCAGAACAGGAAGCTTGGTGGCTGGGTCCAAGAAAGAGAAAGCGACCAATGAGTTAATCAGCTTTGAGGCTCTGTTTAAGCAGAATACAAAAGAGGAACAGAATTAAGATGAATCAGCTGCAGTGTTCATAAGTGAAAAAGTGACAGAGGAAGACTGAATTTCTGCACCGGGCTGGTTCACTGTGGTTTGGTTTAAATGCACGAGTGTTGTTTGCGAAATGTTGTCTTGTGCAATTTATGTGTTTTTGTTTCTTGGAACTTTAGATCTGGGGATATGTTGAAGTTAGTTTGCATTTTGGAAATGTTGGGTGATTTAGAAGTGTGATATGTGCCATATGTGAGCCAGTCTGGTTAATATAATGTCCATTTAAGAAACTATCAGTGGTTGTGCATGGCAGAAGTCTGCGACAAAATGTTGATTTAAGATGTTGGTTCGTCAAGCTTGGGAAAAGCTTTTGGAATTGGCTCCGTGCTGTGTTTGGACTTGGGTAAAATTTTCATTCCAGAAATTACCATGTTTGGTATTGCAGTTTCTTGCCAGAATGAACTCCCAAACACTGTTCTAACACATGAGTGAATCTTTAATTCCAGATGATAAGATTTGCTCATTGTAAAGGTACTTTGGTGTGAGACAATCCAAAAAAAATATGAAATGTGGAATCTTGGAAATACAATTCTCTTTGATCAAAATTCTGATAGTCTGTTCTAAAATCTGATAAAGCTGATAAAATAATTAGGAAAGGCAAATTTAACAAAGGAGGTGGGTTTTTTCCTAAAGTATAACATTTATTTTGGAGGAGGAGGAATGACGGATGATTTAATTACCTGCAAGAGATTGTGCCCCCCTCCCCTTTTTCCATCGTTGAAAACTAATTAACCCATTCTGTTTCTCATGGAATGGATGGATACTTCCTTTAGAAATTTTGAATCCATGGATGATGTTATTTTATTGCTACTGGGTGAAGGGACCTCTAAATAGAGACTGGAGGATAAAAATATTTAGAAATTAACACAAGTTAAGAGAGTACTCAATTGGGCTAGGAAGGCAGAAAATCATTAAGGAGCTAGCACACAATGGCCGAGTGGTATTATCGCTGGGCAAAATGGGCGTTGGGGAGGGAATCTGCTCAACACCAACATTGTCAGTGCAGTCTCAATCAATGGGTGGGAATCAGATAGCTTCCCAGTCAGATCTGAGTCAGGCAGGGCTGCCCTCTCTCTCCTGCCTTGTTTGTGTGCTGCATAGAGCCATTTGCCAAGTCCATCAGGAAGGATGCGAGCCTGAGAGGGGGAAGTATTTTTGGCAGCGGGGGCCTACAGGTTAAGGCCTCCCTGTACATGGATGACGTTGCTGTTTTCTGCTCGGATCCGCTGTCCATGCGCAGACTCATGTGCATATGTGACCAGTTCGAACGGGCCTCGGGGGCCAAGGTAAACCGAGGCAAGAGTGAGGTCATGCTCTTTGGGAACTGGGCCGACCAATCCTCGATCCCCTTCACCATCGGACCAACCACCTGAAGGTGCTGGGTATTTGGTTCGGGGGGGCTGGGGCGTGCGCCAAGTCTTGGGTGGAGCGAATCAGCAAAGTGAGGCAGAAACTGGGCAGATGGAAGTTACGGTCACTCTCCATTGCAGGAAAAAACCTGGTCATCAGGTGTGAGACACTGTCATTGCTGTTGTACGTGGCACAGGTCTGGCCTATTCCCAGAACCTGTGCCGCTGCAGTCACCCGGGCCATCTTCCAGTTTATATGGAGGTCAAAGATGGACCGGGTCCGAAGGGACTCGCTGTACAAAGATCTGGGCAACAGGGGAAATAATACACACAAAATGCCACCCTCACTCTGATGGCCACCTTTGTGTGTGGCTGCATCAAGCTGTGCGTGGATCCCCGGTACGCAAACACCAAGTGTCACTACGTACTGAGATTCTACCTGTCCCCGGTCTTGTGAAGGATGGGCCTGGCCTCGCTGCCGCAGAACGCTCCGAGTAGTTGGACCGTTCCGTATCACCTGTCCTTCATGGAGACGTTTATGAAGAAAAACACCTTTGACCACAAGTCCATCGGGAAGTGGTCAGCACGTAGTGTCTTGAGACCCTTCGGGAAAAGGAGAGGGCGGATCCTGTCGAGCGGTTCCCTGAGCAGACTGTCAAAGCCATTTGGCAGAATGCCTCACCGCCAGAACTTTCCAACAAGCACCAAGACATGGCTTGGCTGGTGTTGAGAAGGGCTCTGCCTGTGAGATCCTTTATGCACGCCTGGACTCTCAGCCACACCGCATGCTGCCCTCGAAGCGGCTGCAGGGGGGACGAGACTGTTACACACCTCCTTCTGGGATGTGCCTATGCAGAAGAAGTCTGGAGAGGAATGCAGTGGTGTTTGTCGAGGTTCGTCCCAAGCAGCGCCGTGACGCGGGACTCCGTGCTCTACGGTCTGTTCCCTGTGACACACACGAAGACGAACATTAACTGTGCCTGGAGGATCATCAACTCAGTGAAGGACGCTCTCTGGACGGTCCAAAACCTGTTGATCTTCCAGCTGAAGGAGTTGACCCCGACTGAGTGTTGCAGAGTGGCACATTCCAAGGTCCAGGACTACGTGTTGAGGGATGCACCACAAACTCCCAAAATTGGCCAGTGAAGAAACCCGAAGGATCATACAGAATAATGACTGACTATAGCAGTCTAAAGAAATATGCAGATAAACTGGGGCCTGGTGATGCAGATCCCAACACGATAATAAACAATATCGGGTCAGAAACCAAGCCCTTTATAATCCGAGACATAGCAAACGGGTTCTGGACTCTGCCTCTCGACCCCAAACACCAATATACATTTCCCTTTCCCACAGGTGACTGACAGTACACCTGGACAAGAGGACCACAAGGGCTCTTCATTAGCTCTGCAATGGCTGATGTAATCGCAAAAGGTCCCAAAACAGAGTGTGTAAGATTACAACAGGTTGACGAGATGCTGATTGCTTCTACTACTGAGGGAAACCACTACAAGACAGAACTGAAAACGTTAAAAACCATTGGAGCTTCTGGATTAAAAATAAAACCAAAGAAAGCCCAGCTCAGCAAACGGGAAGTGTATTACATGGGACAAAGTTAAAAATCACACAACACCAGGTTAGAGTCCAACAGGTTTATTTGGAAGTACGAGCTTCCGGAGCGCTGCTCCTTCATCAGGGAGCTGTGGAGCAGGATCAGAAGGCATAGAATTTATAGCAAAAGATCACAGCGTCATGCAACTGAAACGATAGATTGATCAAACCGAGATTGGTGTTAAGTCTTTCACCTTTTAGAATGGGTTACGGTTTTAGGCTCATTATGATGTAAATCCCAGAACTTCTCTGAAAGGAAAGGAGTGAGTATAAGTACTTACCCTTCGACACCAGCAACCTTTTAGAGTGAGAGCAGCAGCGGAGGGAAGGCAAACCAGGAAGGCTCCAGCTAAGGTAAAGGAGATGTTTAACATTACTAACCGGGAGTCACCAGCGGTGTTTATCCTCCACAGTCGATGTGGGAGCAGCGGGGGAAGTGACCCAGATCAGAGGGGCTGTCGGGAAGGAAAGTAAGTGACCATATATATTAGCAAGGCGGCTTGCTCCTCCTGCAGAACGTGGCAGGTGAGAGACATGACACATGTCTCCGCTGGCTCCATCTGTGGGAAGTGCACCCAACTCCAGCTCATTGAAAATTGTGTTCGGGAATTGGAGCTGGAGCTGGATGAACTGCGGATCATTCGGGAGGCTGAGGGGGGGAATTGAGAGGAGTTACCGGCAGTTGGTCACTCCTGAGTCTCAGGATAAGGATAGATGGGTTACAGTCAGGGGGAGGAAAGGGGACAGACAGACAGTGCAGAGATCCCCTGTGGACATTCCCCTCAGCAATAAGTATATCGTTTTGGATACTGCTGGGGGGGTGACCGACCAGAGGAAAGCCATAGTGGTCAGTTCTCTGGCACTGAGCCTGACACTGTGGCCCAGAAGGGAAGGGGGGCAGAATAGGAAAGTGCTCGTGGTAGGAGACTTGATTGTTAGGAGAATTGACAGGAGATTGTGTGGTCAGGATCGGGATTCCCGGAAGGTATGTTGCCTCTTTGGTGCCAGGGTCCGGGATGTCTCCGATCGGGTGTATAAAATTCTGAAAGGGGAGGGCGAACAACCAGAAATCGTGTTATATATTGGCACCAATGATATAGCCAGGAAAAGGATTGAGGATATAAAAAGTGATTTCAGGGAGTTAGGGTGGAAGCTGCAGAGCAGGACGAACAGAGTAGTGTTCTCAGGTTTACTACCGGTGCCACAAGTTGGAGAGGTGAGGAACAGGAAGCTGGCACAGCTTAACCCATGGCTTCGCAGCTGGTTTAGGAGGGAGGGCTTCAGATATGTAGATAATTGGGATGCCTTCTGGGGAAGGTGGGACCTGTGAATGTAGGACGGGTTGCACCTGAGCTGGAAGGGGACCAATGTCCTGGGTGGAAGGTTTGCTCGAGTGGTTCAGGAGGGTTTAAACTAGTATGGCAGGGGGGGTGGGAACCTGAGCTATATACCGGTGGTGAGAGTTGATGGAGATGAGGCAATAGCAAGAGGTAGCGCAGCCAGTGGGAAGGGATTTCCTGGGAAAGAAACAAGGGATTGATTAAAGTATGTTTGCTTTAATGCAAGGAGTATCAGGAACAAAAGTGATGAGCTTAGAGCATGGATCAGTACCTGGTGCTATGATGTTGTGGCCATAACAGAGATGTGGGTTTCTCAGGGGCAGGAATGGTTGCTGGAAGTTCCAGGGTTTAGAACATTTAAAAAGAATAGGGAGGGGGGGAAAAGAGGAGGGGGTGCAGCACTGCTAACCAGAGAGGGTATCACAGCTACAGAAGTTACCATTGTCGAGGAGGGTCTGCCTACTGAGTCAGTATGGGTGGAAGTTAGGAACAGTAAGGGAGCAGTCACCTCATTAGGGATTTACTACAGGCCCCCCAATAGCAGCAGGGAGATTGAAGAAAGCATAGGTCAGCAGGTTTTGGAAAAGTGTGAATGTAGTAGGGTTGTTGTAATGGTGACTTTAACTTTCCCAATATTGATTGGAACCCCCTTTGAGCAGATGGTTTGGAAGTTGTTGTTTTTGTAAGGTGTGTTCAGGAGGGTTTCCTAACTCGGTACATTGACAGGCCCGACAAGGGGAGAGGCCATTTTGGATTTGGTGCACGGCAATGAGCTGGGGCAGGTGTCAGATCTTGCGGTGGGAGAGCATTTTGGTGATAGTGACCACAACTGCCTCACATTCTACATAGCTGTGGAGAAGAAGAGAAGCAGGCACAATGGGAGGATATCTAATTGGGGAAATGGAAACTATGATGCTATCAGGCATGAGTTGGGGAGCATGGACTGGGAGCAATTGTCCCATAGAAAGGGCATTATAGACATGTGGAGACTGTTTAAGGAACAGTTGTTGCAAGTGATGCATAGATGTGTTCCTCTGAGACAGGCAAGAAGGGCTAAGATAAAGGAACCTTGGATGACGAGAGCGGAGGCGCTTCTCATCAAAAGAAAGAAGGCAGCTTCCATAAGATGGAGGAAGTAAGGGCCTTGCTCAGCTCTAGAGGATTACATTCTGGATTAGTGATGCTGGAAGAGCACAGCAGTTCAGGCAGCATCCAAGGAGCTTCGAAATCGACGTTTCGGGCAAAAGCCTCGTTGATTTTTACCTCTAGAAGATTACAAGCAGGCGAGGAAGGAGCTCAAAAATGGTCTGAGGAGAGCCAGGAGTGGGCACGAGAAAGGCTTGGCAGGAAGGATTAGGGAGAATCCAAAGGCATTTTACATGAATGTGAGGAATAAGAGAATTATCAAAGAAAGAGTAGGGCCGATCTGGGATAGCGTAGGGAACTTGTGTATAGAGTCTGAGGAGGTAGGGGAGGCCCTAAATGACTTTTATGCTTCTGTCTTTACTCAAGAAAAGGACCTTGTAGTGTATGAAATCATTGAGGAGCAGGTAAGCATGCTGGAACAGATAGAGATCAAGGAAGCTGATGTGCTGCAAATTTTGACAAACATTAAGATTGACAAGTCACCAGGGCCAGACCAGATTTGTCCTCGGCTGCTTTGGGAAGCGAGAAATGTGATTGCTTCACCGCTTGCAAAGATCTTTGCATCTTTGCTCTCCACAGGAGTCATACCTGAGGACTGCAGAGAGGCAAATGTAATTCCTCTCTTCAAGAAGGGAAACAGAGAAATTCCCAGCAATTACAGACCAGTCAGTCTCACGTCTGCGAGCTGTTAGAAAGGGATAGGATTTATGACCATCTGGAAAAGCATGGCTTGATTAAATGCAGCCAGCACGGCTTTGTGAGGGCAGGTCATGCCTCAAAAAATTTATTGAGTTCTTTGAGGATGTTACTAGACAAGTTGATGAGGGTTGAGTGGTAGATGTGGTGTATATGGACTTCAGTAAGGCATTTGATAAGGTTTCCCATGGTAGGCTCGTTCAGAAGGTCAGGAGAAATGGGATACAGGGAAATTTAGCTGTCTGGATACAGAATTGGCTGGTAGTGCAAGGAAAGTATTCTACCTGGAGGTGTGCAGTGTTCCACAGGGCTCTGTTCTTGGGCCTCTACTCTCTGTAATTTTTATTAATGACTTGGATGAGGAGATTGAAGGATGGATTAGCAAGTTTGCAGACGACACAAAGGTTGGAGGTGTCGTTGACAGTATAGAAGACTGTTGTAGGCTGCAGCGGGACATTGACAGAATTCAGAGATGGGCTGAGAGGTGGCAGATGGAGTTCAACCTGGATAAATGCGAATTAGTGCATTTTGGAAGGTCGAACTTGAAAGTTGAGTACAGGATTAAGGATAGGATTCTTGGCAGTGTGGACGAACAGTGGGATCTTGGTGTGCAGGTACATAAATCCCTGAAAATGGCCACCCAAGTGGACAGGGTTGTTAAGAAAGCATATGGTGTTTTGGCTTTCATTAACAGGGGGATTGAATTTAAGAGCCGTGAGATCTTGTTGCAGCTCTATAAAACTTTGGTTAGACTGCACTTGGAATACTGTGTTCAGTTCTGGTTGCCCTATTATAGGAAAGATGTGGATGCTTTGGAGAGGGTTCAGAGGAGGTTTACCAGAGTGCTGCCTGGAATGGAGGGCTTATCTTACAAAGAGAGGTTGACTGAGCTCAGACTGTTTTCATTGGAAAAAAGAAGGAAGAGAGAGGACCTAATTGAGGTGTACAAGATAATGAGAGGCATAGGTGGAGTTGATAGCCAGAGACTTTTTCCAGGGCAGAAATTGTTAACACGAGGGATCATAGTTTTAAGCTGTTTGGCGGAAAGTATAGCGGGGATGTCAGAGGCGGGTTCATTTTGCAGAGAGTTGTGAGAGCATGGAATGCGTTGCCAGCAGCAGTTGTGAAAGTGAGGTCATTGGGGATATTTAAGAGACTGCTGGACATGCATATGGTCACAGAAATTTGAGGGTTTATACATTAGGTTTACCTTACATGAGGATCAATGGTTGGCAAAACATCGTGGGCTGAAGGGCCTGTTCTGTGCTGTACTGTTAAAAAAAAATAAATCACATTCTTGAGATAACTTACAGTTTTAGTGTAAAAAGTGACATCTTAGTTCAGTCAATGCATTAAAGGTGTGAGGTTAGAGTTTGTATGTATTCCAATCTTGAGTCAGACTGGTTCTATTTCCAAAGTAGGAATTTATAAAATGTTACATAGATTGGCTGCCTGCATTGACTGCCTGCAGGTTGTGGACGTTTTGACAAAATGGAATGTCCCTGCACTTTTGCAAATTCACATTCACCCAATATCAATGTGTGTGAGCATGTGAGGGACAGAGAGAGTGGGTGTGTATGTGTATGTGTGTGAGTGAGGGAACGAGAGAGTGTGAGTGTTTGCACTTGAGTGTGTATGTATGGATGTGAATGTGAGTGCTTGAGGGTGTGTGTTTGCGTGTGTGCGTACTTGGTAGTGTGTGTGTGTGAGTGTGACGGTGCATAAGCCTGTGAGAGGATTTTTGCTTGGGTGTGAGTGTGGGGAGTGTATGTGTGTGTGTCTGAGAGAGAGCGGGTGTATGAGAAAGGGCCCTTTGGTCGTCTCCCTGCACGAACTGGTTTTTACTTGAATAAACGTTGGCCATGTGCCTGAATCCTGTCTGCCTCCTGAGTCTTTGTATCCATTCGGGGGGATAATGTCAAGGTGCTTTCCTTCTGGTTATTTTCAATGTTAAAAAGTAGAAGGAGTTTTACTCTGGATCCAACCCCGAGCTGTGGCTGTCCTGGGAGTGTTTGATGGAGATGGTGTTGAAAGAGCTTTACTCTGTCTCTAACACTGTCCTGCCCCAGCTCACAGAGTGTTTGATGCTGACGCTGTTGATTTTGAGATTTGTGTTGGAAGCTGAAGTAACATCCCCTTTTCTCAACGGTTGCAGTGCCTCAGTTTTATAATAGCTTTGTCATTCTCTCAGCTCCTACTGACCGTACACAGACTTCCCGTTTGTTGTTCGTATCGTGTATGATTGCCTCACATTTATTTGGTAGGAAGTCAAGTAACTTCTGTATTTTTCTGTAAAACGACAAGAGTAAGGGAGTGAGAAGGATGAAATGGTGAAGTATTAACGATGAGGTCTCTCTATGTTTGTCTTTCTGCAGTCCTGCTGTCAGTCTCAGTACGGGGTCACAGTAAGTACTTTCTAATACTGAACTTTCAAATCCACTTTGTTCATCATGGAATTGCCTCCTCCTTGATGGTCTGTTTACTGTCTGGAATTTAGTTCCCAAACTGTTCCTGCTCAGCACGATGTGCCTTTTCCTTCACTGCGGTTTCTACATCAGGGAAAAATCATTTGTTTTATCAAAAATGAAAGCAGTGACAATTGACTATTCCGAGCGTGATGATTTATTCCTTCGTGTTTTCCTTGTAGATTCATGAATCTTAGACATTTACAGTGGAGAAGGAGGCCATTTTGGGTGATCATGTCTGTATCAGTCAACAATGATCTCACTCTACTTCTCCCATTTTGCAGCTCTTCATCTAAAAGCCTTCTTAACCAACTTATTGAGGGATTTAATGTAATTAGTGGGATGGAGATCATGGTGGGAGGTGGGATTCAGTTGGGGGGAATTTTGAAAATCAAAAAGGGATGCTGTTCAGAGGGTCAATGTGGATTTGTTGGGTCAAATCTCCAGTTTTCACACTGCAGGGATTCGGAAAAATAGAAATGACAGAGCAGAGGTGCAGACGACTGAAGAGGCAAACAGAAATGCAAATGAACATCGAAGTACAAATGTTACCAGTGTTTATAACTCAACCGCCCTTTCAGGCAGTGTGTTCCAGAGTCAGATTAACCTTGACCTGAGGAAGAATCTGTTCAAGTCTCCTCTCACCCTCTATCTCCGACCTTAAATCGATATTCCCTGTTTACTGACCACAGTATGAATGAAGAAAGGGCCTTCTTGCCTATCCTATCTGAGCACTCATAATTGTCCATATTTTATTAGTTTTCCTGTCAACCAATCAATTAAAAAACAGAGAGAGCAGAGAATGCTGGGTAGTGAAGAGGTGAATGATAATCAAAGTGTGATGGGAAGGGGTCGGAGATGTACGGACAAAGATACAAGAGGCGAGGCCACATTGGATTTGGTACTGGGCAATAAACTGGGCCAGCTGTTAGATTTGATGATAGTGACCACAATTTGGTTAAGTTTACTTTAGCGATGGCAAGGTGCAGGTATATACTGCAGGGCAAGTGTTATAGCTGGGGGAAAGGCAATTATGATGCAATGAGGCAAGATTTACGAAGCATAAGATGGGGAACGAAACTACAGGGGATGGTCACAATTGAAATGTGGAGCCTGTTCAAGGAACAGCTCTTGCGGGTCCTTGATAAGTATGTACCAGTCAGGCAGGGAGGACGTGGTTGAGTGAAGGAACCATGATTTACGAAAGAAGTTGAAGCTCTTGTCAAGAGGAAGAAGGAAGCTTATGGAAAGATGAGATGGGAGACTCAGATAGGGCACTTGATTGTTAGACGTTAGCCAGGAAGGACCTAAAGAGAGAGCTAAGAAGAGTCAGGAGGAGACATGAGAATTATTTCGCAGGTAGGATCAAGGAAACCTCTGAAGCTTCCTTTCGGTGTATCAGGAATAAAAAAAATGACTAGAGAAAGATTAGGGCAGGTCAATGACAGTAGTGGGAAGTTGTGTGTGGAGTCTGAAGAGATAGGAGTGGCGTTAAATGAATATGCTTCATCTGGGTTGCACAGTGGCTCAGTGGATAGCCCTGCTGCCTCACAGCGCCAGGGTCCTGGGTTCAATTCCCACCTCGGGCGACTGTCTGTGTGGAGTTTGTACATTCTCCCCATGTCTGTGTGGGTTTTCTCTGGGTGCTCCAGTTTCCTCTCACAATCCTAGGATGGAGAGGTCAGGTGAATTGGTCATGCTAAATTGCCCATTGTGATCGGTGCATTAGTCAGCAGTAGTATATATTTTGATGGTCCAGTCTTAATGGGCTGAAGGGCCACTTCTGCACCATCTGATTCTGTGATTCTAAACCAACAGCAGATACCAATAAAGATCGTAAAGGTGGAGACAATTGGGATGACAGTAACTGGACAAGAAATAGAAAAACTAACAGCAATCGATGCTCTGGGCATATACAGAGAAAGAAAATAATTGTGGAACTATGTGAGGGAGAAAGTTGGGAATTTAAAACATGGAACAAGGAAATGGTAGATAATTTAGATTTACATGGTGATCAGCTCATAGAAGTTAACAGCACAGAAGGCCATTCAGCCCATTGAGTCTGTGCTGGTCACCTATCTATTCTAATCCGATTATCCAGCCCTTGCCCTCACATACCTCATGACCAGCCTGTCCATATTTTCTTTCTGCCTAAGGCTATCCTCCTCATTATTGATCACCCCACCAAGTTGTTTATCCTCTGGGAACTTGGTGATCAATCTGCCGACATATAAGTTTATATCATTGATATAAACCACAGACAGCAAGGATCCCAAAACCTACCCCAGTGGGCCCCTAGTGGACACGAACATTCGGTCGGAAAAGGGTCCCTCATCCTTCATCTTCTACTTCCTGCTTGTCAGCAAATTGTGGATCCAATTTCCCAAATGTCCTTGGATCCCATGGGTTCTGACCTTTACTATCAGTCTCCCATGTGGAGATTGATAAAAGCCTTGCTGAAGTCCAAGTAGACAACATCAAAATCATTGCCTCATCTGCACACCTGGTCTTTGCTTCAAACAAATTCAATTATGTTGGTCAGATATAAGACCGTAGGATATTGGAGTAGAGCTAAGCCATTTGACCCATCAAGTCTGCTCTGTTTGTGATCATGGCTGATATGTTCCTCAAACACATTCTCTGCCTTCTCCCCATAACACCCTTGAACCCCTGACTAATCAAGAACCCTGTCAGAAATACACTCAATGACTTGGCCTCCACAGTCCTCTGCAGCAATGAGTTCAACAGAATTCTCACCACAGGCTGAAGAAATTCTTCCTCGTCTCAAATCTAACCCTGCATTCTGTGGCTGTGCCCCTGGGTCCTCATCTCTCCCCCGAGTAGAAACATCTTCACGTTCATGATATCCAGGCCTCTCAGTATTCTGTAAGTTTCAATCAGATCCCCCTCATCCTCCTAAACTTCCTTGAGTACAGACCCAGAATCTGTACTCATCATAACAAGTTTTCGCCCCCTGGATCATTCTTGTAACTTCCTCGATCTCTTCCAATGTCAACAGCTCCATCCTCAGATTTGGGGCCCAAAACTGCTGTCAATATTCCAAATGTCGTCTGGCCAGATGTAGCCTTATACAGCATAGGCCATACACCCCCTAGCCTTGAATTTACACCCTCTCGAATGTAATGCTAACATTGCATTTGTTTTCTGAACTGCCAACTGTACTTAGAACTTAGAACATAGAACATAAAAAAGTACAGCACAGAACAGGCCCTTCGGCCCACGATGTTGTGCCGAGGTTTAATCCTAATGTAAATTATAGTAACTTCACCTACACACCCCTCAACTCCCTGCGATGCATGTTCATGTCCAGCAGTCGCTTAAATGTCCCTAATGACTCTGCTTCCACCACCACCACCGCTGGCAATGCATTCCATGCATTCGCAACTCTCTGTGTAAAGAGCCTACCTCTGACATCTCCTCAATACCTTTCTCCTAATATCTTATAACTATGACCCCTCGTACCAGTCAATCCTGCCCTGGGGAAAAGTCTCTGGTTATTGACTCTATCTATTCCTCTCATTATCTTGTATACCTCGATCAGATCTCCTTTTTTCCTCCTTCTCTCCAGAAAGAAATGTCCAAGCTTATTCAATCTTTCTTCATAAGGCAAGCTCTCCAGTCCAGGCAGCATCCTGGTAAATCTTCTTTGCACCCTATCCAAAGCTTCTGCATCTTTCCTATAGTAGGGCGACCAGAACTGGACACAATATTCCAAGTGTGGTCTCACCACGGACTTGTCGAGCTGTAGCAAAACCTTACAGCTCTTAAACTCAATCCCCCTGTTAATGAAAGCCGAAACACCATATGCTTTCTGAACAACCCTAACCACTTGGGTGGCAACTTTGAGGGATCTATGTACACCGACCATACCAGAAGAGAGCAGAAGCGAGAAGACGATGAGGAAGGCAGAGAGGAGACAGGTGCAAGAGACCGCGGGGGAAGTACCTGTCAGGAACAAGTTGAATCTTTTGGAAACAGTAGAGACAGATGATACTGCCAATCCGTGAGGTGGTCAGGTCTGTCAATCAAAAGCTGGAGTGGAGGCAGAGCCGAGGAGTCAGACATCGCACAGAGCCCTGGTAATACGGGACTCCATAGTGAGAGGAACTGAACGGGGTTTCTGTGGAAATAGGTGGGACTTAAGGATGGTGTGTTGCCTTCTTGGTGCCAAGATTAAGGACATCGCAGACAGAGTGCAGGAAATCCTCAAGGGCGAAGGTGAAGAGCCAGAGGTGGTGGTACATGTCAGCACAAATGATGTCGGGAAGAAGAGGAGGAACATACTGCAGTGGGATTTCGGAGAACTAGGAAGAAGGCTGAAAAGCAGGACGTCCAGGGTGGTTATCTCCGGTTTGCTTCCAGTTCCTCAGGTTGGAGAGGCCAGGAACAGGGAGATAATGGACTTGAACATGTGGCTGGGGAACTGGTGCAGGAAGCAAGGATTTAAATTCTTGGATCACTGGGGTATGTTTTGTGGTCAGCATAAATTATACAAAAGAGACAGATTGCACCTTAATAGGTTGGGGACCAGCATTCTGGCAGGCAGGTTTGCTACTGCAACACAGCTGCATTTAAACTCAATAGCGGGGGGTGAGGGGGCAAACTGGAAGTTTAAGAAGGAAATTGAAGGGAAAGTTAGAACAAGGGAAGTCAAGAAAGTCAACGGTATCAATGAAGCAGAAAATTCTAAAAGGGATCATGCCGAAAGGTTGAGTGAAATAGGGGTTGATAGGAAGGGTGAGAGCAGTAACAAATTAAAAATACTATATATGAATGCACAAAGTATTAGAAATAAGATGGATGAGTTTGAGGCTCTTTTGGAAATTGGCAGCTACGATATTGTGGGGATAACTGAGACGTGGCTTCAAGTGGACAGGGCCTGGGAAATGAATATTCAAGGCTATACGTGCTATCGTAAGGACAGACTGACGGGCAGAGGGGGTGGGATGGCCCTGTTGGTAAAGGATGATATTCAGTCCCTTGCGCGGGGGGTACCTACAATCAGGGGATGTAGAGTCAGTATGGATAGAGCTGTGAAATTCTAAGGGTAGAAAGACCCACAAAGACAGGCCCCGAAACAGTAGTATGGATGGCGGGTGTAAGTTGAATAAGGAGCTGAAGTTGGCCTGTCACAAAGATGTTACTACAGTTGTTATGGGGGATTTCAACATGCAGATAGACTGGGAGAATCAGGATGGTATTGGACCTCAAGAAAGAGACTTTGTGGAGTGCCTCCGAGATGGATTCTTAGAGCAGCTGGTGCTGGAGCCTACCAGGGAGAAGGCAATTCTGGATCTGGTATTGTGCAACGAACCAGAATTGATCAGGGACCTCGAAGTGAAGGAGCCATTAGGAGGTAGTGACCATAATACAATAAGCTTCAATCTGCAATTTGAAAGGGAGAGGGTACAATCGGTAGTGACAATATTTCAGTTGAATGAAGAGAACTATGGAGCTATGAGGGAGGAGCTGGCCAAAGTTCAATGGTGCAATACCTTAGCAGGGATGACAGTGGAGGAACAATGGCAGATACTTTTGGGTATAATGCAGAAGATGCAGGATCAGTTCATTCCAAAAAGGAAGAAAGATCCTAGGAAGAGGAATGGGTGGCCATGGCTGACGAGGAAAGTTAAGAAACATATAAAGTTAAAAGAGAAAAAGTATAACATAGCAAAGAAAATGGGAAAACGGAGGACTGGGAAGCTTTTAAAGAACAACAGAGGATTACTAAGAAGGAAATATGCAGAGAAAAAATGAGGTACGAAGGTAAACTGACCAAAAATATAAAGGAGGATAGTAAAAGCTATTTTGGTATGTGAAAGGGAAAAAAATGGTTAAGACTAAAATTGGTCCCTTGAAGACAGAAACAGGGGAACATATTACGGGGAACAAAGAACTGGCAGAAGAATTGAATTGGTACTTCAGATCTGTATTCACTGGGGAAGACACAAGCAATCTCCCAGAGGTAACAGTGGCTGAAGGACCTGAACTGAAGGGTATTCATATTTGCCAGGAATTGGTGTTGGAGAGACTGTTAGGTCTGAAGGTTGATAAGTCCCCAGGGCCTGATGGTCTACATCCCAGGGTACTGAAGGAGGTGGCTCTAGAAATCGTGGATGAGTTGGTGATTATTTTCCAGAGTTTGATAGATTCAGGATCAGTTCCTGCAGATTGGAGGGTGCTTAATGTTGTACCACTTTTTAAGAAAGGAGCGAGAGAGAAAGCAGGAAGTTATCGACCAGTTAGTCAGACCTCAGTGGTGGGAAAGATGCTGGGGAGTCAATTATAAAGGATGAAATTACTACACATTTGGATAGTAGTAACAGGATAGGTCAGAGTCAGCGTGGATTTATGAAGGAGAAATCATGCTTGACTAATCTTCTGGAATGTTTGAGGATGTAACTCTGAAGATGGACGAGGGGATCCAGTGGATGTAGTGTACCTGGACTTTCTGAAAGCCTTTGATAAAGTCCCACACAGGAGGTTAGTGAGCAAAATTAGGGCACGTGGTATTGGGGGCAAAGTACTGACTTGGACTGAAAGTTGGTTGGCTGACAGGAAACAAAGAGTAGTGATAAACGGCTCCCTTTAGGAATGGCAGGCAATGACCAGTGGGGTACCGCAGGGATCAGTGCTGGGACAGCAGCTTTTTACAATATATATTAATGATATAGAAGGTGGTATTAATAGTAACATTAGCAAATTTGCTGATGATACAAAGCTGGGTGGCAGGGTGAAATGTGAGGAGGATGTTAGGAGATTACAGGGTGATCTGGACAGGTTAGGCGAGTGGACAGATGCATGGCAGATGCAGTTTAATGTGGATAAATGTATGGTTATCCACTTTGGTGGCAAGAACAGGAAGGCAGATTACTCCCTAAATGGAGCAGTATAAAGAGGTCTGGGTGTTCTTGTGCACCAGTCAATGAAGGTAAGCATGCAGGTACAGCGGGTGGTGAAGAAGGCTAATAGCATGCTGGCCTTCATAACAAGAGGGATTGAGTATAGAAGCAAAGAGATTCTTCTGCAGCTGTACAGGGCCCTGGTGAGACCAAACCTAGAGTATTGTGTGCCGTTCTGGTCTCCACATTTGAGGAAAGTCAATCTGGCTATTGAGGGAGTGCAATGTAGGTTCACGAGGTCAATTCCTGGAATGGCGGGATTACCTTACGCTGATAGACTGGAGCGACTGGGCTTGTATACCCTTGAGTTTAGAAGACTGAGAGGGGATCTGATTGAGACATATAAGATTATTAAAGGATTGGACACTCTGGAGGCAGGAAACATGTTTCTGCTGATGGGTGAGTGCCGAACCAGAGGACACAGCTTAAAAATAAGGGGTAGGCCATTTAGGACAGAGATGAGGAGAAACTTCTTCACCCAGACAGTGGTGGGTGTTTGGAATGCTCTGCCCCAGAGGGCAGTGGAGGCCCAGTCTCTGGATTCATTTGAGAAAGAGTTGGATAGATCTCTCAAGGATAGTGGAATCAAGGGTTATGGATACTGATTGAGGATGATAAGCCATGATCATATTGAATGGTGGTGCAGGCCCGAAGGGCAGAATGGCCTTCTCCTGCACCTATTGTCTATTGTCTATTCTTTGCATCCTCTCCAAAGCCTCTGTATCTTTCCTGTTGTAGGGTGACCAGAACTGGACACAATATTCCAAGTGTGGTCTCACCAGGGACTTGTAGAGCTGTAGCAAAATCTTACAGCTCTTAAACTCAATCCCCTTTGTTAATGAAAGCCAAAACACGATATGCTTTGCTCTCCACTTGGGTGGCAACTTTGAGGGATCTATGTACTTGCACACCCAGATCCCTCTGTTACTCAACACTGTCAAGAATCCTGTCTTTAATCCTATATTCAGCATTCGATTTTGACCTTCCAAAATGCATCACTTCACATTTATCCAGGTTGAACTCCATCTGCTATTTCTCAGCCCAGATCTGCATCCTGTCTATGTCCCGCTGCAGCCTGCAATAACCCTCAATACTATCAATGGCACCTCTAAACTTTATGTCATCTGCAAATTTACTAACCCACCCCTCAACCTCCTCATCCAAGTCATTTATAAAAACTACAAAGAGCAGACCCCTGGGGGACCCCACTCATCATTGTCTTCCAGGCAGAATACTTTCCATCTACAACCACTCTCTGCCTTCTGTTAGCCAACCAATTCTGACTCCAGGTAGCCAAATCTCCCTGTATCTTATACTTCCTGACATTTTGAATGAGCCTACTATGCGGAACCTTATCAAATGCCTTGCTGAAGTCCACATACACCAGATCAACTGCTTGACCTTCGTCGACCTGTCTTGTCACCTCCTCAAAGAACTTCTTCTTCTCCACAATCTCATTCTTAATAATGGATTGTAAAATCTTTCAAATAACCGAGGTCAGGCTAAACAGCCTATCGTATCCCATCTTCTGCCTCCCTCTCCTGAACAAAACCATTCTGTCTGCTTTTGATCCATCTCCATCTCTGAAGTGTAGATGAATTCTGCCCCTCAGAATTGCTTCCATAGTTTCCCTACCACTGAGGTTAGACTGACTGGCCTGTAGATACCTGGTTAATCCCTTGCTCACTTCTTGAATCATGGTACCACATTGGCTTTCCTCCTGTCTTCTGGCACCTCTCCATCTGCAGATCTAAGCTCCAACTGTATAACCTGAAGTCTTATCTTTAAGCTTTTCTACAAAGATAAGAGGATTATAATTAGCAAAAACTATTGTCTCATTAATTCCATATCAGACATAAATTTCAGTGTTGAAGAGCTGAGAGCAATGTTTCCTTTTCCATCGTTAAGCAATGTGAACCAACCAGGTAAGAATAACAAATTTCCTTCCCAAGAGTTTATGGTCATCATGAGATTCTTAATTCCAGATTTAAAATAAAATGAAACTCGACTATGGAGGGCTTTGAACTCCATTACCCCAGAAAATGACCTGGATCTCTAGATTTATAGCCTCCTGACAAGACAACTCCACTATTGCCCCCCCCCAGTATTGGCAGTCACTTGTTTTGAGTGAACCACACACAATCTTCACTTTTCAGTACAATACTGAGCAATGACCTTGTTCCTGTCTATCTTCACTGCTTCAATATGTGGTTTTGTAGCAATAATCTTCCCTCATGGAATCTCCTAGTAAACCACTGCAACCTCGTACAATTCATGTCAATCTTTTTTTGAAGCTTTTCCAATGTCGTTGGGTTTAGCTGCCTCTGGCTTCAGCACTGTAACCTATCGGGCCATAAGGGAGGGAGGATTGCTGGGTTGTCACGGGGAGTCACAATTGGAGATATCAGAATAACTGAGGTCAGAATGGATTTGGGCCAAAGGGAAGGCTGAAGGAAGATTTGATTGAGATATTCAAACTCATGAAGGGTCAGGATAGTGTCAATAGAGAGACAGTACCCACTCATGAAGGGTCAGGATAGTGTAGATAGAGAGAGACCGTACCCACTCATGAAGGGTCAGGATAGTGTAGATAGAGAGAGACCGTACCCACTCATGAAGGGATCAAGAACTAGAGGGCACAGTGGGATGGCAGTTTATAAAATATTATTGTTCACTCAGAATGTGGATTCAAAAGTGGAGTGAAAAGAGATTTTAGGTTTCAGTTCTGTGAAAGTGACTTGTTCATTTGAAACAAAGGGTCAGAATGTGATCTGGAACAGTGAAGTAAAGACAGTGAGAAAATGTCCTGGAGATAAATGACCTGGAGAGTTCATTGCTGAATATTTACCAAGGTGAGTTTTACAGTCGATACAAACAGATTTTTCAGTACCACCAGTCAGCTGAGTTCAGAAGAGCAGAAGTCAGAAGAGTAGTTGTTTTAAAAAATTCTGAAAGTCTCCAGGTTGAGAGTTGTAAAAAAATCTCCAGATCATCAGCATTGAAAATAAGTCTGAAGCTGTTTCCGTTCTCAAAGGAAGAGGGAGAGAAAGAGTCAATGAGTTAGTTTATGTTAATGCATTTCATAGAGAGACAGAGAGAATCCTATCTGGTGAAAATGCTGAGATTCAGTTGAGTGAGACATCCTGAAGTGAAGCTTACTGAAGTCACTGTAGACGACATCAACTGTATTATTCTCATCTTCATACCTCGTCACCTCCTCTAAAATTCCATCAAATCCAATTCAATCAAATTCCTTCACAAATTCATGCTAAATATCCTGGATTAACCTTTGTCTCTCCAAGTAATTATTCATTCTGTCCCTCAGAATTGTTTCCAATATTTTCCCCACCATTCATGTTGGCCTCACTGGCTTGTACTCTCCTGGTTTATCACTACCACCCTTGAACAATAGGGTAACATGTAAAGGGATGATTGGCAAGTGAAATAACAAGGGTTCAGAGATACTGTGCTCTTGTTAGAGTGAAGGGTAAGGCCAGTAAGATGAGGGAACAATGGATGAGTAAATATATTGAGGCTCTGGTTAAGAATATGAAAGAGTTATGTATTAGGTGTAGACAACTGGGATCAAGTGAATCTCTTGAAGAGTGTAAGGGCTATCGGGGCATTCTTATGAGGGATATCAGGAGGGCAAAAAGTGGACATCAGATAACCTCAGTAGATAAGGCTGAGGATAAGCCAACGATATTCTAGAAAGTCATTAGAAGTCAGAGAGCAACCAGGGAGGGAATAGGGCCTCTTCAAGATCAATGAGGTCATCTATGGGTAGAACCAGAGGAGAGGGGGGTGATATCCGAAACAAATATTTTGCATCAGTTTTTACTGTGGAGAAAGAAATTGATGCAAGGGAACTCAGGCAAATAAATATTAATGTCTTGAAAGCAACTCACTTTACTGAAGAGGAAGTGTTGGAGGTCTTGAAAAACATAAAAGTGGCTTTGTGCAGGGAAATCATGTGTCACAAACTTGACTGAGCTTTTTGAAAATGTTATCAAAAGATCAGTGAGGGCAGAGGGGGAGATATTGTTTACATGAACTTGTGTAAAGCTGTTGTCAAAGTTCCACATGGTGGACTAATTAGTGAAGTTAGGTGGCATGGGATTCAGGGAGAGAATGCCAGTTGGATACAAAATTTGCTTGATGGTAAGAGACAGAGTGTAGTGATGGAGGTTTGTTTTTACATTGATCCATGAGACCTCATTTGAGGAACATTGTAAGATATCATCCATCTTATGTCAGTGATTAACTCCTTCATCAATGTTGCAACACCCCCTCCTCTTTGACATTCCCCCTACCCCTACATGTCTCATCTCACAGTTCGATAGCCCAGAACATTGTGCTGTCAATCCTGTCACACCCTCAACTACGTGTCTGTGATAACAACAATATCTCATCCCCACTCATTAATCTACACCCTCAGCTCGTCTGCCTTACTCACAAGTAAATGCCATCCATCCATGCCACACTCCCTTATGCCCTCACTTGACGATATTCACACTGCCTTCTGGATTTACTTGGATTTCCTTCTCATCGTCCGTTAGCTCAGTTGGCTGGACAGTTGGTCTGGGATGTGGAGTGATGCCAACAAGGGATGTTTAATTCCCATATTGTCTGAGGTGACCATGAAGTTCCAATCTTCTCAACCTTCCCCCTTGTCTGAGGCAGAGTGACCCTCAGGTTAAATCATGACCAGTCATAACTTCCTTTAACGAGACAGGAGTTCTCTCGCACAATGATGAGTTTACTTTTTTACTTCAGTTTATTTTTTTCCATCTTCATGTCTCTCTGTATCCCCTCCCCCACACCCCCTCAATGCTTCCACAGCATCCCCCATCCCTCTGCTATGACTGATGAATGAGTCAGGTTGCTGAAGGCTGGCTGGGTAATAGAGTAGAAAGTGATGGGAAATACAAAAGGTTCTGCAGGGAGGGCCCTGAGTCCTGCTCTTCAGATCACCCTGGGTCTCCTGGAACAATGGAGAGTTCAGATAATGGAGAGTCCAGTTACAAGTGGGGTTCCGCAGGGATCAGTTCTGAGTCCTCTGCTGTTTGTAATTTTTATTAATGACTTGGATGAGGGAGTCGAAGGTTGGGTCTGTAAATTTGCAGATGATACAAAGATAGGTGGAGTTGTGGACAGTGAGGAGGGCATTTGTCATTTGCAAAGGGACTTAGATATGATGCAGAGCTGGGCTGAGGAGTGGCAGATGGAGTTCAACCCTGCCAAGTGTGAGGTTGTCCATTTTGGAAGAACAAATAAGAATGCGGAATACAGGGTTAATGGTAGGGTTCTTAGTCAGGTGGAGGAACAGAGGGATCTTGGGGTCTATGTACATAGATCTTTGAAAGTTGCCACTCAGGTGGATAGAGTTTGTAAGAAGGCCTATGGTCTATTATCGTTCATTAGCAGAGGGATTGAATTCAAGAGTCGTGAGGTGATGTTGCAGCTGTACAGGACTTTGGTTAGGCCACATTTGGAGTACTGTGTGCAGTTCTGGTCGCCTCACTTTAGGAAAGATGTAGAAGCTTTGGAGAGGTTGCAGAGAAGATTTACCAGGATGTTGCCTGGAATGGAGAATAGGTCGTACGAGGAGAGGTTGAGAGTTCTCGGCCTTTTCTCGTTGGAACGGCGAAGGATGAGGGGTGACTTGATAGAGGTTTATAAGATGATCAGAGGAATAGATAGAGTAGACAGGCAGAAACTTTTTCCCCGGGTACAACAGAGTGTTACAAAGGGACATAAATTTAAGGTGAAGGGTGGAAGGTATAGGGGAGATGTCAGGGCTGGGTTCTTTACCCAGTGAGTGGTGGGGGCATGGAATGCGCTGCCCGTGGGAGTGGTAGAGTCAGAATCATTGGCGACCTTTAAGCGGCATTTGGATAGGTACATGGATGGGTGCTTAATCTAGGATAGATGTTCGGCACAACATTGTGGGCCGAAGGGCCTGTTCTGTGCTGTATTGTTCTATGTTCTATGTTCTATAACTCTCAGGTACCAAACCCTCTCTTCAACCAACAGCGACAAACACCCACTGTCTAACATCAGGATGTTTACAAACCACCCAAAGCCCTCTGTTGTATCCAGCCCGGAGCTCCTTCCACTCTGTCACTCGTCTGTTCAGAAACCACAATTGTATCATATTATATCTTTTCTCACTCAATAACAGATTCAATGTCTTACCTCACTGTTTGGTGTCTGTGCTGTGTTCATATCCTCTCTCTCTCTCTCTCTCTCCCCCCACAGCGGATTCTGCTAATGGTTGGTCAATAACAATCGCGGATGGAGTGAGGGCTGAGGAAGGAGGCTCCGCTGTCTTACCCTGCAGCTTCACCCACCCTGACACTAACCTCACACTCACCGGCTCCATCTTATGGTACAAGGGGAAATCACGGGCTTTAATCTTTCAGTGCACAGATCCTGGTCCAGACCATTCCCAGGGTGAGCTGTGTGAGAATGTGATACAGTGGGACGGTGGGAATCGATTCAGATTCGTGGGGAATCTCAGCAACAAAGATGCCTCAATAATGATGGAGGGACTGAGCCGGGAGGATGCTGGTTCCTATCGGTGTCGTGTGGAGCTCAATATCGGCAAGTGTCAACCACGGTATCGAACACGTCTGAAAGTGGAAGGTGAGGAACAATGTTCGTATGTGTTACTGCCCTGACAACTCAATGGGGACAGGCTCCACCTGGTCTGGGAGCTCTTGGGTTGGTTCCTTCACTTGGGCTCTTCCAGTTGGTTTGAGGCAGGAGGCAGTGAGAAGAACAGAGACAGAGAGGCACAAAGAGAGAGAGAGAGAGAGAGAGAGAGAGGCATGACTGGAATTTAGAGACCATTCCATTACTAACTTTGAAACCTCCCACAGTTACACTCATTCATTATCATGTTCAAACTGGCTTCATTGCTCTGGGATCGGGAACAGAGAAAACATCACTGACAATCCAAGCTCCAAGATCCCCACCAATGAGGGTCCAGCTTTATCACCATTGGGTGAGGACAAGAGAGACCTGGCACCTCCTGAACCCTCATTGGATGAGCTCATCTCAGGGTGAAGGAACCCTCAGCTCACATGAGCTGAGAACCTCACTGTTGCTATCCTCCACCTCTATTGGCTGAGGAGAAAATGGGGGGAGCTGTCCTTGCCAGAGGCTAATGTCCTGGGGATTGTGGCAGATTGTGAAATTTGAATTTGAAAATATCTAGAACTGAAAACTAGTCTCATAATGACTGTGTAATCGTCACCATTCAAAAACAATCTGGGTTAATCATATCCTTTTGGGAGGGAAATCTGCTATCCTTACCTGATCTGACCTACATGTGACTCCATACCCACAGTTATGTGTTTGACTCTTAACTGCCCCTCAGTTGTGGATAAGGAGTGAACCCAGGAGTGCAAATGAAACTGTGGCTGCAAGAGCAGGTCACAGGCGAAGAATCCTTTGAATTAACACACCTCCTGACTCCAAAGCCGATTGGCCAGTCAGGAGTGTGATGAAATACTTCCCACTTGCCTGGAACAGTGCAGGAAAATATCTCACTGCTCTGTCATTATTACTGGGTCAAAGTCCTGGAAATCCCACCCTAACATCATTGTAGGAATAAAAATAACTATAAAATGCACTGCAGCAAGACAGCAACATTTCCTCCACCAGCACCTTCCAAAGTAGGGACCTTGAAGAGCTCAGTGAACAATGACATCAGATACAGGCCATCCTGACTTGGAACTATCTTTTCATTGTCCAAGTGGATGTGGGTGTCCCATGCACAGTCAGCCTTTATTGGCCAGCCCTGGAGAAGGAATGGTGAGCTGCCTTCTTGAACTGCTGTATTCCCTCAGCTGCAGGGACATTCACGATACGGTTGGGAAAGGATTTCCAAGGCTTTGTCCCAGTGACACTGAAGGAATGATGAAATATTCCCATCAGGGTGGTGAGTGTCTTGGAGGGAAGCTTGTAGGTGGAGATGTTCTCCTGTAACCCATGTTCATCAGTGAACAACCATCCCCATTCTGACCTTATGGTGGAGGGAGGGTCATTGACGATGCAGCTAAAGATGGTTAGACCAAGGACACACTAACCTGAGGAACTCCTGCAGAGATGTGCTCTGGAGCTGAGATGACTGATCTCCAAGAAGAACAACCAGCTTCCTCTGTGCCAGGTCTGACTGAAACCCATGGAGGTTTCCCCCCTCAGCTTCCCCCTGGATTCAGTTTTGCTCAGGTTCCTTGATGCTACACTCGCTCAAATACAGCCTTGATGTTAACAACAGGCACATTCGCCTGTACCTGTCTTTTTGTTTTTTCCGTTGTTTACCTATTATTTACTATCTATGCTACTTAACTCTGTGATCTGCCTGTACTGCTCACAAGACAAAGCTTTTTGCCGTGCCTCGGTACATGTGACAATAAATTCAATTCAATTCGATTCGATTCAATTCGATTCGATTCGATTCAATTCAATTCAATTCAGTCAGTGACAGCTTCCAGCAGTTTAATTTGCCAAATTGAAAATATGTAACATTTCACTGCAAACGAGATACCTCAGTTGTTTTGAGCATGATTTGAATCTAAACAATCAGATTAAATTATCCCCCCGAATATTAAAACCCAATCGAGTTTGAATTTATTGTTTTTGCCAACATCAAACTAATGAGACAATCTGATGTTTGGGGTATATAAAAAAAAAGCAGATATGTTGAAAGTTAGACAGAGAGTAACTGCCATTGAAAAACTGCTGTACAAAACACTCTCAATCAAAGGGACCTTCTTCATATGAAACATCTTTGCAGTGAAAGACAGAAGTCTACCCAGGAGATCTTTCGCTGAAAGAAGAAACACACTGACAATGACAGCCACTGTGTGGTTTTGAAATGAAGCTGATGTAATTTTAATACAGGTGGTTATTGGAACAGTATATTGTTATTGAGTTGGAGGCAGAAAGCAAGCAGTTAAGGGAAAGGAAGCTTAGAGTTGGAAATAGTTGTTGTTTAATGTTCACTTTGAGAGTTAAAGAATAATTTGATTTTTTTGTTTAAGTATTGGAATTTGGGAGTTCTCTATCACTCAGACGTTAACAGATTACGATGTGAGATGAGCGTTTCTGGGTGTTTGGTTGAAGTCGCAGTTAAAGTTTCAGTTTGGGGGCTCATCTGCGATTTGGACCGGTTTAGACAGATCCAGTCTGAGATTTGAAAAGATTTGGGTACAAAAGATCCCAGCAGATTTAAACACTTGCCGATTAGTGTCCAAGATTTTTAAAGAAAATGGAGGTGAGAGAATTGATTTATTTTCAGTTATTTGTGGTTGGTTAAATCAAAAGTCGGAGGTCACACACTTGGATTGTGTATCAGAGGTGAAAGAGAGATTAAATCAGGCAGGTGAGTTAGCTAAACAGCACTGAAAGAGGGTGCAGGTGGAAGATAAAAACTCTGGAATCCAGACATTTTCCCATGGGGATGACGTGTTAGTATTGTTATCAATGACAGGATATCCTTTCAAAGTCAGGTTCTGTGGTCCCTGACAAATTGAGAAAAAAGTTGAGTCAGGTAAACTATCTGGTAAAGATGCTGGACAGGAAAAAACTATATTGGGTATGTCATGGGAATATATTGAAACATTATTATAATAGAGAGAGGGGGAACTGGAGGAACAGTGTTAGTTACTGGCCCACAGAGTGAGGAATCAAATCTCATGCTGTGCAGTTTGATTGCCTGAAAATACATTAAACAATGAAGAAGTCCTTGAGGAGTGGGATTGGTTAGTGAACAATCTGTCCCAGGAACAAAGAACCAGTTGAAATGATTGTTGCAGCAGTACAAGGACATATGCAGGAATAAGATGGAGAGGCCTGATCCTCTTGTGCATGAGGTAGAAGTAGGGAATGCTGTTCCAATAAAACAACACACCTACAGGCTTAATACTTTCAATGCCACACAGGTCCAGAAGGAAGTGGATGCAATGCGCAATGAAGCTATCATCGAACTGAGTCAAAGCAAGTGGAGTTCGATGATCATGTTAGTTGCCAAACCTGACGGGATTCAACAATTTTGCTTGGACCATTGGAAGGTTAAGGCAGTTACAAAATCAAACTCAGATCAATACTAAAATTGGAGGACTGTACAGAAAAATTTGGACAAGCCCCTTTCATCACAAAGTTGGACTTACTGTTTGGGCATTGTCATCCCTTTATCAGAGAAAGGGTGAAATAAATTTCTGTGTTTGTCACCCCAAATGGGTTATGTCAATTCAATGTCCTGCCCTTTGGAATGAAGAACACACCAGCCACATTTAAAAGGCACGTGAACAGAGGTGTGGCTGTGTTAACAAACTGTGCAGTACATCTGGATGATGCAGTGATCTTTAGTGAGTCATGGAAAGATCACATGGTACAGTTGGCACACAGCTCTTTGAATGATTAAGAGAAGCAAAGTGGTAATAAAATTAAAGAAAACACAATTTGTGGAGGCAGAGGAGACATTATTGGGACAATACATCGGGCATGAAATGTTGACCCTCAGGAATGCAAAGACAAAGACCATCGAGGAATTTCCACAAACAACCTCAAAGAAAGAAGTGCTTTGATTTTGGGGATGAAGTGGATTCTACTGGGAGTTTGTTCCAAATGTCAGCAGGGTAGTGACT